>NC_133332.1:280556995-280875213 GCF_042186555.1 Aquarana catesbeiana | reverse complement strand
TTATATTCCACACAGATTATACAGGATGGGCAAAAGAGATGACCCTATTTGTCCTAAGTGCCTGGTGGCAGATGGTACTTTTATGCACATGGTGTGGGAGTGTAATAGGATATGACCCTTATGGTCACAGGTGACCCAGTTTATAGCAGATACATTTGATCTTCCGAACATATGTAGCCCACTTCTGGGTCTCCTTGGTGTCATAGAAGATGAAGTAATGAGCAATAATGCAAGAACGTTCTTGAGACCAATGTTTTACTATGTCAGAAAGCTAATTGTCCTAAACTGGATAAAGAGGGATCATCTTACCTTATCTGCTTGGAAAGGACTGGTTAATGCAAATATCACGCTGTATAAAATGACTTATGAAGCCAGAGGTAGTAAGAAAAAATTCAACAAAGTATGGGGAAAATGGATGAACTCCAAGGAAACTACGTCATGCGATACCTAAATTGGAATATCTATATACCATGGTTGGGTAATATATACTGTAAGGTAATGTTGGGAGAGCTTGTTTTAGGGGTCGGGGGATATGACGGCACACAGCACAATTGGTTTAGGAGGTATCCACCTCCATGGTTTTGTTCTTTATTTTTATTTTTTTACCGTATCATAAGCTGATGATAATTTCCATTACAATTATAAAAGGCAATTGATATTTTACAGGAAAAAATGCTATTTGTACTGACATATCTCTTATCGTTGGATGTTTAATCTGGAAAATCTTGAATGATAACTATATTTTGATGTTTGCAACTAAGAATATACCTTGTATACAATGTTCTATTCTTTGTATGTGCACTTGGCAAATAAAAACCTTTTTTAAAAAAAAAAATCTTCATAATATATCGGTCATACAAATGTAAAACTCAGCCCCTGTAAAATTCTTATTAACATTCAGGCATTACTTATAAAACAATTCATATTGAAGCCTATATTTAATCCATATGGAGATAAGACCTTGGCCTCATATATCCAGTAATGCCCCGTACACACGGTCGTATTTTCCGGTGGAAAATGTCCGATCGGAGCGTGTTGTCGGACATTCCGACTGTGTGTGGGTTCCATCGGACATTTTCCATCGGATTTTCCGACACACAAAGTTTGAGAGCAGGCTATAAAATTTTCCGACAACAAAATCCGATCGCGTCAATTCCGACCGTGTGTGGCCATTTTCAACGCACAAAGTGGCACGCATGCTCAGAAGAAATTCCGAGACGGAACAGCTCGGTCTGGTAAAATTAGCGTTCGGAATGGATACAGCACTTTCGTCACGTTGCAATGTCAAAAATAGTTTAATGCAGCGCACTCTCTTCTTCTTTATAATGTGAGAAGAATGAAGTAGCTTTGCTGCTCATATTCACACAGACTTCTCACAAACTTCTTTCTTTATTATTTATTGTTATTCCCTCAATATATTTAGATTTCTCACATCTGGCCAAATTTGTTTTGTGTTTTTTTTTATTTATTTTTTTTATTCCAAGCTGGTTTTGTATGTTTTTTTTTTTTTTTTCAAGGCTGTGTTTTTATTGTTGTTTTTGTTGTGTTTTACTCTATAATATTTTTGTGTGTGTTTTGTGTGTCAAATTACCACAACACCATTGATGTCTTGTATTATTTAATCTGTAGGAGATTGTTTGGTGTTGGTGTCTCTTGTTAATTTCACATTGTATTTTTGAAATGTACCTGCCTACTCACAAACAAACTGTCCTTTTTGAAGGAAAACACACATAGGCAAGTATAATTTAACAAAAAATTCCTTTATTAAGGGCTCAGAACTAAACAAAGAGGGAGGCAACGCTGGAGAAACAGCTGAAATGGGTGAAGCCTTTGGCCCCCAGGGCACACATCAACTATTTGCAAGCAAAATTGGTGACCTGAGGAGTCCATATCTAAGGGAGTGCAGTCTGGTCCAGAAGTCCCAGAGATCCAGAAAGCAGCAGATGACATCTGTGTCCCAGGCTGTGGTCATACAAGAGACTGCATCTTTTGTCAGACCAGACTGAACCCAGGGTCATCACTCTCTGGTCTTCCTTTGACGTTTCCTTCCATGCCCTGGCTGTGGTGGTGAAGTTGTGGCAGCAGGAGGAGGAGGAGGAGGAGAAGGGGCCAACTCACTCAGGTGGGTATTGGGTGTTAGTTCCCCACTCACCCCCTTACTTAGGACTTTATACAGAAGGTCCTCACACAGCCGGCGTTGGCCCTTCTGCATGCCCTTCGGTTTGGTGGCAGCCATGCAGGCAAAGGTCTCTTCAGGAGTGGGGAGGGCTCTGAGGGACGCAGAAGCCTTCTGAATGAGCCTGAGTGCTGAATCCTGCATGTGAGTCTCCTTCCTCGCTCTTTTGTATGGAAGGCAGAGGGGAGGAACCTACGATTCTGTCAGGCTGTGACTGGTCCCAGGCTTCTCCTGGCTGCCACTTACCCCCGCCTCCTCCTGGCTGCCACTAACCTCCGCCTCCTCCTGGCTGCCACATTCCACAGCCTCCTCCTGTGTGCCACATTCCATAGCCTCCTCCTGGCTGATGTCTTCCTGTGTATGAAAAAGGGACATAGTTTTAGTTTTTTATTCATCAATCACACACAATTTTCATCTCATGACTGTTGCAAATTGAATGTTAACAAATATAACAGACTATCATTCTGAGCGCAGCATTTTTCATTCTTGTCCCAATTATTTTTGCCCACTACTGTCTATCGATATTTAAAACACTTTATTAAATCAGCAATTAGTGATCAATACTAACATCTATTAAACATCATTTATTTATTGACCAGAAATCTGTAGAACAATGCTATACCTGGCTCAAGCTGGGCTCCTCCATTTCTTCCTGGCTGGAAGTCCCAGGTTGGACATCGGAAGCCTCAGCTGGGGTGGAAGGAAGAGTGGAAGGAAGAGTGGAGAGGGATTCCCTGACTTCAGTGTGGTCTGACAAAAATCGCAGTCTCTCATAGTACCACAGCCTGGGGACATAAATGTCATCTGCTGCAGCTCCTGATCTCTGGGAATCCTTGACTTTCTTGCGCTCCCTAAGATAAGTGCTCCTCAGGCCACCAATTTTGGCTTTTAAATAGGGGATGGTTGCCGTGGGGACCACCAGCTTCACCAACTCCAGCAGTTTCTCCAGCACTGCCTGCCTCTTTTGTTTATTGTTGTAATGTGGGTGTCTCACCTGCCACAGACAGGGCAGCTCCCTGTATTTGTCTATGAACAGGGGAAGGAAATTGTGGTCATTGAAGCCATCCATTTTCTCTGCAAGACACAACAGAAGACAAACCCTAATGTCAGATGAAACTCTCCTGATATAGTTACAATATAGGCCTCAATTTGGAAGCAGTATAGGCCCAAGTTTAGATCTTACCTTCGTTTTCACGATCGGTGCCTCCGATACTCCTTCCTCCGCTCACAGATCGTACGTACTACGCACGCGTGTTACGCTTTATAGACACTGCGCATGCATGTAACTCCGCCCGCCGAAGACGTTGTTTCTAGTCTATTCTCCACCCCTTTTCGTTCGGCGCAGTGGGGGAAGAGCACATGGCGGAGACACAGCAAGTGCGTGCTAATTACAGCAACGAGGAGGAGGAGGAAACCCCGGAGCCAGAAACGTCTGGATCCAGAAGGAGAAGATTTAAGGCCTCAAATATGTCCTTTGGGGGTATGTTGGAGATGGTGGACATCCTGAAGAAGGCCAACTATGATGGAAAGTATGGACCTTACCCCAACCCCAATGTCAGAAAGGCCAAGATAAAGGCGAAAGTGGTCAAGAGTCTGCACCGGAATTTCAGGGTACGTGGATCGAAAGATCAGCTCAGGAAGCGGTGGTCGGACCTCAAATTAAGAGAACATGAGCAGTACAGAAAGATCCGGAGAGTGCTGCAAAAAAGTAAGTAGTTGTGCTGTGTTCCTATTCTTTTTGTGTTTATTATGTTCGTGCTGCTCCATGTGCTTTTCTTAACTGTTGTACAGTTTAAAATGGCAACTTTCATGTTCATGGGCACATTATTCGTTCGTATCAAACATTTTTCGTTCGGCCTATAAAACACCATTGTTTTGGCCATATGCATTTGACCACATTTTTTAGGGCCCACTTGTATGAAAATAATTTGGTTGTGTAGATGGGTTTGTTACTAGAATGAAATGCAAACTCGATTCTGTGTAAGGAGAGGACACTCAGCAGCAGTTTTCACATCTGGACACTGGAGCACTAGTGTGGGACACAAGAACACCCTTTTTATTAGGGGGCCCACACAGGTGCTCCAGAGTATACTATAGGGGTGTCTCCATCTGTGAAGCTTGGACAAAACAGGTAAAGTATTGAAGCTTGACAAAGGACACTAAAAATTCTACATCTTGGAACTCTGCCAAAATAGACAATTGTACCCCACTTCCAAACAATGTTTCATATTTATAGTTCTGCCATCAAATATCTGTGTGCTAAGTATACCATTTTTTTTTACATAGGGGAGAAAAGACTCGGAGGACACCCCTCATCCGAGGAGACCAGAGACCCCCCCACCTCTGGAAGAAGGGGAAATCCCCCAAAGACAAGCAGAGCAGGAGAAGGAAGATGTGGTGGAACTAGTCACCACAACAGGTGAGTGTCTGCGACCACAGGCTCAGGTAAGAGATGGATGCCGGCATATTTATAATACATGTTTTTTTTTTTGTTTCTATCTTTTTAGGTGATCGTGATGTTGTGGATCCAGGGCATTTCACCTCGGAAAGTGCACAGATCCTGATTGGGGAGATCATGGGGTGTAATGTTGCATTGGAAAACATCAAGAAAAACATCAATGATGTTATTCAAAAAAATAAGAACATCATTGATGTTTTGGGGAGAGTTTAAAACCCCTCCAAATCCCTTTCTTTTATGGTGTGCTACAATTTTAACATTTTTTGTCGAATTGTAGAAAAGCCAAATTTTGAAGAGGCACACAGTGTGTCAACATGTGCTATCTGCCATCTTCAAAATTTGGCTTTTCCTGGGGTGACTTTACTCCATCTGAACGCAATATCAAACACAGTTCCTAAATACTCATGTCTGATATTGCCTTCAAGTTCTACCAAATGTGAACTTTGTAAGTTCAAGATTTGTGTCTTTCTTGTTGGTTTTACACATGCCTGTTTTAGCTTAAATGGACATTTATCTGTTTTATAATGCTACCCCAAACATTGTTATACCACAAACATGTTAGTTTGTTTTAAAAACCTTTTCTAAATGCACATGTGACTGTGCAGGTATTAAAAAGATTGTTAATCAAGAATGTATGGATTATTGTCTCAACGCTCCAACACTTTTGTTGTGCTCTAATTGCTGCTTTCTGTGACAATGGGGGTTATTTCCTAAAGGCAAATCCACTTTGCACTACAAGTGCAGTTTCAAGTGCACTTGTAGTGCAAAGTGTCTTTGCCTTTAGTAAATAACACTCAACAGTGCTTTTGTAAGGTTACACAATCAGGCCATTTTCAGGACTCACCACATTTCTGTCAGGGTCAGCTAAAACAAACACAAGCAGTAAATGTCACCAAAGATTTGCTTAATGTATTTTTTTTATTTGATAAAGGTTTCACACATTGTCTGGCATATTGATAGAACCCCCTACCCGCAAAGAATTCAAGGTATCTTAGCCGGACATCATGGGCACTCAGGGAGGGCAAGCCAGGACAGCCACTTTCAAGCGCCGTCAGGGTTGGTTCATTTTGAATTCCGGCTTCAGGCCCAACTGAGCCAGCATAGTTGGCAGAATGTTGCCGTAAAAAGTTGTGTAGAACACAGCACGCCAGGATAATGTGATTCAGTTTATACTCCGCCATATGTATGGGTGTAAGAAATAGGCGGAACCGGCTGGCCATGATTCCAAACATGTTTTCCACCACTCTTCTGGCTCTGGCCAGCCAGTAATTAAAAACCCTCTGGTCCGGGGTGAGGGTCCTCATCGGGAATGGCCGCATAAGATGGTCCCCCAGCGCAAAGGCTTCATCCGCAATGAAGACGAATGGGAGTCCTTCCACATTGTCTTCTGGAGGTGGCAAGTCCAAGCTGCCATTCTGGAGACGCCTGTAGAACTCGGTCTGGGCGATGACTCCACCATCGGACATCCGGCCATTCTTCCCCACGTCCACATACAGGAACTCATAAGTAGCCGACACCACCGCCAACATCACAATACTATTGAACCCCTTATAATTATAATAGTATGACCCCAAGTTGGGTGGTGGGATGATGTGGACGTGTTTCCCATCAATTGCCCCTCCTCAGTTAGGAAAGTCCCACCGCTGGGCAAAGTGGGAGGCCACAGTCTGCCATTCCTGTAGCGTGGAAGGAAACTGTTGAGGAAAACAAAAAAAATTAGGCTTTTTGCACATAAACATGGAAAGCAGATTAGACACAAACATTCTTGGCCAACATCAAGATAACACTGATTTATGGGAATTTTTAAAGACCAAAGTATAAGGTACACCTATCATATTCCCCCTCCCCCCCTCTCATGGGCCATATTATAGGTGGGGGAGCTCTTGGACAGGTAACCCTCTCCACTTCATTGAGAGATGAATGCCTAAACAATGTATATTACTTGGAACAGCCCCTCCTTAGTTACACTATTGGCAGCCCACTGGACAGGTAAGAAGTGTCATAATACAAAGATATAAATACACACTGTACACATTTGAGCACATTTGGACATTCTGCTATTACCTATCAAGATAATAATAGGATACAAAAACTTGAAACAGTACCATTTGAAATGATACAGGCAGGCCCTTGCACTACATGCTTTGGGGAATTCATCCATAAATCTGACCACAAAAGAAAGGGGTATAGTGTGTATGGGTTTGGCAAAGTCAGCAGATAGATGATTGAGGATAGATAGAGAATTGGTATCAGCTGACTTAGCAGTTGGGGGGAGGGAGGGTTCCAAGTGATTTGGGGACCCCCGAAAAAAAGCCTCTGGCACTCTGCCTGAATTTAAAGCACAAATCACATTTAAAAACATTTTAGGGGGTGTTTGGGGTAAAGCACTACTATGGAGCTGATAAAATACATTGTTAAGTGACTACATGAGGTGAATATAGGGGCAGGAGACCATGCTGGGGAGGTAAGTGAAGGCAAATAAGTTCCTGAAATCGTCAGGATTATTCTCACGGATCTATGGAGCAAAGGCATATGACAGAACTGGTCACGCTGGAGCAACCGATTCTTGGTCCATGAACTCCGCCCCACCCTGTTCATGGACTGGACTCGTGTCAAGGTCAGGACCCCAACACCAAGCCCCCGCACAGCAAGAACTCTACGAGGAGTACGTATACGCAACATGGCTAGAAAACGGTCGGCTGCTCAGAACGAAGTAACAGAACGCACTGAAGAACAGCAAGGCCTGTGAAGAGCGACCTGAAAAACAGTAACGAACAAGAACACACTGACAAGTCAATGGTACTCGCTTCACGCACTGAAGAGCAGATACAAACCCACAAGCACAAACTGAACAGCAGAAAATGATCTGAAAACCACGAGTCTGAAAAAGCGCGAATTGTCTCTCACCAAACTTTTACTAACAGGAGATTAGCAAAAGGAGCCCAAAGGGTGCTGTGCTTGGTTCTGAACAGGCCTTTTCTAGTCTTGTCATACGTGGTTTACGTCACCGCATTCTTGGCGATCGGAAATTCTGACAACTTTGTGCGACCGTGTGTACGCAAAACAAGTTTGAGCCAACATCCGTCGGAAAAAATCCTAGGATTTTGTTGTCGGAATGTCCGATCAATGTCCGACCATGTGTACGGGGCATTAGACTCTCTTCTACTCATCTATCTGATATAGTGACTCCCCCTTCAATGTTTTTCCAGCTTTACAATAGCCCAAAATTGTAATCCTGTATAATCTCTATTATGGCATTCCATATAGTGTTTATAAACACTATGCTTCTTTTCTCCTTTTATGATGTTGTTGGCATGTTCCCTAATCCTTACTTGAAGGGGCTTAGATGTGCGGCAAACATATTGGTAGCCGCACAAGCATTCTAGCATGTAGATGATCGCCTAATGCCCTGTACACATGGTCGGACATTGATTGGACATTCTGACAACAAAATCCATGGATTTTTTCTGACGGATGTTGGCTCAAACTTGTCTTGCATACACACGGTCGCACAAAGTTGTTGGAAAATCCAATCGTTCTGCACGTGGTGACGTAAAACACGTACGTCGGGGCAGTAGCCAATAGCTTTCATCTCTTAATTTCCGACAACGGATTTTGTTGTCGGAAAATTTTATAGCAAGCTCGGAAATTCCTATGGAAAATGTGTGATGGAGTCTACACACAGTCAGAATTTCACAATATAATCCAATACTATCCTAAATGCATTATTCTCTTTATTCCTACCACTGTGGCTTCCTTATCCTGGATTAACTTATACCTCTCCATCCTCCTCACTTTTTCAATCTCTGCCCTAATCATATCCTCCTGATATTCCTTCTGGATAAACCGTTTAGCCAACACAGCAGTCTGTTGGGGGGAATCGCTTTCCCTGGTGCAATTTCACCGTAATCTCATGAACTGTCCCCTAGGGATAATAAAAAGCCAGTTATTACGATGGCAATATGATTGCAACTGCTATATAGTTATATATTGATTATGGTCGGATGGTTTGAAATATTTTTTGCAAGCAAGAATTAATTTATGTGGTATTTTATTAAACTCTCCAATATCTTCCCAACTATAGAAGTTAAACTGACAGGTCCATAGTTACTTTTATTTTTTTTATCCAACAAAATTTTATCAAATTTGCATAAGTGTATTACAAACATTGTCTTCATTGCCCTATAGTTCAACTGCATATATCACATTCCAACTTTTATCCAACAAGAATATATCTTCATTATCACCGTAACCCAGTTATAACATTTCTTAGCCTGTTGTTCACCCAACATTTATTCCTAGTAGTCTGTCAGCCACTAGTTCCACCAGGGCTAATCCCAGCACATCTAGCCAAGGTGCCCACAGTCTCTCATATTTTTGTGCACTAATATATCACTTTTCCAGTCTCAGTGCTATGCTAATGTTATCAATCCATTCTTTAATGGTTGGGGGCGTCTCAGACTTCCAGGGTGTCATAATTAATTTTCTAGCTTGAAATAGGACTCTGTGTATAGCCTATCTACTATGCCCTTCCCATTCGTATTCCTCCAGAGCCCCCAAGAGACATGCCCTTGGGTCCTGTGGAAGAGTCACCTTGAAAACTGAGTTGATAGTTGTCACCACTCCTGCCCAGTACGTGTGCAACTTGGGACACCTCCACAGCAAGTGTATAAGGTCTCCATGGTCTCGTTTGTATCTCGTGCAAGTAGATTTAGCCTGCAGATTCATTAGGTAGAGCCTATGAGGGGTATAGTACATTCTTAGTCGTATATAAAGTTGAGTAAGTCTTTAGGACACGTTAAGTGAGCATATGATCACCGCCTGAAAGATCTCCTCCCATTGTTCCCCATCTAACTGTCCCACGTCCACCTCCCATTTCTCTCTCACCTTCAGGGGATGCTGCTTCATCATGGATTGTAACAGGATGGCATAGCATTGAGAAATAAATCCTATAGACGAGACAGCATCCCCAAGAAGATTAAATACCAGGGTTAAGGACAAATGCCATTCTGAGGATCAGCCCTGTGCTGCTACCGCATGTCTAAGTTGCAAATAATAGAAGTGCATCGAGGGAGGTAAACCATATATTTCCTTCAGATCAGGGAAGGTGCATAGTTCCCCATCCCTGAATATTTGTTTAAGATGGGTAACTCTGAATGCCTTCCACCTAGCTCCAGACTTCAATTTGGCCAACTCAGTATACGTGTCATTGTGCCATATGGGGCTGTACTCTGTGTAGCCATCTGCATTCTGGAGATATTTGGATTTACTCTATACCTTCTGTACTAGGCTGAAAGTATGGGTATTTTTTGTGCGGTTTAGTGAAGGCCAAAGCCTCCAGAGACAATGGTGTTTACTATTCAAAATATCTTCAATGACCATGAGAGTATTATGGAGGAAATACAGTAGTTGCGGCATGAGAATCATTTTAATTAGATTCACTCTGCCAGCAACTGACAAAAAGAGGGAGTTCCAGGTTTTGATTTTGTCCCTGAACTGCTGCAGGAGGGGAAAGATGTTTAAGTGAATGAAATCCCTAGGCCGAGACATGATCTGAATCCCCAGATACTTAAAGGAGGTGGTAATAGGTATAGGACAGGAGGAGTTCACTGTCTGTGTGTCATCTCCATCCAAAAGGAGCAGAGCAGACTTTGACCAATTTATGAGCAGGCCTGAAAATCCCCTGAATCTGGATATGGTCGAAATGGCCTCTCGAAGGGAAAGGTCAGTGTCTCGAAGCAGGAGCATGGTATCACCAGCATACAACATGACTTTTTCCTGCATGTTACCATAGTGGAAACCAGTGATGCGCTGATTGGCCCTGATCCCGATTGCCAGCGACTCAATAGCTATTGCAAAGAGGAGGGGAAACAAGGGACAAGCCTGCCTTGTGCCCTTCCTCAATGCGAAGCCCCGGGACAGGAACCCTGACAGCGGCCTGTGGCTGGCTGTAGAGGATTTTGACCCAGGAAATGTAGTTTGGACTAAACCCAAATTTTAGCAATATCAACCATAGGTATTCCCAGTCTATGCTGTCAAACCCTTTAGTAGTGTCTAGTGATAACAACGCCCAATTGCTCATGTTGTCTGCCTGTGATTGGATATTAAGGAATAACCGCCTCAGATTGACGGCAGTGGATTTATTGGGCATGAAACCTGCCTGGTCATCATGCACAATAGATGTGATCACCCTGTTCAGCCTGATAGCCAATGCTTTGGCTGATATCTTGACGTCACTCTGTAACAACGAAATCGGACGATATGCTCCTGGGTCTACTGGGTCTTTACCTGGCTTGAGTAATAGTACAATGTTTGCCTTGGATATTGAGACTGGTAAACACCCTTTTTCTCGTGATTTATAAAAAAACTTTTAACAATTGTGGCAATAATTCTTCAGGATACTGTTTATACACCTCCATGGGGATCCCATCTTCACCCGGTGCTTTTCAGTTAGGAAAGGAGCTGACTGCAGCCTGCAGTTCCTCTACTGTAAGTGGGGCCTCTAAGTCTGCTCACTGACCTTCATTTAACTCAGGGAAGTCAATCTGTCTCAAGTACTGTTCTAGGTCTTCTGGGGTGTAGGCTGTACCTTGACTGTATAAATCTTCATAAAAACCGGTAAGTTCCTGCAGAACCTTCTCTGGTTGGCTGACTATATTACCCGCCCTAGCCCTAATGGCTCCTATGGTGGGCGACCTTTGATGGGAGTTCGCAATCCGTGCTAGCAAGCGGATGGTTTTCTAACTCTCCTCAAAGAACGCCTATTTTGCAAAGAACCTCTTCTTTTTGGCCGAGGAGGAGAGCAGGTGTTGATAGGCGGAAAGAGCTGCCCGCCAGGCCTCCTTGGTCGAGTCTGAAGGGTCTGTAATATATAATTGCTCCATTTCCTGAACTCTGGATTCTACTTCTGCTTTAAGAACGGAGGAGGCATGTTTAACTCTATTAATTTCAGCAATCAATACTCCCCTCAAGTATGCCTTAAAGGCATCCCATTGCATGATAATGAAATCATTAGGATCCTGGGTGCCAAAAAACTTGCGCATGCTCCCCACTATCCCCTCATGCGAGTGGAATAGTTTCAGCCAGAAGGCGTTAAATTTCCAAGGGGCTTTAGGTAACCTAGCTGGTGGGGCTACTGTAATCGGTATGACCACTGGGGAGTGGTCAGATACACTGCGGGGTCTATGTATCATGTCAGTCACAAACTGGAGCATGTTCAAGCTGCACACCCCCAGATCAATTCTAGATAGACATCCGTGAGATTTGGAGAAACAGGTGAACTGTCTGACCCCCAGGTTCCGGTGTCTCCAGATATCACCCAGCCCATCTCTTGCAACAACCGCACCAGGGGGGTTCCCCTAGAGAGGGCAGAGGGTCCAGGGCTGGTTGTCTATCCTCAACTGGGTTCAGACAGCAGTTGAAATCCCCCATCACTAGCAACAGCGCGTCAGGCCTGCCATCCAGAAATGCAAGCAGAAGCCTAAGCACCGCCGCTGTGAAAGGAGGAGGAATATATATGCCCGCTAGCACACATGTCAATGTACCAAATCTGCAATGGATAAATACATATCAACCCTCTGTGTCTATTTCACTATCAAATTCTTCATAGTCCAGGGATCCATGAATCAGCACGCTCACTCCCCTAGAGTAGGAGGTGTGCGTGGAGTGATAGGCTTTCCCCACCCACGCGTTTCTCAGAAAACTCACAGTCTTTGCCATCAACTGGGTTTCCTAAAAGCAGAGTACTCCAGGAATATATTTCTTCAAGCACATAAGAATCATAGTTCACTTTAAGTGGGAGTGTAGTCCTCTAATGTTCCAAGAGACTATAGGGATCTCGGCCATGTCATCAGATGAACAATGTCTGGTGACAGGAACCGTAAGGGTGAGTGTGTAGGTTCACCCATGTCTGGGCAATGTCACCTTCTGTCCAGGTGTATACAATAGGGGTATCAGGGCATAAACAAACTGGGGGTTCAATTGCTCTGCTGTATTCCGTTGTTGATAAGTTCTTCCTAAAAATAACAAGGGGTTGCAAAGTAGTAAACTGAACTGTGCTGCAAACTTCGCACTCTGCCAACAGGGCAACTTTAACAATCTCAGCGACAGTCCATCACCCTTTTTTGTCCAGATTAAACATCCTTAGATTCAACTTTTGTTCCAATTCGCTCTCTTTGCTTTGTGTAACAATATTATGTCCCCCAGCCAAAGAACATCTTTCAACTTATTGAGAGGGTACTTTCCTTAGTCAAAGATATCTCTCAGCATTACTGCTGCCTTGCAAGTCAGTTCCTTAGGTCTAGTCCCAGTGTTTGCCTCAATCTTCCTCCATTGGAGCCTGTCTTTTTAGTGCCTGTTCGTTTCGTTCCGGCCATGCTGAAGCCTCCTTAGCGGATTCAAAAAACTGTGCTTGGCCTCTCACAACTATCCTGAGTTTTACCAGGTACAGCATGGCATATGGCAGCTGTAAAAGTCGCAGCCTGCGTTTGATATCAGGAAATTTGGCCCTGCGTCTCTGAACTCCTGCCGAAAAGTCCGGGTAAAAGGACACCCTGGTACCATTATGTAAGATATTTGCATTTTCACGTGCTTGGCACAGCACAGCCTCCCTATCACGGTAATGGAGTATTCTCGCCAGGATGGATCTGGGGGGACCCCTGGTGGAGGCGGATGTGAGGGCACTCTGTGAGCGCGTTCCACCATGAAAAAGGGAGAAATGGCATTTTTACCAAAAATTCCCACCAGCCAGTTTTCTACATATGCAGTGGGGTCCCTACCTTCCACTCATTCAGGAAGCCCCACTATGCGCACATTGTTTCATCTCAAACAATTTTCCATGTCTTCTGCATGATCGTTAGCTTCTCTAGCTAGCTGCATTGCAGCTCTAGTGTCCTGAGCCATGGGTGGTAACTGATCCTCCATTTTGCTGACCCTGCTTTTCACAGCTGTGGTACATTTATGTATCTTTTGCATGTCCTGTCTTAATAGTGACACATCCTCTCTTAAGCCCCCAAACTGCTCCTTTAAGGTGTTAACAAAAGCTGTGCAATTATTGACAGCCCTAAGGATATCAGCCAGGGTGGGTTGCACTGTGTCCAGATCTGCTAGGCTGTGTGGTTCTCCAGATATGTGAGCTGTCTGCTCCCCCTCCTCTTACCCCCAGTGAATAGGGAGAATGGCTGCCTGCAAGTCTGCCTGCTGGTGCTGTGTATCCCCAGGGTCCCAGATATCTTTTGTGCATAGTACACCATATCCTTAGGGGCCTCTTTACCTTGGGGTTTGTATGTCTTACTTGCTTTGTGCCCTGGATCCTTCAGCTTGTCTTGTCCATGAGGCATGCCTTTCACTGAGAGCGCTGCAACGCCATCTTGGAGCTCCAGGCCTGCAGTCTCTGTCTGTCCTTTTTGGGACATTCCCCTGGTGCAGAGGGCCAGCGGATGTTCCACAGGGGTCTCTGGATTGTAGCCGTGCTGCATATGTTGGTTTGGAGTTGGTGTGTGGGTTGGGGGAAGATCGGTTACCGGATCACTGCCGGGAGCTGTGGGAGATGCGTCCTCTCACATGCCTGACTTGGCCATGCCCCAGGTCCATAGTTACTTAGTAAAGACTTTGATCACTTTTTAAATATAGGCACCACATTGACCTTATGCGAATCCAGTGGTACTATTCCAGTCATCAGAGAGTTCCTATAATTAGAAATAATGGCTTTGAAATAACAGAGATCAATTCTTTAAGGATCAGTGGGTTTCTCTACTTGGAGCTATTTATTTTCATAAAATTACCTTCTCATTATGAATGAGTAGGGGCCCCCTTGGCAAGGCACCCTCCCATATCGAGGAAATTCAGTAAATGTGGCCTGGTTTGGTCGAGAAGGGGGGGCACACATTTATCCCCCCTTTTCCTGTAATGTCAAGATGCATGATATGAATAGGGTCTAGGTGGATTTTTAAAGTGCAATTCGTGCTCCCCCTTAAAATCCATACTATAAATTAAGGGTCTGGTATGGAATTTGAGGGGTGGGGGGCACCACTTTTTTTCTTCTGTGGGGTTCCCCTTAAAATTCACATCAGACCTCAAAGGCCTGCTATAAATCATGGGGGGAAGCCCCTAGTAACATCTACACCAGACTGTTATCTAAGATAAGGGCCTGGTATAGATAAAGGGATCCCTGGCTGTTTGTTTGCAATCAGAAGTAAAGCGGGCAAAATTGTCATTTGCTGGCAGTTTAAACACCTTTTTTTCTTTGTAAATGTCCGTTTTGCTGCAGTAGTTGGTTTACATCGTACAGATGTGCCACTTTACAGGCAAGTTAAGGTCAAACCCAGGCATATTATTTTTAATGTTTCACTTTAAGCATTATTAAAAGTGTTGCTCCCCACAAAATAAAGTTTTCTCTAATTGCTTTTGCATTGGTACGTGTTCCCTGGAGAATTGGGCAGAACTGATTTTTTAACATTTGATTTCTATTGACTTCAGTAGAGTTTGTATTTGGCACTTGATCTTTAGTTATGTTCACTGAACTTGCCTTGCACCAAAACCAGGTTAGTTTTTCTCATCTCTTGTACAAAGTCTTCCAAACTTAACTTTTTGCAAAGGGCTGCCGAAACAGGGTTAAAGTCGTTTATGACACTTAATTCATGACAGAATATTTGAACATCTCTGATGCAGCTCTCAGCTACCTATAAAGAGACAGACATCTGATCCCAGCACAAATTAAATGCAGTGGCGCACCATTTCAATGAGCTCCCTACCTCCCAGACCTTGAGGATACAATGGCATTTTGAACTGAACAGCTCAAAACACATACCTGTATCTGTTGTGCAAAGAGTTTTCTTTTTGCAGCACTTACATACAATGACTGGCCTATATCGAATGTTGCACTCTTATTAATTGCACTCTCAATTATTTATCACACTTTTACAATCTGCAACAAACCCTTATATGAATAAGACCCTAGTGCAGACTTAAAATAAAAGCTAACATTACTCTTTCAAAAAATATACATTTATATATATATATATATATATCAACATAGCAAGGACAGAAAAATATTTCAAATGACACCTTTACTCTTCAATTGTTAGCATTAGTAAATATTCTTTCAGGATATTTCAGCAAGTGTAATTAAAATGCTATTATGCTGTTTCAAAAATGTTAATGCATTTACATTTCCAATTACATTTTGTGCAGGTTCAAAAGGGGTGACTGAGACACAGGTACTGACATTTTGTTTTTCCATAGACTGCAACAACATATAAATGGTATGTACACAATTCCACAGGCAAATTTAAAACTGTTCTATACTTTTACTGTATGCTTTTATATATAATTTACCTTAACATATATGAAAGTATTTTTGTTATATTATTGTTAAACGTGGCAGCTATTAACTATGTATACAATAGTATACAACAATATTGGTCGATCTTTATTTTGGAGGAACAATACAAGTAATATACAGTTTATTCAAGCACATTTTCAGTTTGTTAAAAATATTGTTACTTTTTTATTTTTTATTTCTCAGAAAACAGAAATTTGAAAATATCAGCGCAAAAGAGAAAAGAAGGTAATATTGTATAGTACATTAAACTATGCATACCTTTACTACTTACCAAATTAGGCTCTTTAAGAGCTTCTTACTGTATCATCCAGATCTTGAGATCATTTGATTATCACTACCAAAATTTAATTGGTGAACCTTGATGAACCCCGGTGAAACCCCCCCCCCATTAAAAAAAAACAAACAAAAAAAACATAGAATAAAACAAATAGAGAGTTTTATGTCCGACAGGGATTTTGGTGTTGTACTTTAGTCATCATGACCTAATATCTGAAGGCAGACTTCTTAATAACAGAATCCTAAAACAGACCTAACTTTTTGTCTCATTGGTGTCTAAGAGCATGAACTCAAGTAAAAAAGGACATAAAACAAACAAACTATATAAAATATATTGCATGGAAAGGAGAACTAAAAATTACATTACTTTCTGAGATTTTTGATACACAATAAAATTCTTATATCTTCTCATATAATATTTTTTCTGGTTCAGCAGAGAATTAGTACATCATGTATTACTGATATTCTGTGTTCTTTTATGTATTATGCATATGCAAATCATAAATACATTATTTATATTTGGTAGTGGAAGTGCATATGGTGATTTTGTAGTCAACTTGATTCCAGAAGTTTAAATTGTTTCGGTGATCAAAATGTAAAATCATTTAACACTGATTTACAACTATTTGTAGCCTACTCCTTTTAAAATATATCATCTTGAATATAATATTTAAATGTACTTTGTGACAATCCCCACACATTTACTTCCTTGAAGAGGAACTGCAGTCTGCTCACATAATTTGTAATAAAAACATCTTTGCCATTCTCATGCTTCCCTCCAACCACTTTGCATAGTATTTTATATATTTATAAATACTATATATAAAATATATATATAAAATATATGTATTTTATATATACTGTGATTCTATACTTGCCAAATATGCTGCAGAAATCTCCCTCCACTGGGTCTGGCTGCTACCATTTTAATTGTGGGCAGCTGAAGCTGCTGCCTGTTCACTTCCTGGATTTACACAGACATACAGAAGCACAACTCCAGCTCTGCAGCTCTCATTGGCTCTCTTATGATTCATCCCTCCTTCCTTCCTGGCAAACTCTTATGAGAGTGAGAGAGAGAGTTGTGTATAATGTTATAAGCCTAGACTTTTTACCAGACAAGAAACAGGAAGTGGGCTGTATAAGGTATTTACTGGCAGAAAAAAAATGTTTTACTATCCAAAGTTAAAACAACAAGGGCAGAAGATTTAATAGATGGAAAGTTGAAAAAATTACTGAAGTTCCGCTTTAAGTTCTGTGATACTTACTCACTATGCTCTGTGAGTAGGCACTACTGTGTCACATATTTCACAGAGCCTGCCGTCTGATCTACAGTGGTGCTTAGAAGAGGAGTTTCCCTTTACCTTATACACATCAACCAGCTCAAAAATGCCTATGTGTCCACAGAACAGCCTCACTTTAAATGCCTCCAATGTTATGGCGCTTAAACATCCCAGGGTTCCTCCGAGGGCTGCCCACCAGGCCGCGGGCAGCGTCAGCGTCAATCAGACCACATATGTGTTGTGTTGTCCTGCCTCCCCTCTCCCTCACAGCTAAACATTGGGTGTACCAAGATGGCACCAGACTGCAAATGCACAACTGGAAGTTGCGCAAATCCAGAAAATTAGTCAGGTCCAGTCCTGGCACAAGAGGGCAATGCGCTTCCAGGCAACAGGAACAGCAAAAGCAAATCTAAAGAGGTGAGGGGCAGCTCCACACAGATCACCATGCACAGTCCCCATTACAAAAACAAAAGATTCTACCAGAACACAAAGGGGTTCCAATGATTTGCCAACATGGCAGCCAGACAGCAGAGCAACATGCCACCGACACATCTGTGGTCTGATTGATGCTGTCTGCGACCTGATGGGTGGCCTTCAGAGGAACCTTGGGATATTTAAGTGCCGTAACATTGTAGGCATTTGATGTGAGGCTACTCTGTGGACACATAGGCCTTTTTGAGCTGGTTGATGTATGTAAGGTAAGCGGGACCCTGCTATGGTATTGGGAATACCTTGGTAATAATGAATGCATGAGGTAAGATATCATGCTTTCCGAAACATTGTGTAGATAGACCTGCCTCCGGAAGGGGGGGATATGTCATGTACCAGGTCTGACCAGAACTGCATGGTTAGCTACAGAGGAACACTAAACACATGTAAGTGAAAATATAAATGATTTATTAAAGTAGGTGAATAATATAAGTACAACCACCTCCAATATGACACAGTGCAATAACCAACCAACAGACAGATACTATAAGTACAATACATGGGAAATACCAGGATCATAAACAATAGCCAGGCCAGGGTCATACACGGGAGATCAGCAGTTGGACAGGGGATGTTCCAGAAACATAGATCTAAGCCAGGCCAAGGTCATACACAGGGAGATCAGCAGATGGGGTAAGGAACACAGGACAGGGAGAGGATGGACGGATCAGACTGCAGGGCAAGGATGCAAGGTAACAGGTGGGACAGGATAGGGATCAGGACAGGGAGACAGGATCAAATACATGGGTCACAGGTTCAGGGCACAGGAACAGATTCAGAATCAGATCACAAGCTAGCAGATCAGGGCACAAGGATGAAACCAAGGCAAACATGTGAGTGCTTGCTGGGTATTTATAGGCCTATAATTGGCCTCAAGTGATACCTGATTGTAGGAGGTGCTGTCTGCTGCACAATGCCAGGATCCATCCGCTGGTGGACGCCAGTACTGCGGTCCAAAGATGACATAAAATCAGCAGGGAAAATGCACAGAAAGTCAGGTCTTATATTTGCAGTGGTTCTGCAGCACCACACACTTTGTACAGCCCATGAGCAGTGCAATGTACAATTCCAACATCTCTTAGAAGTTGAGAGTAAAGCGACTCGATTTTCAGTCAGTGTTGATGGGGGAATGCCTCCCACAGTGAAATTGTGTTCTGCCTGTGGGGGTTGCAGGAAACCTTCTAGGCCAGCAGAACACATTGCTGCTAGTGGCTATAGCTGCCGGTAGTAACCAAATGTAAAAAATCCAAACTGCCAGAAGACACCTGCTGGTGGACCTCAGTACTGCACGCCAAATGACAGATATTACCAGCGGATGGAACTTTTCCTGACAGTGCCCCGATCAAAAGAGCGGCCTCCGGACGCTCCAATTGGTTTTAATTGTCCATAGTCTAAGGCATCAAGCAGAACAATGGATGGGGATATGTCAGGCTGGGCAACAGGCACTTCAAGCTGGGCATCAGGCCCTTCAGGCTGGACATCAGGCACATCAGGGCAGACAGCGGGCACATCAGGGCTGACAGCGGGCACATCAGGGCTGACAGCGGGCACATCAGGGCAGACAGTAAGTTCCGGGTCATCAAGCTGGGTAACAGGCTCCGGGTCATCGAGCTGGGCAGCAGGCTTCGGGTCATCGAGCTGGGCGGCAGACACTGGAACATCTGGCCGAGCAGCGAGTACCATAACGGCAGGCTGGGTAACAGGCACCAGCTCAGCAAGGGGAGTAATGGGCCCCGGCCCAATGGGCTGGGTAACAAGCCCCGAAACAATGAGCCAGACCCCAGGCACTGGCTCAGAAAGCCGGATGACGGAAACTGGCATGACAGGTTGAGACACAGGCACTGAAACTGCAGGCTGAGATTGGGACACCGGATCTTCAGGCTGGAACATCGGATCTTCAGACTGGGACACCGAGACTTCAGACTGGGACACCGGGACTTCAAGCTGGGCAGCAGGCACAACAAGCTGGGCAGCAGGCACAGGTGCATCAAACTGGGCAGGCATGAGCACTTCAAGCTGTGCAGCAGTCATGGGCACTTCAAGCTGGGCAGCAGGCATGAGCACTTCAAGCTGGGCAGCAGGCACGGCATTTCAAGCTGGGCAGCAGACATGGGCACTTCAAGCTGGGCAGCAGGCACAGGCACTTCAAGCTGGGCAGCAGGCACAGGAACTTCAAGCTGGGCAGCAGGCACAGGCACTTCAAGCTGGGCAGCAGGCACAGGCAAATCAGGCTGGTCAGCAGACAGCGGCTCATCAGGCTGGGCAGCAGGCAGGAACACATCAGGCTGAGCATCAGGCAGAGGCTCATCAGGCTGAGCAGCAGACAGGGATACATCAGGCTGGGCAGCAGACAGGAAGACTTTAGGCTGGACAGCAGACAGGGACACATCAGGCTGGGCAGCAGACAGAGGCTCATCAGGCTTGGCAGCAGACACAGGCTCATCAGGCTGAGCAGCAGGCAGGAACACATCAGGCTGAGCAGCAGACAGAGGCTCATCAGGCTGGGCAGCAGATAGAGGCTCATCAGGCTGGGCAGCAGGCAGGAACACAGCAGGCTGAGCAGCAGACAGAGGCTAATCAGGCTGGGCAGCAGACAGAGGCACATCAGGCTGGGCAGCAGACAGAGGCTCGTCAGGGTGGGCAACAGATAGAGGCTCATCAGGCTGGGCAGCAGGCAGGAACACATCAGGCTGGGCAGCAGACAGAGGCTCATCAGGCTGGGCAGCAGACAGGAATACATCAGGATGGACAGCAGACAGGGATACATCAGGCTGGGCAGCAGACAGGGATACATTAGGCTGGGCAGCAGACAGGAGCACATCAGGCTGGACAGCAGACAAGGGCTCATTAGGCTGGGCAGCAGACAGAAATACATCAGGCTGGGCAGCTAACACTGGCACAGCAGGCTGAAAAGCAGACACTGGCACAACCGGTTGAACAGTAGGCACATCAGACTGGTCGGCAGGTATTGAAACATCAAACTGGAACAATGTCAGGAAAAGCCCTCTTGTAGACA
Source organism: Aquarana catesbeiana (assembly GCF_042186555.1). Taxonomy (NCBI): domain Eukaryota; kingdom Metazoa; phylum Chordata; class Amphibia; order Anura; family Ranidae; genus Aquarana; species Aquarana catesbeiana. The sequence continues at coordinate 280,854,177 of NC_133332.1, read as the reverse complement.
TTTCAGCAAACGGGAGGTTAAAAGAATGCCTGTAAGCGCCATCCGGCGCTCGCGCGCGCGCAATAGCGCTAATAGCACGCACGGACACACGCGCGTGCGCAATAGCACCGCACGGGCACGCACGCCCCCTGTAACAACACTTGGCACCAAGATGGGCTATTTAAAGGAGACTGTTCCAATGCTGCCTTTCTGTCCGGTCTACAGCGTTTCCTGAGACCCCTGCTCCCTTGTTACCAGTTTCTCTGTATCCAGTACTTACTTGGCTTGTTCCTGACTTACCTGTTTGCTGCCCGCCCCGATCTCGGCTTGGACTCTGACTATTCTCTTGGTTTGCCCTCCTGTACCTGATCTGCCCGATAGTACCTTGACCCGGCTTGTCTGTACCTCCCTGCTGTCTGCAACCTGTTACAGGACTACAGTGCACCTCCCTGCTGTCTGCAAACCTGCTACGGGACTACAGTGCACCTCCCTGCTGTCTGCAACCTGCTACGGGACTACAGTGCACCTCCCTGCTGTCTGCAACCTGCTACGGGACTACAGTGCACCTCCCTGTTGTCTACAACCTTCTACAGGACTACAGTGCTCCTCCCTGCTGTTTGCAACCTGCTACGGGACTACAGTGCACCTCCCTGCTGTCTGCAACCTGCTACAGGACTACAGTGCTCCTCCCTGCTGTCTGCAACCTGCTACGGGACTACAGTGCACCTCCCGCCTGTCTGCAACCTGTTACAGGACTACAGTGCACCTTCCTGCTGCCTGCAACCTGCTTCGGGACTACAGTGCACCTCCCTGCTGACTACAGGATCCAGTGCTCTACTCCAGTGTTCCAGCCAGGCACTTGTGCCCCTCTGTACTTCTGAGCCCCTGTTCACACCTTCAGGGGTTCCTGAGTCAGAGGTATACGAGAGGCTGTTCTCTGCATTCCGGGCTCCACCTAAGAGGTACGTGACAAACATGGACACAGGAACATCAGACTGGGGCACAGGAACTTCAGGCAGAGACACTACCTGGATAGCAGGCAGAAGTTTGGCAGAATTAGTTGGATTATCAGGTTCAGCTGGCATGCAAGCAGACTGGAGCAGGTTGGTTGGTGTGGGGGCAGGTTGCGTTACTGACAGGATCATGTGGGTTGGAAAGAACTTCCATTTCTTTTTTGGCTTAACTGCTAGAGATCTGTAGGTGACTGCAGGACTGTAGGTAGGAGGTGAGGCGTGCTGAAGAGAAGGGCTGGGATATGGCAAGGAAGAGGGAAAAGCAGCCAGAGGAAGTTCTTGTGGGGAAGTTGTAGGTAGCAGAGAAAAGGCAGGCGGTTAAAGGCAGGATAAGTGCAGCGGTTAGAGACAGGGTATTGATATTTGGTGGGAAGCAGGGTATATTGGGCTGAAACGGAGGTTGCCATGGGTGAAGGGGAAAAAGACTCTTGGGCAGGCAGGTGTCTGGCAGCAGAGATGGTTTGTTGTGGGCTAGCTGGGGCTGATTTCAAAATATTGGACCATGCTAAAAGTAGAGGTTGCACAAACAGCAGGTTACATACTGCCTGTCTGACAAGGGATTGTACAGAATCAACACATTCTTGTATCATCTGTTGGGAACAGGCTGTGTAATGTTCAAAAAAGTAAGGGGAGTCATCTTCCAGAAGCCATACCAGTGATGTGACCTGATTAATACTGAAAGGGGGAGAAAAATCATCCTGGCCCTCTGGGATGCAGGGCATAGCCAGCTCTGTGCAGATTTAAATTAAAGGATGAAAATCCCCAAACAGCATACAGCCCTGATCAACCCAGGAGTGAGCAAAACAAATGATCTCTAGCAGCTGATCACTGGTCCACTCCTTCAGTGTCTAGCGGAGATATTCACTACTCTCTGATGCCAGCAGAGCATAATAACGAATCGCATCAGAATTCATTGCAGCAAGCAACCTGAACCAAGATGGTGGAGCCACTTCTGGTCAGGGATGGCCTTGGTTTACTGTCATGTACCAGGTGTGACCAGAACTGCATGGTTAGCTACAAAGGAACACTAAACACATGTAAGTGAAAATATAAATTATTTATTAAAGTAAATTAATAATATAAGTACAACCACCTCCAATATGACACAGTGCAATAACCAACCAACAGACAGAGACCCACAAATAACAACAAACAGATAAGTACAATAAATGGGAAATACCAGGATCATAAACAATAGCCAGGCCAGGGTCATACACAGCAGATCAGCAGATGGACAGGGGATGTTCCAGAAACATAGATGTAAGCCAGGCCAAGGTCATACACAGGGTGATCAGCAGATAGAGTAAGGAACACAGGACAGGGAGTGGATGGATGGATCAGAATGCAGGGCAGGGATACAAGGTAACAGGTGGGACAGGATAGGGATCAGGACAGGGAGACAGGATCAGATACACGGGTCACAGGTTCAGGGCACAGGAACAGGTTCAGAATCAGGATCAGATCACAAGCTAGCAGGTCAGGGCGCAAGGACGAAACCAAGGCAAACATGTGAGTGCTTGCCGGGTATTTATAGGCCTGTAATTGGCCTCAAGTGACACCTGATTGTAGGAGGTGCTGTCTGCTCCACACTGCCAGAATCCATCCGCTGGTGGATGCCAGTACTGCGTTTTAAAAGAATAGGTTCAGGCGCTGCAAATATTGTGATGCCTTAATAGAATGGTGCAATAATAGCTTTAATAGCACATCTAATATAATTTAGTAAAAAAGAGAGAGGAGGCAATCATCCTCAGAGGGTGTCCATAGCCTCTGTAAGCAAGCAATAAGAAGGAGGGGTGGTTTTTTGGAGGCGCCAACTCTAATGACACTGTCATATAATGTTATAGTAGTGCATACACTTACTGGTTCACAGGTTCAAATAGGGTGGCGGTGTCCATCAAGGGTTGAGATGTCCTGGGATGTGCTGGTGCTGAGGTGCAGGCTTTAGTAGCGATCCTTCGGTTAAGGGGATGTTTAGTCCAGGTTAGTAAAGCTATTCAGCGGTGTCCATTGTGTGGAAGCTCTACGATAACCATCCTGGAACGACGTCAGCGGTGCACGGAAAGCATCCAAACACAGATAGGGGATTGTACAGGCTATGCGCTCAGGGCTCACAGCTCCTTCTACTGGCCTGTTAGCTCTCAGGAGGAGAGCAGCTTAAATAAAAGTGCGGGACATCTGGCTGAAAGGATGTGGGCGGGAGGTCCGCAGCTGTTGAACCATAACAGCCAGTGGACCCGCATTTGTACAAAAATAAAAATCGAAAAGTGAAAATAGGGATGAAGTTTAAAATACAATTAGTTAATATAAAAAACAATTGTTTAATATAAAATATAGCAATAAATGTGAATTGATAAAAAAGAAAATAGAAAAAAAAAAAAAGAGATACACTGTGGGTTGGTGAACAATGGAACACATTATTGGATAAAAAAAAAGGGCACAGGGGGAGGGGGAGGGGAAACTTCATCACCCAAGTAACACATTGTCCCAGGGAAGCTGAAGATTGACCCCGGTAAAAATTTTTTCACTGTAGGGCACAAGGATGGGATAAAATGACAAAAAACAGTAGGAATCGAACTACAATAAAGAGTGTGTCACTATTTCTACATTGAGTCCCCCAGGAGGGAGAATACAAATTGTGTTTGTCACAGCCTTTCTCTATAAAGCGCCTATGTTCGCCAAAACGTTGGTGTAAGGTGCGTATGGTCCTGCCCACATAAAACAGGCCACATGGGCAGGTCAAACAGTATACCACTTACTCACTAGAGCAATTGTGAAATTCTTTTATGGTATATGTTTTTCCTTGGATGGTAACTTTTTTTTGGCCGTGGTCAACAAATTTACCGGCGCTCCAAATATTGTGATGCCTTATAGAATGGTGCAATAATAGCTTTAATAGCACATCTAATATAAATTAGTAAAAAAAGAGAGAGGAGGCAGCCATCCCCAGAGGGTGTCCATAGCCTCTGTAAGCAAGCAATAAGAAGGAGGGGGGTTTTTTGGAGGCGCCAACTCTAATGACACTGTCATATAATGTTAGTGTAGTGCATACACTTACTGGTTCACAGGTTCAAATAGGGTGGCGGTGTCCATCACCATGGACCTAGATGAATTTGATACAGAAAATCCCTTTGCAGATATGGAACTGTATACTCAACATTGCCTAACATCTCCTCCGATTCAACATACAAAATTTAAACCTAAGTCCATCTTTAATCCAGTACATAAAAAAGGCCCTTACTTACAAACATTTTACCAAGTTATGTATACTGATTTAATTCACATGTGTAAATCAGTTCCCAAGAAGAAGTCCAGCCTCTCCAAAGCAGAACAAAAGGCACTTGATGATTTAACCAACAACCATAACATCATTATAAAGGCAGTGGATAAGAGTGGTGGTATCATAGTCCAGAATCGTTCAGACTACATGGCAGAATCTCTTAGATTGTTATCCGATACCAATACCTACTGCAAACTTACTCATGATCCATTACCTGAATTCACCCTGGAAGCAACAAGATTAGCCAACAAAGCCCTGGAAGAAAATATCATCTCAAAACCAGAACTGTCATTTCTTGTTAAGGGTTTCAGAAAAAAAACCTACTTTTACCATCTGCCGAAAATCCACAAGGACCAGTCCTATAGTAGCTGCTATGGAAAGCATTACCAGTGTTTTTTCCATGTACAAAGACCGTTTCCTCCAACCTCTCACCCAAAACCTACCATCGTACATCAGAGATAATACTCATTTACTAGAAATGCTTTCCTTTTACACCTAGGAACCAACTTATCAGTGGTGTCCTTGGATGTCACATCCCTATATACCTCCATTCCTCACCCCATAGGCCTCAGAGCAGTGGAACATTTTCTTTTTGAGGACCCTCTCATCAACCCCAGACAGGCACAGTACATCTTGTAGGCCACAAAATTCTGTTTAGAACATAATTAGTTTGAGTTTTATCATACGTTTTATTTACAATCCCAGGGTACCGCTATGGGCGCCAGTTTTGCCCCAAGTTACGCTAATTTGACTATGGGCTATTGGGAACTACAGTATGTCTCAAACAACAACCCGTTTGCTGCCCAAATTATTTAATATGGACGCTACATTGATGATATCGTAATGATCTGGGATGGTGCAAAAGAGAGCGTGTAGTCTTTTGTTGAACATTGTAACCACAATTCCCTAGGGCTATCCTTCACTCATGTTAAAGACGCCAACAAATTAGCCTTCCTAGACTTAGAACTTTTCCACAGTGAATACCAAATACATGCCACAAATTTTGTCAAACCAACCGCTGGAAACCCTTATATCCACTATCAGAGCTGTCACCATCGAAGGTGGATTAAAAATATACTTAGAAATCAGTTCTATAGAATTCGGCAAAACTGTACCAAAGACAAAGATTACTAAACACAGGGTAAACTCCCCTCAGAAAAATTCCAGGACAAGGGATACTCACCAAATCTGGTCCAAGAAGCCTTTTTTCAACAAGCAAAAAACCCCCACCAAAGGCAAAAACTTTAAATGAACTACAACCAACACGATTCACAACCCAATTCCATGACTGTCATAAAAAATGGAGAATATCATAGCCAAACATTGGTGCATCCTGCTCAGAGACCCTTTTTGGGTTCTTCCCTCACTCAACAACCTAAGGTATCCTACCACAAAGCAAAAAATATAAAGATCAAAATAGCACCTAGCAAAATTAAAAATGTTCCATCCACCTCGGTTTCACATATTTCCCTAATTCCATTAGTGGGAATGTATCAATGCAAGAAAAAATTATGTCTCACCTGTAAATTTGTTGACCAAGGCCAACAAAAACTTTACCATCCAAGGAAAAACATATACCATAAAAGAATTTCACAATTGCTCTAGTGAGTATGTGGTATACTGTTTGACCTGCCCATGTGGCCTATTTTATGTGGACAGGACCATACGCACCTTACGCCAACGTTTTGGCGAACATAGGCGCTTTATAGAGAAAGGCTGTGACAAACACAGTGTCCCTCTTCTCTTTCTGAAGGAACATCATAAATCCACCACTGGCCTCAAAGTCTGGGTTATAGAGGCCATTCCCAGAGGTCTTCCTGCTGCAGAAAGTTTTAAACACTTATGTCAGCAGGAAACCTACTGTATATATTCTTTGAATGCTCTCTCGCTGGGGGGACTCAATGAAGAAATAGAGACACACTTTTTATTGTAGTTCAATTCCTACTGTTTTTTTGCCATTTATCTCATCCTTGTGCCCTACAGTGAAATAATTTTTACCTGGGTCAATCTTCAGTTTCCCTGGGACAATGTGTTACTTGGGTGATGAAGTTTAAAACATATATAATCTCATAACACTTCCGTTGCGGGGGGGAAACTCCCCCCAAGGGTACATTGGCGACTGTCGATTGTTCACTATATCAATGAACTAACCAAGAGTAGCAAAAAGGGAGTGCAAGAAACATTCCTGAAAGAACAACAAAGCCTACTTGTAGCAAGTTTCCATAGGTATATACGTAACGAGAATATTTTAGCACTAACAGGAACTGGGGGACAAATAATGGAAAAGAAACATGGATATTGAAAATGTATCCATTTTGACAATTAAGCCATCTGGAGTAAAGCAGTTGTTACAATATGTTATATTAAGAACTTGTTAAGACAGTTAAAGTATCTCCTTGAGGTGATAAATGGCAAACAAAGATAATAATGATAATAAGACTCTTTAGCTGTCTTATTAATCAAGAGATAGATGAAGAATGGATCCTAGAAGTATAATGTTATGAAAATGGAAAAGATAGCTCATTTTCACATTATCATAAACGAGTGTGTCTAAATATAATAAGAATTAATTAGATGCTAAATGTGAAATAGACAGTAAGGATTGGTGAACTTATCCATCAAGCAGAGAGAGAAATATGAGTATATAGTAATCTTCAGTCCATAGAGTCATCAGGGACTTGATCAGGCGATCGATATCGGCCCCTTTTATGTGAGCTCTGGTGTTCATTTCTCCTTGGCAACGCAGAAGATTTATTTGGAGAAGATGATGTCGGTCTTAGTCGAGTGGTTTCTTGATTCTGTGTCGAGTTCAGCAGATGCATGTCTTGAAGGGTTGTTTGGAGTTCGTTAGCAGAACGACATGTAAATTTAGAGTCTTGAAATGCGAAACGCACTGAAAAGGTGAATGCCCATTGATATGTAATTTGATTGCGTTGTAATACTTGTAGTAAGGGTTTTAAGCCCCTTCTTTTATTTATTGTAAGTTGGTAAAAGTCTGGTAATTATGTCCTTGGAAGCTTAGGGTTTCTTTATTCCTTGCTGCAGATAGTAGTTCTTCTTTTGTTCTGTAGAAATTAATTTTTGCAATGATATCGTAGGGTGGACCATCAGATTTTTTAGGTGTTAGGGCTCTATGAACCCTGTCCATTTCCAGACGGTCTATCGCGATGGCTGGTTGTAGTTCCTGAAATAGTGCTGTCATTGTAGCTTGTAAGTCAATTAGTTTCAGGAATACCTCTAATATGCAAATTAGAACATCTAGCGCGATTTTTGTAGTCTTCCAATCTTGTCTGTAATGTTGCATTTTCCTTTTTAAGGTTGTCAATTTAATTATAGCATTCTACATTGTAATGTCTAAGTCATCTACTCTGGTTTCAAGTGTGGATAAGCGCTGACCCAGCTCTCTTATTTCCTTGGTAAGGCTAGTAGTAATATGGTCAGAGGTGCTTTTCATTGCTTTTTGAAGCAGTTTTTCTATTTGTTTCAATGTAACTGGTGAAGTAATTTTATTCTGTGGTGAATCTTCCAAATACTCACAGTGTATTTCAGAATCATATTGTGCAGTCTGTGTGACAGTATATGTCTTTAAGTTGATATCATCACCGCTGGAGGTGCCTGAAGCAGACTGCTGCAGCACCGTTTTGGCTGTGCTGTGAGGCGGTGCTGTTTTGTTGATTTTGGGACCCATATTCTGTCCAGCAACACCGGTACTGAGACCCTCGAATTCAGGAGTGCTGTGGGCGCAAATTGATATATTTTATGTGCAGGTGTTCGGTGAACATCCGCCGTTATTCAGCTTGATCATTCTCTCAGAGAGCAGAGATTCAGGCAGGCATGTCTGCTCTGCTTGGCTCTGCCCATGGCTCCTCAATATTAACCATTCTCAAGCAAACTGATTTAATTGGCAGCAAAGAATCTATCCATTTCTGGGCAATCAATTTCCTGGCCTGATAAAGGCATCTCAATACTGCTGTCTGTATAGGCGGAGGTGCCATGTGCTATTCCAAATACCCCAACGCACACAGTATGGGGTCCATTTGCAACTTTATTCCAAATGTTGATTATATTGTACCTATCCCATTATCTATACAGCTTTGGGCACCTCCAGAGCATATGGATCAAATCTCCAGATGCATCCCCACAGCAGGGACACAATACGTCTGGATTTCTCACAAACAAAAATAATCTTTTCGGTGAATAATACGCCCTATAAATGATATAAAATTGTGTCAATTTCTGGGCCGCTGATAGGGATGATAAATCTCTTGATTGTAATATACAACTCTACTGATCCTCTTTTATCACCCCCACATCTTTTTCCCATTTTACTCTACTAGAAAGTCGTAAATCTTTTTCTAATGCTGTTAAATGTATGTTCATATACAGTTTTGATATCAACCCTTTTAAAGATGTGGTATCTACCAATGTTTTTAACCACTTCCGGACGCTCCACGTACATATACTGTAGCAGGGCAGCCCGTCTGTGCAAAATCATGTACAGGTACGTGATTTGCACCCACAGCTAGGGAGCGCGCCCGTTTTTCCCGCACTGATCGGATTCGATTCAGAACCGATCAGTCATTAGGTCCAATCAAATGATTTATGGCCTGGACCTGCTGATTGGTTCTGACCAATGGCAAAATGTCCTGTGCCTGTGTAATGTAAACACAGGCACAGGAAATTATGGAATCTCCTCTTCTGGAGCCCTTTTCGGTTCCAGCGTGAGCGAAAAGAGCATCTACCGTGAGTACACAGGCACTACACTGACACCAGATCACATAGGCACACATTTGACCCCTTGATCACCCCCAGTTAACCCTTTCACTCCCTGTCACAGTGTTACCAAGTACAGTGTGTGACAGACCAACGGGCCAGTGACCAGCGGGCGTTGCGTATGGTATTCCTGGAAGGGCAGCCCCAGGAGCAATGGGTGACTGAGCTGGACAGACTGGTCCAGCAGGAGATAGTGCTGGATGGTCGATATCAGGCTCTGCAATGGCACACAAAGCAGAGATATTTAGGGGAGACAACAGAATGCTCTCTGGAGGGAGAAGACTGTGGCGGCCCTGGATTGCTGTGGGAGAGCCTAACAAATGTGTTTGTATTTAGCGATGAAGGGGAACCTACCCTTAAGGACCTGCAAGAATACAGAGAGGCTATGCTCAGTCTTGTAGGGGTCTCAGAGCTTAAACGGGACCTGGAATGTTTGCTAAGGAAGGAACAGCATCTGGAAAGAGCATACAGGGAACTGCTAGAATATGTTCAGCAGCATGCCAGAGAATCGTCAGTGGAAACTCCAGAAATGGCCGTCCCTAAAACTGAAGTGCTAAAAACAGGGCTGAGCTCTGCTAGCCTCTGCCCAGCATCGGTAACATCTCCTGGGTTTCAGGGGCAGGAGATGGTGAACTTCTATCCCCAGACACCAGTTCCAGAGACTGGGGATTTAATAGACTTGTCTGCTGAGGAGGAACAACCCAATGAGCCTACAGCAGAATAGCGTGCATCCAGGCATAGCGCTACTGACCTCTGACTACAACACTCGGTGACCCTGGAGGAGTTGTGCAAGGCCAACGACTTTTCAGTTTACTTCCCAGTGGAACAGCTGGCATCAGAGCAGAACATTACTGAGCTCTGCCCAGCACTAACAGCAGCTCCAGGCTTCCTGAAAGAAGAGGCAGCCAGCCTTTCTCCCACAACAGGGACATGGAATTTCCTGCCAGCAGCATCTGTGGTGTTACAGGAAACTTCTTCAGCTGAAGCGCTGGCAACCGGATAGAGGGTCCAAGACCTCTGCCCCACACATGTGGCAGTTCTAGAGGCCCAGGGTGAGGAGGTGGCTGTCATTCCCGAGCAGCAGATCAGGATCCAGGGGGAAAATGCAATTGGCATCTCACTACTGCTACTTGAGCTGGTTTCGGTGGATGGGCCTGCGGTCTCCACTAACAGCAACCCAGCAGAAGTGCTGGCAACAGGGCAAAGTGCTACCAACCTCTGCCCAGCACTAGCAACAACTGCAGAGTTCCAGGGAGTTGGGGCGGTCGGCCTTCCTGCCCAGCGACAAGCTGATGTAGTGGAACTTCTAATCTCAGCTGAACTGCTGGCAACAGGACAGAGTGCCATTGGCCTGTGCCCAGCACCTACAGTGTCTCTACATCTTCAGGGAGCTGGGGCAAATGGCCCCTCCTCTAGCAGCAGACCGAGCCCAGAGATGTTATAAACCACCCAGCTGAAGCGCTGGCAGCCAGACAGAGAGTTAATGACCTCTGCCCCACACCTACTGATGACAACTATTACTTTCAGCCAAGAGTGGAGATCTTGCAGACTGACTATGTAAGTTCATCCTGCCCGACAAATGCATGTTCAGACCAGGTGGAGGTCTGGGACCTTGTTAGTCGGCTTTTGATGGGGGAGAAATGTGACCGACCTAACCAAGATAGGGGCTTATGGAGAGGACTAGAAGAAAACCTCTTACCCACTGAATATGGGCCCTGGGTTTTAAGGGAACAATACTCTTTTTGAGGTGTATGCCTGGGGACCCTTGAAGTAATGTTACTTTGGATTCAAGTCCATGTCCCACCAAGACACACAGACTCTGGGAACCCTGTAAAGGGCCTATATGCCATATTGCAAATAGTGACTGCTTTACACTGTTGAGACTCATAGCAGATGCTGATGTCATCAGCCAGCCACCCATCTTGGATTGTCTGCTATAGGTGTCCGTTTCTGATGCAGTTATCAGCGGTAAACCGATCACCGCTGATCATAGTCCATAAACAGTTTATGAAACAGAGATAATCGGGGGAGAAGTGTTTGAACTTGTTCTACTGCCGATGATCTCCGCACACCGAGAATTCTCATTGAATGACATAGTAACTGCCAGTTTATGAAGCTGCAATCTCAGCGCTTCACTGGCGATCTGTGTCAGAATTCACACTCCCCGATTCACCAGCTCAGAGGTGGAAAATCAGGGAGTGAAGAGGAAATCGCAGGGGATCTGAGGGGGAAGGAGGAAGATTTTTAACTTCCTTATGCCTCGTTCAGCCCCCCCAACACTGTAAGCATGTCCCCCTGTCATATTTATGTGTATATATATATATATATATATATATATATATATATATATATATATATAATGTGTGTGTATATATATATATATATATATAATGTGTGTATATATGCATGTATATATAATGTGACATCTCTGTGTTTCAGTGAATTGCTGGTACTGAAATCTCGTAAAGTCTCACAAGATTCCAGTATCAGGGGGCATTAGAAGCATGTTTGAAGCATTTGTAGATCGCTTCACTCCTCCAAAGGTGAAGCGATCTACTCTGCTTCATAAACTGACACACGGAGGAGAAAGATCTCCACTGTGAATGCTGGAGAATGAAGCAGTGAATAGATTTCACTGCTTCATAAAAGGACACCATTATGTGTATTGTAGTTAGTGAGCTAGGAGATGAAAAGGCTTCCCTGAAAGGTCATATCTACGAGTCACCTAGTTTGGAAATAATTAGTTAATTAGCTCATGTTAATTTAGGTTTCTGGTTACAAGTGTATTGATAGAGTAATATGAGCAGGAAGCAGGAACCTCCTACTCAAATGTTTAAAGGCCTGTGTTCTAATAAACAGTTCATGTTGAGCAACCAAACAAGACCTGCCTAGTTTGTGGTTGTCAGCGGTTTGGAATATCTGAAATCTATATTCAGTCTGGGAGGAAGCGTTATATGACGAAAGCACTCAAGCGGAGTGTGGGACGTTTCATTACACGATGTACAGATTTTTTACTGATCACTGTATTGGTGTCACTGGTGATGCCAGTTAGCGTTAGGGGCAGTTAGCGACATTTAGTGTTAGTCCCAGATAGATCTAGGGTACCCGCCATATATTCCCTAATAAAGATTTAACCCCCTGATCACCCCCAGTTAACTCTTTCACTCCCTGTCACAGTGTCATCAGTACAGTGTACAGATTTTTTTTCTGATCACTGTATGTGTCATGGGTGATGCTAGTTAGCGGCAGCGTCAGTCTTATATAGCGTCAGGGTCCCCGTCACATATTCCCTAATAAAGTTTTAACCCCCTGATCGCCCCCCAGTTAACCCTTTTACTCCCTGTCACAGTGTCATTAGTACAGTGTACAGATTTATTTTTTTTCTGATCACTGTATTAGTGTCACGGATGATGCCAGTTAGCATCAGTTAGTGTAAATCCCAGACAGAATCAGATTTTAACCCTTTGATTGCCAGTAACACTAACACACATAACACTATACACCTCCATTACTAGTATAGTGTCTGAACGGATTAATATCTTTGATCTGATCAGAACTATACTAGCGTCCCCAATAGTATAATGTTCCCAAAAACGCAGCGTTGGCAGGATCAGCCCCGACACCTGCTAGCACTTGCATTTAGCCCATCCGCCCCCACCCCCCAAACAAGTGCAGAATCAGTAAATCACTGTCACTTCCTATACACGGTACACAAAAACAAGATTCCAGTATCAGGGGGCATTAGAAGCATGTTTGAAGCATTTGTAGATCGCTTCACTCCTCCAAAGGTGAAGCGATCTACTCTGCTTCATAAACTGACACACGGAGGAGAAAGATCTCCACTGTGAATGCTGGAGAATGAAGCAGTGAATAGATTTCACTGCTTCATAAAAGGACACCATTATGTGTATTGTAGTTAGTGAGCTAGGAGATGAAAAGGCTGCCCTGAAAGGTCATATCTACGAGTCACCTAGTTTGGAAATAATTAGTTAATTAGCTCATGTTAATTTAGGTTTCTGGTTACAAGTGTATTGATAGAGTAATATGAGCAGGAAGCAGGAACCTCCTACTCAAATGTTTAAAGGCCTGTGTTCTAATAAACAGTTCATGTTGAGCAACCAAACAAGACCTGCCTAGTTTGTGGTTGTCAGCGGTTTGGAATATCTGAAATCTATATTCAGTCTGGGAGGAAGCGTTATATGACGAAAGCACTCAAGCGGAGTGTGGGACGTTTCATTACACGATGTACAGATTTTTTACTGATCACTGTATTGGTGTCACTGGTGATGCCAGTTAGCGTTAGGGGCAGTTAGCGACATTTAGTGTTAGTCCCAGATAGATCTAGGGTACCCGCCATATATTCCCTAATAAAGATTTAACCCCCTGATCACCCCCAGTTAACTCTTTCACTCCCTGTCACAGTGTCATCAGTACAGTGTACAGATTTTTTTTCTGATCACTGTATGTGTCATGGGTGATGCTAGTTAGCGGCAGCGTCAGTCTTATATAGCGTCAGGGTCCCCGTCACATATTCCCTAATAAAGTTTTAACCCCCTGATCGCCCCCCAGTTAACCCTTTTACTCCCTGTCACAGTGTCATTAGTACAGTGTACAGATTTATTTTTTTTCTGATCACTGTATTAGTGTCACGGATGATGCCAGTTAGCATCAGTTAGTGTAAATCCCAGACAGAATCAGATTTTAACCCTTTGATTGCCAGTAACACTAACACACATAACACTATACACCTCCATTACTAGTATAGTGTCTGAACGGATTAATATCTTTGATCTGATCAGAACTATACTAGCGTCCCCAATAGTATAATGTTCCCAAAAACGCAGCGTTGGCAGGATCAGCCCCGACACCTGCTAGCACTTGCATTTAGTCCATCCGCCCCCACCCCCCAAACAAGTGCAGAATCAGTAAATCACTGTCACTTCCTATACACAGTACACAAAACCGCAGTGTTAGGAGAGTCATGCCTGGTCTCTGCTAGCACTAGCAGTTACATTTTTTTGTAGAGGCTCAAACAGTCTTCGAACACCTGTGAGTCACACTAGGTACCTGTAAATTTATTGGCCAAAATGTCAAAGGAAAGGTACTCTAGTGAAGAGACCTATAGGATACTGAGGATCACAGAGTGATGGGTAATCCTCACTGTCAGATTCAGGCTTAGTATTTGAACTTATAGAGAGCAATGACACCCTGACAGATAGCTCTGACGATGGAGTAGAGGTCCCTGCTGAGGTCAGGCGTACCTGACCTGATCACATGATTCTTTTATGCAGCAGAGTGTCGATACTAGTGCCGCTCTACCTTCTGTTGAACTGGCGAGCACCAGTGGCCTAGTACACCCTGATCATAGACAAACCAGCACTGCAGTAACACTTTGTGACGTGGCGAGTCCCATAAGTGCAGTTCAAGCTGACACGGTGGCTAGCACAAGTAGTGTCCCACAGCCACCAATAATTCAAAGACAAGCTCGTAGAACCCTTCCTGATGCAATTGCAAATCCTGATTGACAGTCCACAGATTCTTCAGCGCCTGTACTTCCCCCATTAACTGGCCAACCTGGAATTCAGATGGAAACAGCAGATTTAACACCCCTTGGTTTTTCTGAGCTGTTTTTCACTAAAGATCTGTATGGATCTATTGTGGACCAAAGCAATTTTTTTTTTGTCATTTTTTTTTTAACTTATTTTTTTTTAAATATGTTTATTCAAGTTTGAACAATCTTGACAATACAGAAAAAAGGTCAGTGGAAGCATCAAGAACAGGCAGTACCACCATTACGGGTCATGGGACAGTATAAAAATATATGAAATATTAACCAGTGCAATCAGAGTACATAGTGACAAGATACAAGAAATCAACTTTACAGATTTTAGATATGGAACAAAGCAATTTATATGCTAATTAATTCATCGCCGCAAACCCAAATTTGACCCATGCCAGATGATTTGGCTGGAAACCTATAACTCGGTTCCCGAATTTAAGACCTTTCTGGGCCTATCCCCCAACATGGGCCAACATGGGCCTATCCCCCAACAAGACGTCTGCGTTGATGAGTCCCTGATTAAGTTTTGTGGCTACCTTGTTTTCAAACAGTTTCTCCCCAGCCAGCGTGCCAGATATGGGATCAAAATGTATAAGCTCCGTGACAGGGCAGCAGGCTATACATAGAGTGTCCTTTTACGAGGGAAAAGATAGCAGTGTGGAGACCCCTGACTGCCCAGACTACATAGGGAGCAGCAGCAAGATTATTTTGGACTTGGTGTCACCCTTATTCGGAAAGGGCTATCATTTATATGTGGACAATTTTTATACAAGCATGCCTCTTTCAATTGGCAATTGGCGCATGTGGCACCATGTGACCTAATGGCCGGGGCTTCCCTCCAACTGCTTGTAAATTCCCCACTTAGTCAGTGGCCGAGAGCCTGCTTGAGGTACAATGACTAGCTTGCAGTGAGGTGGAAGGACAAATGGAACGTCTTCCATTCACGCAGATACGGCAGTCCAAATTACAATGGCAACTAGAGTTGTTGAGAAGCCCCTCTATGTCCACGACTACAACTGTAAAATGGGAGGGGTGGACTTCAATGATCAGATGATGGGGCCATACTTAATTGCATGTAAGGCCAGACGCTGGTACAAAAAAAGTGTCTTACTCCAATTGGCTCTGTTCAACGCTTATGTACTATACAAACATCAGGAAGAAATGGATCCTTCCTTAAATTCCAGGAAGAGATCATCAAAGCCCTTTTGTATTCAGGAGGTGCTGTGTCCCAATTTCCCAATCAATATAGCGTGAGCCGGCTGCATGAGAGGCATTTTCCGGATGTCCTCCCTAGTACCCCTAAACAAAGAGCACCCCAAAAAATGTAATGTATGTAGCAGCACAGATACAGGAGTGACACCCAATATTTTTGTCCCTCCTTTCTTGGCAAACCTGGTCTCTGCATTGGGGACTGTTTACGTCGCTGCCACACACTAGTGGATTATTAGTGTAGGGTACAGCACGGCACACTTTCATAAGGGTCTCGAAAGATGTTATATGGCTAAAGCATTTTGAGAGACCCTAACCTAGAACATTTATAGTTACAATAAAAGTGTAAAAATAAAATAAAAAATGAATTAACCACTTCAGCCCCGGAAGGATTTACCCCCTTCCTGACCAGAGCACTTTTTCCAATTTGGCACTGCGTCGCTTTAACTGCTAATTGCGCGGTCATGCAATGCTGTACCCAAACTAAATTTGCGTCCTTTTCTTCCCATAAATAGAGCTTTCTTTTGATGGCATTTGATCACCTCTGCCGTTTTTATTTTTTGCGCTATACACGGAAAAAGACCGAAAATTTTGAAAAAAAATGATATTTTCTACTTTTTGTTCTAAAAAAAATCCAATAAACTCAATTTTAGTCATACATTTAGGCCAAAATGTATTTGGCCACATGTCTTTGGTAAAAAAAATGTCAATAAGTGTATATTTATTGGTTTGCGCAAAAGTTATAGCGCCTACAAACTAGGGTACATTTTCTGGAATTTACACAGCCTTTAATTTATGACTGCCTATGTCGTTTCTTGAGGTGCTAAAATGGCAGGGCAGTACAAAACCCCCACAAATGACCCCATTTTGGAAAGTAGACACCCCAAGAAAATTGCTGAGAGGCATGTTGAGCCCATTGAATATTCATTTTTTTTGTCCCAAGTGATTGAATAATGACAAAAAAAAAAAAAATTACAAAAAGTTGTCACTAAATGATATATTGCTCACACAGGCCATGGGCATATGTGGAATTGCACCCCAAAATACATTTAGCTGCTTCTCCTGAGTATGGGAATACCACATGTGTGGGACTTTTTGGGAGCCTAGCCGCATACGGGGCCCCGAAAACCAATCACTGCCTTCAGGATTTCTAAGGGCGTACATTTTTGATTTTACTCCTCACTACCTATCACAGTTTTGAAGGCCATAAAATGCCCAGATGGCACAACCCCCCCCCCCCCCAAATGACCCCATTTTGGAAAGTAGACACCCCAAGCTATTTGCTGAGAGGCATGTTGAGTCCATGGAATATTTTATATTTTGACACAAGTTGCGGGAAAGTGACAATTTATTTATTTATTTATTCATTTTTTTTGCACAAAGTTGTCACTAAATGATTTATTGCTCACACAGGTCATGGGCATATGTGGAATTGCACCCCAAAATACATTCTGCTGCTTCTCTTGAGTACGGGGATACCACATGTGTGGGACTTTTTAGGAGCCTAGCCGCGTACGGGGCCCCGAAAACCAATCACCGCCTTCAGGATTTCTAAGGGTGTACATTTTTGATTTCACTCTTCACTGCCTATCACAGTTTCGGAGGTCATGGAATGCCCAGGTGGCACAAACCCCCCCCCCAAATGACCCCATTTTGGAAAGTAGACACCCCAAGCTATTTGCTGAGAGGCATGGTGAGTATTTTGCAGCTCTCATTTGTTTTTGAAAATAAAGAAAGACAAAAAAAAAATTTTTTTTTTCTTTTTTTAATTTTCAAAACTTTGTGACAAAAAGTGAAGTCTGCAAAATACTCACTACACCACTCAGCAAATAGCTTTGGGTGTCTACTTTCCAAATGGGGTCATTTTGTGCCACCTGGGCATTCCATGGCCTCCGAGACTGTGATAGGCCCATAGAAAGCCTGAAGGCGGTGCTTGGTTTTCGGGGTCCCATACGCGGCTAGGCTTCCAAAAAGTCTCACACATGTGGTATCCCCGTACTCAGGAGAAGCAACAGAATGTATTTTGGGGTGTAATTTCACATATTCCCATGGCATGTTTGAGCAATATATCATTTAGTGACAACTTTGTGCAAAAAAAAAAATTTGTTTCTTTCCTGCAACTTGTGTCACAATATAAAATATTCCATGGACTCGACATGCCTCTCAGCAAATAGCTTGGGGTGTCTACTTTCCAAAATGGGGTCATTTGGGGGGGTTTGAACTGTCCTGGCATTTTATGCACAACATTTAGAAGCTTATGTCACACATCACCCACTCTTCTAACCACTTGAAGACAAAGCCCTTTCTGACACTTTTTGATTACATGAAAAAATTATTTATATTATATATTTTTTTAAAGCAAATGCCCTACAGATTAAAATGGTGGGTGTTTCATTTTTTTTTTTCACACAGTATTTGCGCAGCGATTTTTCAAACGCATTTTTTTGGGAAAAAACACACTTTTTTACATTTTAATGCACTAAAACACACTATATTGCCCAAAAGTTTGATGAAATAAAAAATATGATCTTAGGCCGAGTACATGGATACCAAACATGACCTGCTTTACAATTGCGCACAAACGTGCAGTGGCAACAAAATAAATACATTTTTAAAAGCCTTTAAAAGCCTTTACAGGTTACCACTTTAGATTTACAGAGGAAGTTTACTGCTAAAATTACTGCCCTTGATCTGACCGTCGCGGTGATACCTCACATGCATGGTGCAATTGCTGTTTACATTTGACGCCAGACCGACGCTTGCGTTCGCCTTAGCGCGAGAGCAGGGGGGACAGGGGTGCTTTTTTTTTTTTTTTCTTTATTATTTTTTTGATTTTTTATCTTATTTTAAAACTGTTCCTTTCATTTTTTTTTTTTTATCATTTTTATTGTTATCTCAGGGAATGTAAATATCCCCTATGATAGCAATAGGTAGTGACAGGTACTCTTTTTTGAAAAAATTGGGGTCTATTAGACCCTAGTTTTCTCCTCTGCCCTCAAAGCATCTGACCACACCAAGATCGGTGTGATAAAATGCTTCCCCAATTTCCCAATGGCGCTATTTACATCCGGCGAAATCTAAGTCATAAAATGCTCGTAGCTTCTGGTTTCTTAGGCCATAGAGATGTTTGGAGCCACTCTGGTCTCTGATCAGCTCTATGGTCAGCTGGCTGAATCACCGGCTGCATTCTCAGGTTCCCTGTTGAGACAGGAGAGCCAGAGAAAAACACGGAAGACGGTGGGGGGGGGGGCATTCTCTCCCACTGCTTGTAAAAGCAGTCTAGAGGCTAATTAGCCGCTAGGATTGCTTTTACATGAAAGCTGACCGCTGGCTGAAAAGAATGATACCAAGATGATACCTAAACCTGCAAGCATCATTCTGGTATAACCACTCAAAGTCGTGAATGGTGTACCTGAAGACAAAAAAATGGTTAACAATAAATCAAGTATAAAAAATTGCATACCTGAAAAGCAAACATGATAAAACATAATAACAATAAAACATTGCAGAATAGAGTACAGTAAAAAAGAGCAGAACAATAGAGAGAGAGAATAGAGAGAGAACAATAAAACGACAACTATTATTTTTTATTTTATATTTTTGTTTGTGTTTTTTTTTTTTTTTTTTTTTTACACTTTTTTTGTAACTGTAACTTTTATAACTGTAACCGGTTCCAGGTTCGGGTCTCTCAAAATGCGATGGCATCTTGGGAGACCCTGTGAAAGTGTGCCTAGTCTGTGCAATGCCGTACCCTACGCTAATACTCAACTAGTGGATGGTAGCGTTCAAAACATTCACCAATGCAAAGACCAGGATTGTCAGGACAGGAGGGACAATAACTGTAACCGGTTCCAGGTTCGGGTCTCTCAAAATGCGATGGCATCTTGGGAGACCCTGTGAAAGTGTGCCTAGTCTGTGCAATGCCGTACCCTACGCTAATACTCAACTAGTGGATGGTAGCGTTCAAAACATTCACCAATGCAAAGACCAGGATTGTCAGGACAGGAGGGACAATAATAGCGGGTGTCACGCCTATATCCGCGCTTGCTGCAGACACAACATCTTTTTTGGGGGGGTTCATTGGGTAGGGGTACTCGGGAGGACATAAAAATGCCTCTCATGCAGCCGACTGCATTTGGTTGGGGATGTGAATGGGGGAAGTACGGGCGCTGCAGAAGTGGTCGGTTCCCAATTAGGATTGGCGAATGCAGCAGGAAGGGCATTATGGGCACGAAGGGCCTGTGTTTGTCTTCCTTTTTGGTGGCAGCTGGACACTATTTGTGCTTGCCACCTCACCAGCTTGAACTGCACTTATGGGACTCGCCACGTCACCAAGTGTTACTGCAGTGCTGGTTTGACTACGACCGGGGTGTACTAGGCCGCTGGCGCTTGCCAGTTCACCAAAACGCTACCAAAAAAACTGTTAACGATCGCAGGGATCAGGCCTGACTCTGCGAACGCTGCAGTTATGCGTTTAGTGTTTTGTAAGTGACAGTGATCGATCGATACTGCACTTGGGTGGGCTGGGCCGGGTGGAGGGGCAAAACGCAGGTGCTAGCAGGTATCTGGGCTGATCCCACTAACACTGCGTTTTTGGGAACCCTAAACTGCTGGGGACGCCAGTATAGATCTGATCGGATCAGATCAGATATTGATCAGTTCAGATACTATACCACTAAGGGAGGTGTACGGTGCGTGCGTGGGTGTTAGCGCTACTGGCACTAACCTGACGCTGCCTGGGGCTGGTGCTTGCCAGTTCACCAAAACGCTACCAAAAAAACTGTTAGCGATCGCAGGGATCAGGCCTGACTCTGCGAACGCTGCAGTTATGTGTTTAGTGTTTTGTAAGTGACAGTGATTGATCGATACTGCACTTGGGTGGGCTGGGCTGGGCCGGGCGGAGGGGCAAAACGCAGGTGCTAGCAGGTATCTGGGCTGATCCCGCTAACACTGCATTTTTGGGAACCCTAAACTGCTGGGGACGCTAGTATAGATCTGATTGGATCAGATATTGATCCGTTCAGATACTATACCACTAAGGGAGGCGTATGCTGCGTGCGTGGGTGTTAGCGGTACTGGCACTAACCTGACGCTGCCTGGGGCGACGCATATCACCGCCGGGCGATCAGGGGGCTAAACCTTTATTTGGTAATAAACGGCGGGTGCCCTGACACTATAAAAAATAAACGAACTAACCAGCGTCACCCGTAACACTTATACGGTGATCAGTGGTGAAAGGGTTAACTAGGGGGCAATCAAGGGGTTAAAACATTTATTAGGTAGTATATGGGGGTCCCTGTCGCTATAAAACACTGACTGCGAACCTAAATATTTACGTCCCTAACTAGCGTCACCAGCGACACTAATACAGCGATCAGAAAAATGATCGCTTAGCGACACTGGTGACGGGGGGTGATCAAGGGGTTAAAACTTTATTAGGGGGGGTTAGGGGGGTATCCTAGACCTAAAGGGGGCCTAACACTCACTGCCCTAAAACTGTAACTGTCACAAACTGACACCAATACAGTAATCAGAAAAAAAAAAAAAACCTGCTTGGTGTCAGTTTGTGACAGGGGGGGGTGATTGGGGGGGGATTGGGGGGCGATCGGGGGGAGGGATCGGGGTGTTTTGTGTGCCTGGCATGTTCTACTGTGTGTGTATGTTTGGTGCACTCACATTCCAGTCTTCTCTCCTCGGCCCGGAACGGAAAATACCGAGCCGAGGAGAGATGACATAATTTCCTCTGCCTCTGTGTACAATACAGAGGCAGGGAAATGATCCCATTGGCTGAGAGCGATCGCGAGGGGGGGCCACGAATGGATGGCCTCCCCCTCACCACCGATCGCCGGGGGAGATTTGCCGACCGCCGCAGGCACCGGGGGGGGGTCCGATCGGACCCCCCACCCGCGGGCAGGCAAGGACGTACATGTAAGTCCTTTTGCCTGCCCGTGCCGCTCTGTCGACGTACATCGTCGTGCGGCGGTCGGCAACTGGTTAAAAAAGCCAAAAATAGTTGTTGTTTTATTGTTCTTACTGTTTTAGTGTATTTTATGCTATACTGTATTGTTTAATTGTTACTGTGTTTTATTGTTAACCAATGTTTGCTTTGCAGGTATGCCATTTAGCTGCAGCACTGAATTGCTTATTTTGACAGCAACAGGGTTTGCTCTCACAATACGTAAAATCAGTGACTCCAGCGATGTAGGAGGTGATTTCACCACCACAGTTAAAAAAAAGAGCATATATGGCAAAGCATAGGGGCTGGGATGGAAAAAGGGAGGATTGCCCCTATGATTTGCCATATATTTTTTCCTTTTTTTTTGGCACAGTTTGCAATAAAAAAAAAGTTGCTTTCTTGAGTTAATGTTTTATTAATACTGTGTTTTATTGTTAACCGTTGTTTGCTTTGCAGGTACGCCATTCAGCTGCAGTACTGATTTGTTTATTTTGTCAGCAACAGAGTTTGCTCTCATGATATGTAAATCAGTGACTCCAGTATTGTAGGAAGTGATTTCACCAACTTAGTTTTAAAAAAAGCATATATGCCGAAGCATAGGGGCCGGGGTGGACAAAGGGCTGATCGACCCTATGCTTCGCATATATTTTTTTTGTGTTTCACCTGCCACAGACAGGGCAGCTCCCTGTATTTGTCTATGAACAGGGGGAGGAAGTTGTGATCATTGAAGCCATCCATTTATCCATTTTCTCTGCAAGACACACACAAGACAGACCCTAATGTCAGGCTAAACTCTCTTAATCTTGTCCCAACATAGGCCTCAATCTATAAGCAGTATAGGCCCAAGTTAAAATTGTACCTTCATTATCACGATCGGCGTTTCCGATACTCCTTCCTCCGCTCACAGATCGTACGTACGACACACGCGTGTTACGCTTTATATGCACTGCGCATGTGTGAAACTCTGTCCGCCCCTGACGTTCTTTCTAGTCTATCCCCTGCCCCTTCTCTTTCAGCACAGTGGGGGAGAGCACATTGCGGAGACACAGCAGGTGCATGATAATAGCAGCAACGAGGAGGAGGAAAGCCCGGAGCCAGAAACGTCATGATCCCGCAGGAGATTTAAGGCATCAAATATGGCCTTTGTAGAGATGGTGGAGATGTTGTACATATTAAAGAGGGCCGACTATGATGGGAAGTATGGACCTTACCCAAACCCAAATTTCAGAAAGGCCAAGATCATGACTAAAGTTGTGAAGAGTCTGCACAGAAATTTTGGGGTGCGACGATCCAAGGATCAACTGAGGAAACGGTGGTCAGACCTCAAATTAAGGGAGCATGATCAGTACAGAAGGATCAGGAGAGTGCTGCAAAAAAGTTAGTAGTTGTCCTGTGTTCCTATTCTTTCTTTTTATTACGTTCGTACTGCCCCATCTGCTTTTCTTTACTCTTGTACAGTTTAAAATGGCAACTTTCATGTTCATGGGCACATTAATCATTCTTAGAAAATATTGTTTCGGTCACTAAAATACGATGTTTTGGCCAGATGCAGTTCAATACCGTTTTTCTGGCCTAGTTCTATTAAAAATAGTTTGGTGTCTAGATGGTTTTGTAACTAGAATGAAATGAAAACTAGATTCTGTGTAAGGAGAGGACAAGTTAAGGATGTTTACACATCTGGACGCTGGAGCACTAGTGTGGGACACCAAAACACCCTTTTTATTAGGGGGCCCACACAGGTGCTCCAGTGTATACTATAGGGGTGTCTCCATCTGTGAAGCTTGCACAAAACAGGTAAGTATTCAAGCTTTACAAAGGACAAAAAAAATTCTTCAGCTTGGAACTCTGCCAAAACAGACAATTGTACCCCACTTCCAAGCAATGTTTCATATTCCTATTTCTGCCATCAAATATCTGTGTGCTAAGTATACCTATTTTTGTTCACATAGGGGAGAAAAGACTCAGAGGACAGCACTCATCAGAGGACACCAGGGACTGCCAACCTCAGGAAGAAGGGGAAATTCCCCAAACCCAACCGGAGGAGGAAGAGGGAGATGTTGTATAAATTGTCACCACAACAGGTGAGTGTCTGCGACCACAGCCTCAGGTAATAGATGGATGCTTGCATATTTATAATACATGGTGTGTTATTTTTTTTTTTTTTTTGTAGGTGATTGAGATGTTGTGGAAGAGGAATGTCATTTCACCAGTGAAAGTGCCCAGATCCTCATCGGGGAGATAATGGGGTGTAATAGAGATTTAGAAAACCTAAAGGAAAACATCAATGATGTTCAAAACAAAATGAAGAACATCATTGATGTTTTAGGGAGACATCTAATTTCTTCAGCTTTTTTTTGTCTAATTTTTTTACATATTTTAAAAGCCAAATTTTGAAGATGCACACAGTGTGTCAACATGTGCTATCTGCCATCACGGGAGATCAATGTACGCGTTTTGTGTGTGCAACCCCTTCCTCGATAATAAAGTAGCTGAGAGGAAGGGGTTGCACCCACAAAACACGTCCATTGATCCCCCATGATGGCATCTAGCACATGTTGACATTAGGCAATTTGTGTGCATCTTCAAAATTTGGCTTTTACAGGGGTGACATCTCCCCATCTGCTGAACGCAATATCAAACACAGGTTGTACATACTCATGCCTGATATTGCCTTCACTTTATAAAAGTTGAACTTTGTAAGTTCCAGAGTTGTGTATTGTTTTATGGTTTTAAACATGCCTGCTTTACCTATAAAAGGCCATTTATCATTAATGTGACCTAAAAAAATGTTATACAACAAACATGTTGGTTTGTTCAAAAACCCTTTTATAAACACACATGTGATTGTGCATTGATTAAAACATTTGATAATTAACAATGTGTGGCTTCTTCTTTCAATGCTCAAAAGCATTTTTTGGAGTAAAGTTGGTGTTTTCAGTGGCAATGGGGGTTATTTACTAAAGACAAATCCACTTTGCACTACAAGTGCAGTTTCAGTGCAGTCTCAAGTGCACTTGTAGTGCAAAGTGTATTTTCCTTTAGTAAATAACACCCAACAGTACTTTCTAATTTTACACAATCATTTTCATGACTCCCCAAATTTCGGTCATGGTGCTGAAAATTATTAATATTTTTGTCAGTAATGCATTACATACATTAACAACAAAAACAAGGTGTGTGTGTAGCAGACCCACAACATAATAATAATAGTTACCCGAAGAAGAGATTATCACCTCATGTATCAAAGAAATTTCATTTGCACCGTTGAAGAAAAATGACAAAAAAAATAACATTAATAAAAGATAACTGAGGAGACAGCTAAAAGAAAGCCAAGCAGTAAATCAAAGCGAATATTTGTTCAGTTTCAAATATATTTTTAGTTAAAAAATGTCTCAGATATTATCTGGCATATCGATGGCCCCCCTACCTGCAAGGTATTCCATGTATCTTATACGGACCTCACGGGCACTCTGGGGGGGCAAGCCAGGACGGCCAGTTTCAAGCGCCGTCAGGGTTGGTTCATTCAGAATTCCGGCCTCAGGCCCAACTGAGGCAGCATAGTTCAAAGAATTTCTCCTTAAAAAGTTGTGGAGAACACAGCAAGACAGGATGATGTGATTGAGTTTATATTCCGCCATGTGTATCGGTGTAAGAAATAGGCGGAACCGGCTGGCCATTATTCCAAACGCATTCTCCACCACTCTTCTGGCTCTGGCCAGCTGGTAATTAAAAACCCTCTGGTCCGGGGTGAGGGTCCTCATAGAGAATGGCCGCATAAGTTGGTCCCCCAGCGCAAACGCTTCATCCGCAATGAAGACAAATGGGAGTCCTTCCGCATTTTCTTCTGGAGGTGGCAAGCCCAAGCTGCCATTCTGGAGACGCCTGTAGAACTCGGTCTGGGTGATGACTCCACCATCCAACATCTGGCCATTCTTCCCCACGTCCACATACAGGAACTCGTAAGTAGCCGACACCACCACCAACATCACAATACTATTGATCCCCTTGTAGTTGTAATAGTATGACCCCGAGTTGGGGGGTGGGACGATGTGGACGTGTTTCCCATCAATTGCCCCTCCGCAGTTGGGAAAGTCCCACCGCTGGGCAAAGTGGGAGGCCACAGTCTGCCATTCCTGTAGCGTGGAAGGAAACTGTGGAGTCAAACCAGAAAAAAAATTTATTCATTTTGCACATAAACATTGAAAGCAGATTAGACACAAACATTCTTGCTCAACATCAGTATAACATTTATTTTAGGGAGTATTTAAAGAAAAAAATATAAAGTCCACTTATCAGATTCATCACCCCCTCTGATGACCCATTGTAAAAATTTTAGGGGGGGGGTGTTTTGGACAGGTAACCCTCTCAACTTCATTAAGAGATGAATGCCTAAATAATATGTATTACTTTGGCCAGCCCCTCCTTACTTACACTATTGGCAGCTCACTGGACAGGTAAGAAGTGTCATAATACAAAAATATAAATACACACTGTACAAATTGGAGCACAATTTTAATATTCTGCAATTACCTATCAAGATGATAATAGGATACAAAAACTTTAAACAGTACCATTTGAAAGTATTCAGGCAGGCCCTTGCACTACATGCTTTGCGGAATTCTTCCATAAATCTGACCACAAAAGAGGTAGGTATAGTGTATATGGGTTTGACAAAGTCAGCAGATAGAGGATTGGTATCGGTTGACTTAGCGGTTGGGGGGAGGGAGGGTTCCAAATGAGTTTGGGACCCAAAAAAAACCTCTGGCACTCTGCCAGAATTTAAGGACACAAATAACATTTTTACACATTTTAGGGGGTGTTTAGGGTAAATCACTACAATGGAGCTGACAAAATACATTGTTTTAAGTGACTAGGCGAGGTGGATATGGGCCCAGGAGAGCATGCTGGGGAGGTAAGTGAAGATGATTATGCATGAGGACAAAGGGGACATTCACAGCATATTGCAATCATGGTAATTCGGGAATGATGAAAGAAATACAATATATTATCAAATATTAAATTCAATAAAATGTGATGTTAAAGGATAAATCTTACCTTAATATAGTCCTTCTGCAGGACCTGGATGATGGCAGAACAGGTCTCTGGGATAATGATCTAAAGAAAAAATACACATTACGCTAGAGTAAACTATATCAATCTGTTATCTCTTGAGTATAAGATATGTGCAAATTAACCCTCTCTACATCAATCAATTAGTGATAAACAAAAATCAAAACGTATATATATATATATATATATATATATATATATATATATATATATATATATATATATATATTCATATCCCAGACAATTTAAAGTGCAATGGGCATAAGAAATATTGCCAAATGTTTAAAATACGTAAACACATCCAAAAGTGCTTAGTGCTCCATAATAATTATAATAAACAGTCCTGATAGAAAATCATAGAGTGATTGGTGAAAAGTCCTGTAGATCAACATCAAATAGGTGTGTAAAAACAGTGTCCATAAATGGTGTTATCCAACATGCTCATGAAATCCTTGGTGCTGCAAACCATGCTCCGGTGCACTTCAGTGTAGAGAGGGTTCATTTGCACATATCTTATACTCAAGAGATAACAGATTGATAAAGTTTACTCTAGCGCAGCGTGTATTTTTTCTTTAAATTAGTTTGCATGGCATATGAAACGTGATCTGCGCCTGCAGCTGAGTATTGTCACATATCTGGCATTGGATCGTTGTGGCTCGCAAGATTTTTTCCTCATCTGGGATAATGATCCCCAGAGCCTGGGGGGAGATGCCTGTTGAGAACTTGAAGTCCTGCAGGCTTCTCCCTATCGCCAAGTACTGCAAGGTGGCAACTAGCCTTTGCTGCGGAGTGATGGCTTGCCTCATGCAGGTATCCTGACTGCTGATATAAGGGGTCAGCAAAGCCACCAAAGGTGAAATAGAATTGGTCACGCTGGAGTTACCAATTCTTGGTCCATGAACTCCTCCCCACCCTGTTTATGGACTGGGCTTGTGTCAAAGTAAGAACCCCAACACCAAGCCCCCGCACAGGACGAACTCTACGATGAGGACGTACACGCAACATGGCTTCAAAATGGTCGGCTGGTCAGAATGAAGTAACAGAACAGACTGAAGAACAGCAAGGCCTGTGAAGAGCGACCTGAAAACCAGTAACGAGCGGACAAGAACACACCGAATAAACCAATGGGAACTCACTGCACACACTGAAGACCAGATACAAACCCACAAGCACAAACTGAACAGCAGAAAAACGATCTGAAAACCACGAGTCTGAAAAAGCGCGAATCGTCTCTCACCAAACTTTTACTAACACGAGATTAGCAAAAGGAGCCCAAAGGGTGGCGCGCTTGGTATTGAACTGCCCTTTTAAAGTCTCGTCGTACGTGGTGTACGTCACCGCGTTCTTGACGTTCGGAAATTCAGACAACTTTGTGCGACCGTGTGTATGCAAGACAAGTTCGAGCCAACATCCGTCAGAAAAAATCCGATGGATTTTGTTGTCGGAATGTCCGATCAATGTCCAATCGTGTGTACAGGGCATAAGACTGAAAAAAAGCAAACCATATTGACCAGGTGCAAAGGACACCATCCTGTGGTAGGCAGTGCACAATATATTTTCATGTCTTAAAACATTTCCTAAAATTTCTTAGGACACAGTTTTTTAACTGCTTGCCACCTGCCCACTGTCAAATGATGGTGGGGCGGTGCAGCTCTTGTTCTGTGACGGCGGCCCAGGATGGCTGCTCTCGCGGACCCGCGGGGGGTTGCTAGGACACGGCCCGACCCCGATCTGTGTAAAGAGCCACGTCTATGGCTCTTTAACCATGTGATTGGCTGTGTCCAATCACAGCCCGTCACATGTAAACATGGAGATGCCGGTAATCGGCTCTCCTCGACTCACATTGACAGAGTGTGAGGAGATCAAAAAAGGGGAGGAGAAAACAAGGGGGTGGGACTTTGTATGAGGCACGTGGTAACCAAGAAGTAAATTGGTGGACATTATTAGAATTTTATTGTTATTTTTATTTGTATTTGTATTGATTGCCAATGGATACAATTAAGTATAACAGATACAACATGTAACAATGGTACAATGGTAATACAGTATATATAATATCATACAGTCAATATCACATAATAGAGCAAGCAAAATTCTTCCATAGTGCACCAAAACAGAGTTAAATAAACCAATAAAGCATAATAATACTTGCAGAGTCTATGACCTTGTTGGTCCAAAAAAAGGGGGTATTAAGGGTAACCTTGGTATCCGGGTAATGTATATTGAAAACATGGCATATGGCAGCTCTACGTGTTTCGTGGCTAGAGGGCCACTCATCAGGAGCAAGCACAAGATGTATCTATGGGTAAGAAAGATTGGCTAGTTGGTAGGATATATGCAAGGTTTGCAATGATGGGGTGAAAAACTCCTAAACTAAGGGTCTAATGACTTACTGAGGTTCGTGTGTTGGCTGTGTGAGGCCGGGCACCTACGGTTGTCCGAACAAGTGCTCCCAACCGGGAGCTTCGGCGGACATCTAGCCCAAAGCCCCCTGACAAGCGTCGACCAGGGTAGGCGATGGAACACAGGGCAACCGGGGTGTGAGTAGGGATAAAGAATAAACCAATGTAAGACTGTGTGCAGAGAGAAGGTGTAAGGAAAGTAAGTGAGAAGACCCAGGTTGGAAAAACTGTGTGAAGGATGACAGCCAAAGGGCTGAAATAGAGTGAATGAGAGAAGAGAGAAGTTAAAAAAATGAATGACCCACCCATGGAGCCAAAGCCGTGCAGTGAAAAGCAAAGAAGAGGATAGCAATTGGCTGGTGCCTGTGATGAAAGAATTTGGTGACAGAAGGAAGGAAGAATTCCGGGACTAGCGTGGGTGTGTTGAGGAGCCCTGTGTGCCAGAACCAACCTGGGAGACGCCTATATAGGGGCCGTGGCTGAAAGGTTTAATGGTCAAGTGCGCCCCTCCTTTGCTCGAGCTGGACTCTGTTGGACACCAGGAGATTTCCTCGATCGATCGGGTAATCAAGAAACCATACACAAGGATGGATTAATCAAGAATACAATGTATTATATAGGATAACAACATTATACATCAGTAGGGGCAGACTAAGGGGCAGTCCCCTAGTCTAACCAGTCACAAGAGTACAACTATCACAGGTTACATGTTATATGACATATATATTTGCATAGTATTCTGCCCAGAGATATACTAAAAAGTCCCTTATCTAAATATACCCTCTTAACTTTAACTAGACTTATTAGAATATAAGGCTGAGGTGTGAGGTACGCAATGTCTATTGATAATGCTCTCGAGATATATCTCACCTTTGACCACAAGCGGTTTCCTGCTAGCTGTAGCTGGAACATTCTTTTACAAGAAATATAAGTTTTGCAAATAAGCCTTGCAGATGCATTTCAGCTGCTATAAGCAGTTTATAGGTTCAACTTAAAGCATCACTCTAGATTATGTATGCATGAGGGAAACCATTTTCCTTACAATCCCACCTTTGATCATGGGGAACGCAGTTCCCCCTTGATCACTCATGTTCAGAGTACCACCTCTGTTCTGAATAGAACATAGCCATGATGGTTTCAGGTTCGGGCTGGGGTTTAAATTATCCACCAGATCAGGCACTTTGCCAGTCAGATAAAAGACAAATTTGACAATAGCATAGGCAGCTATTCCCAGTAGAACAATCATTATGAGTATCATGCCCGCTTTCTTAAAGAAATTCATTATACTTTCCCAGAAGGATCCAAACCAACCTCCTACACCTGCAAAAGGATTCCAGGAATCTCCTAGCCTCCTCATCTGCTCTTGTAGTTTTGATCTCTCTTCCTGGTGTCCTTTGATTATGTCATAATAATCTGGAACCTCTAAGTCCTCAGAAGGTTTGGTTAAATTATTCATGTAAGTACAACAAGCTTTTATCCCCTGTAACATCACATAGTCCAGTTAATGCCATCATCATCCTTTCCTGCCTTTGTTTAATGATCTCTTGTTCAAAGAGTATCCTCCTAATTTCTTCATTCATCAGTCCTATATCTAGGGTGGTTTTATTCATCCATGAATCAACTAGTTGGCCAAATTCATCTACCTTTGTAAGAGCATTGTACATTCCTATTCCTCCTACTGATGCAAATGCTTTGTCCCACCAGGTTGTAATCTCCCTCTTGTGTCTCCCAAATTCTAAATGTCCATGTGCTGGTATCATCTCAACTGGGGATTTACCATCTGTTGTTCCCATGAAAGGGATCATTTCTACAAGTGTGCACCACCCAGATGTTTTCCTGTCCATGGAGTAGGGGATGGTAGTGTGACACCATAATCCACAGCAAATCATCCATCCATGGGGCATATGTGGAGCTGGGACTTCCCCTGGTGAATCAAGATTAAACCTGAGTCCTAACAAACACAACTAATCTCCCAATGAGGGGGCCTCATCTTCCCTTTCTTCCATCCATGAACTGTTCATGTGTGTGTTGGTTAACCATTCCCTGGATTCACTATTGTTGCCCTGTACACAATTTGAAATGTTGTAAGTGGACATATTACCTACTCTTTCATCAGGGTCAGAGATATTGTGTGTTACCAAGTCTCTGATTTCTAAAGTGCCATTGAGAGCATATGGGAGATCTACCAGGGTAAAGTTTACTATGGAGTCTCTGCAGAATCATTATACATGTCTCTCCCTGCTCCATTCAGAAAACAAAATTGGGGTGTTCTTGTGTAACCTGTAAATAGTAGGGGCTTGTTAGATATGGTTATGCTTTCTTGTGGGATTGGTTGGGTCACATTTAACAGTTGTTCTAGGGTAACCGGCCTTCCAACCATTGGGACTGAGTGTTGGCCTGTGCCCATGTGGGAACAAACACAGCATTCAGAGTAGTTCTGTTTCCTAGCGAAAGCATGCATCATAATAAAGTGATGTGGGATAGAGTCTGTCTAACTGGGCTCCGTTGTTATTACTTTTAGGATCTGGCCTTAGGAGTTCCTTCATTTGTTTAAATTGTGGCCAGAACTTCTTTGGGGCAGGTTTTAAGTCAGTTTCATCTAGCGGTTTAAAGGGAATGTTGTTCGATCTTCTATTCTGTATTACCTGGTTAATTCCCTTCTCTCCCAATTTGGCTTTTTTAAACTTACTTACAATATTTTGAATAGGCCTGTGATTATGGCTCATTCACCAAGTCTTATTTTGTCCTTTATATGTAGAAATCAAAATGATGGCTGCAATATGACAATTGCCATCTTTTCTTTGAATATGGTACCCAGTAACTGCTTGTGCTTGAACTTTGGACATCTGTCCTGCCACTTGTGTACAGCAAGGATAAATATAACCTGTGCCCATAAATGCTGCTCGTTTCTGGATGCGTATACTCTTGTTACCTGTGTGATTCCCTTTGGTGGTTGGAATCCACAATTTATAGCCATCCAACAGCCAAATATAGTTAACAGTAATACCATACATATTATATGGAAAGAAAAGGCGGCAATGAGTTGGGAGTTACACCTCCAATTACGGGGTTCCTTGAGGAGGGGCAAGGGTGGGGCTGGGTTTAGTTGAAAGTCATCAGGTCCAAGTCTTTGGATCCCTTGGATACCTCCGGGGGGTATAAGGGGTGTAAGGGGGTTGGACTGTTCTTAGCAGTTTGGGGGGTTTGGGGAGTGGTTTCGTCTCTTCTGAGGGGCTTGAGCTCAATCCTTTCGATCTGTTGACTTGGCTCTCCTTCAGTGGACAGCTCTGGCTGGGTGCTTCCTTGATCCTGGAGGCATGTATCCATTGTGGACCTTGTTCTGTAAGAACAGCAGTTTTGGCAGCTTTCAACACTTCAAATGGTCCTTGGTAGATGGGGCCCGGCTGTTTCCTTGCAGGTATCAGTACCTTATCACCCGGGATGAAGGGGTGCGTTGGTTCTGTGGAAAGAGAAGGAAAAGTGACAGCAACCTTGTCGTAAGTTTCAGTCAAGCTACTTACCAGATGTTTCACATGCTCTTCCTGTAAGGAATACAAGTTAATTTCCTCTCCTTCCTGTGGCTTTTTCTGGGCTGGTTTCCCCATAAGTATTTCATATGGGGATAACCCTGTCCTGCTCTGGGGGGTCGTTCTGATTTGAAAAAGTACCCCAGGTAAGAAGTCTAACCAATTTTTCATTGTGCCTTGTGTGACCTTTTTTAGCTTGTCTTTTATATTCCTGTTCATGCGTTCCACTATGCCTGCACTCTGGGGGTGGTAAGGAATGTGTAATTTGCATTGTATTCCTAGGACCCTGGTAAGTTCCTTGACTAACTTGGATGCAGGGGCATCAGGAGGGGGTGGCTAGACGTGGCTGACCCTGAATGTGCCCCCGAAAAGCCCCGAGCCTCAGGCATGCAGCTCACAATTGAAAGCCCCGAGCGGCGAGCGCCGGGACCGATCTGATCCCGAGCGCCGCAGAGTTTGGCCGATTGCCATAGCGGGTCCCGCCTTCTGGATCCTGCAACGCCTATGATGGATGTCCCCCTGGTCAAATGCTGGGACTGCGGGACGTGTGACGTCCATCATAGGCGCTGCAGGCTCCAGAAGGCGGGAATTACAATGCGGCTGCTGAGCCACATCCCCGCTCTGCGCTCGGACGGGCCGCTCTCCTCTCCTCCTCGGGTCCTCCTCCTCCTCTGACTGACTGCCTGGCTGCTGTGACACCGCACACCACAGCTGAGGTAGGTCAGACAGTGTATGTAAATGTCAGTGTATGTGGGTCAGGTAGGTCACTGTATGTAAATGTCAGTGTAGGTAGGTCAGTATATATAGGTCAGTGTAGGTAGGTCACTACCATCCGTGTAGTTAGGTCAGTGTATGTAGGTCAGTGTAGGTAGGTCAGTGTAGGTAGGTCACTACCATCAGTGTATGTAGGTCATTGTAGGTAGGTCACTACCATCAGTGTATGTAGGTCAGTGTATGTAGGTCAGTGTAGGTAGGTCAGTGTATGTAGGTCAGTGTAGGTAGGTCACTACCAACAGTGTATGTAGGTCAGTGTAGGTAGGTCACTACCATCAGTGTATGTAGGTCAGTGTAGGTAGGTCACTACCATCAGTGTAGGCAGGTCAGTGTAGGTAGGTCACTACCGTCAGTGTATGTAGGTTAGTGTAGGTAGGTCAGTGTATGTAGGTCAGTGTAGGTAGGTCACTACCATCATTGTATGTAGGTCAGTGTAGGTAGGTCAGTGTAGGTAGGTCACTACTGTCAGTGTAGGTAGATCAGTGTAGGTAGGTCAGTGTAGTTAGGTCACTACCATCATTGTAGGTAGGGCAGTGTAGGTAGGGCAGTGTATGTAGGTCAGGTAGGTCACAGCCCAGCCAAAAAAAAAAAAAAGGCCTGCGTCACGTGTACACCCCCCCCCCCCCCCCCGTTTCCAGCCTTGGACTTTGGGCCGAAGCCCCTGGTCTTTTTGCCACCTAGCAATGCCCCTGCTTGGATGTAAATGCCGGGCCTTGATCTGAGTATATTGTGCTGGGGAGGCCAAACCTACAGATCCAGTGGTTGATAACATATCTTTCTGCTATACTTGCTGTTTCTCCAGTGACCAGTATGGCCTCTGGCCAGGCCGAAAATTTGTCCACGATCACACATAAAAATTTGAGGTTTCCTCTCTGTTTTGGCATATGTGTGAAATCTATCTGTAAGTCCTGTAGTGGGCCAATGGGGGATGGCAAGTGTCCATGTTTACCATGTTGTGGGCCTTGGACATTGTTCTGGGCACATGTGAGACAAGAGTGGACTAACTGATGCACCAGGTCTTACAGTTTAACTGTGCAAAAAGATTCTTGGTACACTTTCACTAGTGGTTTTTGTCCGATATGACCCGGTCCGTGTAAATATGACATAATCAATGGGGCTACACTCTCAGGTATTCCTATGATCCCCTCCTTGATTGACCGGAGACCTGTAGGGTCTCTTGTCAAACCTGCTTGCACCCAGTAATCCAGGTCTGTGGCAGCCGCCTTAGCCTGCAACTGGGATGCTACTCCTGGGAAATCTGGGGAGGTGAAATCAGTTGAGAAAAACATCTGGGTTTTTGTGTCTTGTGGTTGTGGCTGTTTGTTGGCAGCAGCTTTGGCAATTCTATCAGCAAGGTTGCTTCCCTTTGCAATAATGGAGTCACCACTAGCATGTGCCAGCATTTTCATGATGTTAATTTTGGCTGGCTTGTGTATTGCATTCAGCAGATCATCTGCATAGTAGTGATTGTTCACATACTTGTTATCCGCTGTTCTGTAACCTCTTTTTAGCCAGATCATACCGAAATCGTGGACCACGCCGAAGGCGTAGCGGCTATCGGTATAGATATTCACCTTGTGTCCCTCAAAAAGTTTACAGGCACGTGCAAGGGCATACAATTCAGCTTGTTGTGCAGAGGTTGCTGTTGATAAATACCCTTCCTCAATGACAACGTCAAGGAGAGTCACCACTGCATAACCCGTTTTGTAAGTGCTGTCTGTGGGACGAGTGCAGCTACCGTCTATAAAAACATCTAAGTAATCTGGGTTGGGTATGTCAGAGAGATCTCTGTGAGGTGCTGTGACAGTGAGAAGTTCCTGTGTGCAGTCATGACAATCAGCGGGCTCGACCGGGAGTTTAAGTTGAGTGTGTAACAGTCTGCTGGCGGGAGTGACATGATTTAATGGTAAGGTTGTGTGTGTTCATGAGGATTATTTCATATCCAGAGTGTTTTGCAGCAGATGTAAGACACTGTGTGAGGTGTATAGGGTAGTTGGTGCTCCTAGAGTAGTCTTTGAAGCTTCTTTTACTGTCATGGCACCTGCCGCAAGGGCTTGCATATATGCTGGCATAACCTGTACAGTAATGGGCATTTTCTTTGAGAGATGGGGCGGTAGTGAGTGCCGTGCATTTGCGCTAAGATAGCAGCAAAGGCAGGACCTCTGACCACACAATAGAGTGCAAAGGGCTTTTCGTAATTTGGCAAGCCGAGCGCTGGCGCACTGGCTAGTTATGGCAGAAGAGCTTTAAAAGCCATCGTCATCTCACTGGTGTATGTGACAGTCTTGGGAGCCTGCACAACTGTTGTAGGTCTCAGGATCGAGTCATAGTAGGAACAGTCTGGTATCCACTGCCTGCAGTATAAGATTGAACCAAGGAAGGAAAGCAGAGCGGCTTTATCCTTCGGGGGCCTCTGCAAGTGAGGGTCTTGACCCTCTCGGGGGATACCATCCTGGTTCCCCCTGAGATAATACATCCTAGGTATTCCACCCTCTCTTGACACCATTGGATCTTTTTGCGAGACGCCAAATGGCCCCTGAATGCTAGGTAGCTCATCAGGCTTTCAGAGTCTACTGCACACTGCACCCCGTCAACGCTACACAACAGCAGATCGTCGACATACTGCAATAGGACTGAACCCTTGGGAGGGACCCAATCATCTAAGGTGGCCTTTAACACCATAGAGAATGCTGCCGGACTGTCTACATATCCCTGTGGGAGACGTGCCCAGGTCAACTGACCACTTGGACTCTTCTGCCAGGAGGTTGAAAATCCTCATGCACATCAATGCTAAAGAAAGCATTAGAGAGATCTAGTACCGTATAAATAGTGGATTCTGCAGGAATATTGAAAATATACCAGTGATATCTGAAACTAAGGGAGGCAGCGGCTGAATACACTTGTTAACAGCTCTAAGATCCTGCACCATCCACCATTCCCCGTCTTATTTACTTGATTTATCGGTGTGTTCCAGGGACTGATAAAAGGTTTGAGTATGCCTTTCCTAAGGTAGTCCTGAATCTGTGGTTCTATGCCCTGGATCTTCTCAGCTGGCAATGGGTATTGTTTTACATATGTAGGAGAAGCATCTGGTTTAAATGTTGGAACGTAAGGTGTGCAGGGGATATGTCCTACATCAGTTTTGGACGTAGCCCAAATGGCATGTCCCTCCAAATGTCCCGGTATGCTCATGAAGTAAAAAGTTAAGTCCTGTCTTTTTGGCATAGTCAGGTCACAATGAGGTGATTTGGTGGTCATTCCCCCTTCGCTGTCAAATTTGATATTCAAACCGAGCTTGGACATCAGATCCCTGCCCATAAGACATGGGGGGCAATCTTCAAGGATTGCAAATTGTGATTTAGTCAGTAGTTGGCCCCCGAGGTCGCTAACAGACAATGGAGGGGTTATTTTGTGTATGACATCTGTCCCATTAATTCCCATAGAGCAGCCCTCAGTGCAGTCCTCAGTTACAAAACAGGGGTCATTTAAACAGTTCGTCATAGCCCCTGTGTCTAAAAGAAAACATATCACGTGTCCCTCCACCTTCAGAGTGACCTGCAGTAAGGTTTTCCAATGGCTATAGAACATGTGCATCACCAAGGCTGGGACCTGCTCCGGGCAGCCCTATTGTCTGCTAAAAGGATTGCCAGTGGCTTGGTGTTGGGGGTGATTATTGCCTGGCCAATTTGTATTCAAGGTTGAGTTTCTGGGGTGTTTTCTTGGGGTCTAGGTTCCCTATTTCCCTGGAACTGAGTGTCCCTTCTCCCTCTTCCTCCTCTGTTGTGTTGATATCCTCCCCTCCTTGGGCGATATCCTCTCCTTTGTGGGCAGTCTGACTTCCAATGGCTCATGTCCCCACAATTGAAACAACCCTGATTGTATATTGTAGGTTGATTATTGTAGTTACTGTTAGGGTTGCTGTTGCGATAAGCATAAGTGGGCATGGGAAGTGCCGGACACATAGTATTAGACTCCGGCGGGTATGGCACTGGGTTTTGTGTGAAAACCCCACCCTTGGTATTGAAGACCCCTGAGGATGCTCGAAGCTTAATGTCCTCAAGGAAAGCTTTGGCTGTCTGTTTTGACCACTCAGTATTTACTAGTTTTATGATCTGTGCTGCCTTGGGATCTCCATTGTTCATTACTGTGCTGACAAAAAGGGGGTCACTATTTACTCCACATGACTCGTAGATTTTATATAACCTGGATACCAAGGAATGAAAATCCTCCCCAGGTTGCTGTTTGCATGATATTAAGTCATTAATAGGCATTTCTGGCTTATATGCTTTGCGCCATGCGTTAAGAAGTTTCCCTCAGAATGCATTCCAGTCTGCACTTGCACCATAAAGATCGCTTTCTGTTGCCCATTGGTTAACATCAATTTCTGCTGTGCTGTCAGGGTCTACTGCATTAATTATAATTTGAAAGTCTTCTTGTGACATTCTAGCACCTTCACAATATCCTTTAAGGAATATAGCCGCTTGTTTTGGGTCTTTCTTTTGTTTAGGACATGTGTCCTTAAGTTCTTTAATGGTGCCCAAGGGTAGGGGAATTTGGACTTGGGTAGTGCCCATAGTAATCAATGGGAGGGCAAGCGCAGGCTTGTATGCCTCTTGTGTCTCAGGCTGTGGAGGAGTATCCTCCTCAGGCTGTGGGGGCTTCTCTTTCTCAGCTATTTGTGGCATTACAGTGTCAGTATTTTTATTTGATTCTTGTTTCTCCCTCTCATTTTCGGTTACATAATCCTCATCAGCCCATGAATTTTGTGCCCCTGGCACCTGGTGTTGTGGTTGACTGGGTAAGAGCTGGACTGAGACCTGTGCTGTGTGTCTCTCTTGTTCTGGAGAGGAGGGTGGGGCGGGTTAGTGGAGGGGGGTCTCGTCTATTTCGTCTAACAGTGCTTCTATCTTCTTTTTGGATGATCTCGTGATCATCTGTCCGTGTGTCGACAGATCTCTGCTTGCCTGTTGCATTTCCTGGCTTAGTTTCTTAATACGCCTTTCCCTATTAATTTTCGGTTTTATGCTCATGGACCGCTTCCTTTCATCTATTAGGTGATCTTTTAATTCTTTACTTAACCCTACCACTATAGTATTTATTTTGTGGACTG
The DNA here is from genome assembly GCF_042186555.1 of Aquarana catesbeiana. Taxonomy (NCBI): domain Eukaryota; kingdom Metazoa; phylum Chordata; class Amphibia; order Anura; family Ranidae; genus Aquarana; species Aquarana catesbeiana. The sequence continues at coordinate 280,815,527 of NC_133332.1, read as the reverse complement.
CCTCTCTGTCCATTTGTTGTTCTTCCATCCAGCCCTCCCTTTCTCCCCTGCTATAGCCATTAAGGCCCCCATTGTTAATTCATCTGAGGGGTATAATTTCTTTTTAGGTTTTGTCTTACTGACGTCTTTATGTTCTTCCTTGTCTTTAATTTCTACCTTAGCCATGACATAAGGTGGCGGGGCTGGATATGGGACCAAGGGGGGTGGGAGGTCAAAGGGATTTGTGGATGTGACTGCTGGCACTGGTGCAGTAGGTGGTGGTCTGTTTATGGGATTTTTGTAAATAGTCTGGGGAAATTTCTTTTTGTATTCTTTCAATGCCTTAGACCAGATTTTGTAACAATCAATCATATATTCTTTATTATAGGGAAATGGTGGATAATTGTACTGTTTGTGTTGCCCGCATAATTTAGTTAACTCTTCCCAATCCTCTTGACTACAGGGACCGTGAACGGTCAGTCCTGATATCTGTAATGCATGTGCTCTGGACAAAATATTTGACCAGAAAGGGTCAGTACAATTTTTTACATAATTTCCCGACACAAAATCAATTGGTGTAGGTTGATCTGACTTACCACCAGACCCCATTTTGTCCGCTTGATTTCCCATATTTATTTATACACATCAAAAGGAGATCACTTTGTCAAAGAATTAGGACAGACAACAAATCTTTCACCAGTCAGAAATTCAATAGAGGTCCTCACACCTCTGACAGTAAAACCTTCTTGGAAAAGAAAGTAATTGTGGATATTGAACCTCAGAGTTTGGATACGGGTGGGTCTTATCGAAAAAGAAGTCCCTTTCCAATTCTGTGCCAATATCCCCCTGGTACAGTTGCAACAAGATAAGTACAAGAATATTTATCTACAAACAATAGACCTGTCTTACACTCTGAGCAGTGTCCTGCTCTAAAATATTTAGAACGCCCTGGGCCGTTAAAAACTGAAATCTCCTGACTGTCCGGTCCAATATTCATTATTGGAAACATTTTCCAATTTTCAAGTCCTGGCCAACCTAGCAGGGACTGTAATCTTGTAATCTTTATCTCATTTAGTGAGCTACCTGACCAATTTCTCTATAATTCTGAGTCCATATCAAGGCAAGGGTTCACAAAATAAAAGTGAAATAATACCCTTACCTTAACCGGAAACCTCAGAATCCTCACTTCCGACATCACTGAAAGGGTTAATGATCAAGTGCGCCCCTCCTTTGCTCGAGCTGGACTCTGCTGGACACCAGGAGATTTCCTCGATTGATCGGTTAATCAAGAAACCATACACAAGGATGGATTAATCAAGAATACAATGTATTACAGGAAGTTCACATGTTATATAGGATAACAACATTATACATCAGTAGGGGCAGACTAAGGGGCAGTCCCCTAGTCTAACCAATCAAAAGAGTACAATATCACAGGTTACATGTTATATGACATATATTTGCATAATATTCTGCTCAGAGATATACTAAAAAGTCCCTTATCTAAATATACCCTCTTAACTTTAACTAAACTTATTGGAATATAAGGCTGAGGTGTGAGGTATGCAATGTCTCTTGATAATGTTCCCAAGATATGTCTCACTTATGACCACAAGCAGTTTCCTGCTAGCTGTAGCTGTAACATTCTTTTACAAGAAATATATGTTTTGCAAATAAGCCTTGCAGATGCATTTCAGCTTCTATAAGCAGTTTATAGGTTCAACGTAAAGCATCACTCTAGATTATGTATGCATGAGGGAAACCATTTTCCTTACAGCGGCGATGACACCGCCGACGTCACGCCAGCGCAGTAGAACCAGCAAAACTTTCCAATTATAGTTATTCTATTAAATTTTGACTTACCAATTTACTATTTTTTTTTATTTTTACTTTACTTTGTTCTATTTTATTCCATACTCCTTTAAGGTAGTTTGGCTATGCTCTGGTCAGGTCATGGGGTTGGTGTGAGTCAGGCTGGGCTGCCTGTCGCCCGTGTTGTTCTCCTTGTCCGGGAGCTGTGACGCATCTGGTGGGCCTCCTCTCACCTCTGGCTTCTCACATGCCTGGGGTGGTGTGGGCACCGCCTCTGCGCGTCTACGTCATGCACCCCACACTGGACGTCCGGCGCTCTGAGGGTGCTGTTGCATCCATGTTTGCGGTTGCCACGCTCACAAGCAGATTGGGGGATGAGTGGTGGCATTGGATTGGGAGCCGGTCGCTGGATCCTTCTGCCCCCTCTCCTTCCCCCTGGTTCTGCTGCGGGCCCCTATATAGGCGTCTCCCAGGTTGGTTCTGGCACTTAGGGCTCCTCAACACACCCACACTAGTCCCAGAATTCTTCCTTCCTTCTGTCACCAGACTCTTTCATCACAGGTACCAGCCAATTGCTAATCCTCTTCTTTGCTTTTCACTGCATGGCTTTGGCTCCATGGGTGGGTCATTCATTTTTTCAACTTCTCTCATTCACTCTATTTCAGCTCTTTGGCTGCCATCCTTCACACAGTTTTTCCAACCTGCGTCTTCTCACTTACCTTCCTTACACCTTCTCTCTGCACACAGTCTTACATTGGTTTATTCTTTATCCCTACTCACACCCAGGTTGCCCTGTGTTCCATCGCCTACCCTGGTCGACGCTTGTCAGGGGGCTTCGGGCGAGATGTCCGCCGCAGCTCCCGGTTGGGAGCACTTGCTCGGATGACCCTTGGTGCCTGGCCTCACACAGCCAACACACGAACCTCAGTAAGTCATTAGACCCTTAGTTTAGGGGTTTTTCACCCCATCATTGCAAACCTTGCATATATCCTACCAACTAGCCAATCTTTCTTACTCATAGATACATCTTGTGCTTGCTCCTGACGAGTGGCCCTCTAGCCACGAAACGCGTAGAGCTGCCATACGCCATGTTTTCAATATACATTACCCGGATACCAAGGTTACCCTTAATAACCCCTTTTTTTGGACCAACGAGGTCATAGACTCTGTAAGTATTATTATGCTTTATTGGTTTATTTAACTCTGTTTTGGTGCACAATGGAATAATTTTACTTGCTCTATTATGTGATATTGATTTTATGATATTATATATACTGTATTACCATTGTACCATTGTTACATGTTGTATCTGTTATACTTAATTGTATCCATTGGCAATCAATAAAAATAAAAATAACAATAAAATTCTAATAATGTCCACCAATTTACTTCTTGGCCACCACATGCCTCATACAAAGTCCGACCCCCTTGTTTTCTCCCCCCCTTTTTTGATGTATGACAGGGATGGAAATATGCGGCCTTACCAGACCACATTTTCATTCAAAGTCCCAAGGGATGGAACAATTGGCCTTACCGGGTCACTCAAAGTCCCTTAACCCTATTTTTTATTCAATACTAGAGTGTGAGGAGAGGAGAGCCGATCAGCAGCATCTCCTAACAGTTGGACATCTAGGGATGTAATCAGGGCACTGATGATCAAGATTACAATAAAGAACTAAAGTGTAACAATAAATGCCCACCAATGCCAGCATACAGTGCCCACCAATGCCAGCATTTAGTGCCCACCAGTGGCAGCAATCACTGCCCACCACTGCCCACAAGTGCCACAAATCAGTGCCCATTAGCCATGCCAGTCAGTGCTGGCAATCAGTGCCGCCTATCAGTGCTGCCCATCAATGCCCATCACTGCTGTCCATTAATGCCCATCAGTGTTGCCCATCAGTGCCACCCATCAATGCCCATCAGTACCCATCTGTACCGCCTATCCATGCCGCCTATCTGTGCTCACCAGTGCTGCCTATCAGTGCCTGACACTGCCGTCTATCAGTGCCCACCAGTGCCGCCTATTAGTGCCCATCAGTGCCACCTAACAGTGCCCATCAGTGCCACCTAACAATGCCACGTATTGGTGCCCATAAGTGCGGCATATTAGTGCCTCCTCATCAGTGCCACCTCATCAGTGCCCAAAAGTGCTACCTCATCAGTGCCTATAAGTGCCACCTCATCAATGCCCACCAGTTCAGCCTATCAGTGCCCATCGGTGCCGCCTCATCAGCGCACATCAGTGAAGGTGAAAAATTGCTTCGTTACAAAATTTACTAACAGAAAAAAAGTAAAAAACTTTTTTTTTTCCAAAATTTTTGGTCTTTTTTTGTAAAAAATAAAAAAACCCAGCAGTGAATAAATACCACCAAAAGAAAGCTCTATTTGTGTGAAGAAAATGATAAAAAAATTTGTTTGGGTACATTGTAGCATGACCGTGCAATTGTCATTCAAAATGCGACAGCGCTGAAAGCTGAAAAATGGCTTTGGCAGGAAGGGGGTGTTAGTGCCTGGTAGGCAAGTGGTTAAGGTTTAAATATATCACTGAATTTACTGCCTACCACAATATGTTGCCCCTTGCACCTGCTCAACTTGCACAGTAAGGTTAGCTAAAATCCAGTCTTGGGTCTCATTCATACACATAGCTCCCAACTGTCCCTGATTTCGAGGGACTGTCCCTGATTTGGAGCAATGTCCCTCATTCCTCCTCATTTGTCCCTCATTTTGGTATGATCTGTATAGATGTGTATAAAATCTATCAAAAAGTGTTTTCCAGTGCTAAACCTTTTATCTGATTTCTAAATTGCTGCATTTGTGAATTCCAAAAGCCAATATAAAGGAATAGTAGTGGTAAAAAAAAAATCTTGTTTTTTGTACAATTCTCCTTTAAGGGGGCGTGGCAAAGGGGTGTGTCCTATGCCTACATACTTTTGCTGGTAGGTGTCCCTCATTCCCATCTCAAAAAGTTAGGAGGTATGCATACATCCTACATGACCATAGTGCAGCAAGTGTACTGCAAATACCTGCACCTGGGATCTCAGATGTTCCAATCACTGCTCAGCCTGTACACCTGTGTGATGGGCTGAAAAGAGCCAAGGCTGTCTGCTGCTGTACATGTATCCACATTTATCTGCACATCCAGTGGTAACCTGCAGGTAGGGATACATTTTTGCCCTTGGATAAAATCTCTCTGCATCCAGGGTCAGAAATTTCTCCTTAACAGCAGGTAACTACTGTGAGCCACAGTTTGTTAATGTGTTGCTCAGGCTCAGTCGATGTGGGGAGTAATGTAGATGATACCGAATGTGCTGCAGGAGTGTCGGCAAGGGATGGAGCTCATCCTAGCTCATGTAGTCACTAAAGGGAAGAAATAAAAGAATCCCTGGTGCCGCACATCCACAAAGTCTTATGGTAATGTAGTAGTGATGAGAGGGACTACCTCAGCCCAGGTTCCCACCAGGCCACACCCCAATGTGTTTTGCTTTGTCCCCCGAGCTTAAACATGGGGACCACTGGATGTGCAGATACATGTTAACAGCAGTTGCTCTTTTCAGGCCATCACTCAGGTGAACAGGCTGAGCAGCTGACAAAAATTGGAACATCTGGGATCCTGGCTGTAGGTATTCATGGTATATTTGCCATTCCATGGCCATTTAGAACATATGAATGCGATCTAAAACCTGGTTCACACGGTAAGCTTTTTTAGTTCAACCCAGCGGGCTGAACGAAAAAAAAAAAACTAGGGAGCTTAGGAGGAGCTCGCTGTACTAATAAGTACACTACCGCACCACAACTGTGTGCATTGCGTTCTATTCAGTTGAATGGGGATAATTTTTGCTGCGCTGCATTGCAAAGCCTAATGGCCCCACTCTACTGTCACATGTTTTAACCGTACCTCCCCCAACATAAAAGTGTAAATGATGCCTTTAAGTTTGAAAGACCTGAACCCCCCAGGAAAAAAATTATCTACGGCCCTGCCTCCTGCCCGCAGACCCCGACAACCACCGGCCTGGCTTTTCGGGAAGAGACCCTTATCCCCATCAACAAGCACCCACTCCCCCATGTTGAGGGCATGTGGCCTGGTATGGTTCAGGAGGGTGGCTCGCCCCCCCTTTTCCTGGCCTGACAGGCTGTATGCTCAGATAAGGGTCTGGCATGGATTTTGGGGGGGGCCCCACGCCAATTTTTTTTTAAATTTGGCAGCTTTTTTTTTTTATCTATATTGCCAGGAGCCGTCAATACATTACAGTCGCGAGCAAATTTAAAAGACATTTTTTCCTTTAGAAATGTATTTATTGCTGCGGCATGTTCTATACATTGCACAGATGCGCCACTTTACAGGCAGACTAATTAAGGAATATTTAATTTTTTTTTGTTTCACTTTAAGCATCATTAAAATCACTACTCTTTTAAAAACGATTGTTTTAAAAACTTTTTTTTGCATTGATACATGTCCCCTAGTGCAGTACCCGGGTCCCCATACACTTTCTATGGCAATCACTTGCATATAAGCCTTTAAAATGAAGACTTGATTTTTCATGTTCGTGTCCCATAAACTTTAATAGAGTTTGCATGTTCGCTAGAACTTTTTGCCTGTTCAAGATGTTCTGGTGCGAACCAAACTGGGGGGTGTTCGGCCCATCCCTACTGAGTATAAATTGCGACAATCTTACCACCCCCTCTGTTTCCAATTATTAAAGTTCTCCAGCCTCTTGAGCTCAGGTACATTTGTATTACCCCTTATGGGTGCATACTGTGGGCCCTGTATACTGAAACAAAGACAGTGTTATATTCCACACTTTTGATAACAAAGGTATCGTAGGGCAACGACCCTCCTCCTTTAGTGAGTCTGCTTCTAAAGCTTCAACCAAGAAAGTATGTGGGGTGCAAGCTAACAAGGCACATGAACTATAACTAGTAATACTATTGCCTGATGCTCAGCCCCCCATATGTTGAAGCAGAGCCGCCATAAAGTAGCTCCACGCATGTGGTACTAACAGCCCGCCCTTGTCTTTTGGCAACTGCAGCGCCCGAAGACAAACTCTGGCTATCCCTTTCCTCCAAATCAAATCTCTAAATTAGGCATCCAACCTCCTGAACCACACACCAGGAACCTACACTGGCATGCTGTGCAGTATGTATAAGAGTTGGGGCATCCACGCCATTTTAGTTAAGCTATAATGACCCTGTCATGGATCTGCCACCTAGGCATGGGCATCCGCAAATAGGGGCAAGGCAGGGCAATTGCCCCCCCCCCCCCGGAATCATCAGGTTGTTGTTGGCTTGCAGACTGTGTGTTAAAATGTCCGCCGCAGCCGCCGCTGACTTTTTTTCCTACGTTTGTTTCTCTGCTGGCTGCTCTGAGCTCTCTCTGATCACCCCCCGCGCTGCGGCAGCAATGGTCTGGTCTATGTTATCCCCCTCGCTCCTCCCACCACTGCTGCTCTGCCGAGCCAGGCCTGTTACTATTCTCCGCCCGAGCGGCGCAGCTGCTATCTCACGCTGTGTCTTCCAGACCTGGTGTACCTGAGGCTGATATTTTGACAAAAAAAATGACCGTAAATGTTGCTCACGCTCTAACAATTTGAAAGCAGTTCCTCCTCCGCTTCGGAGGCTCTGGCCGTAGCCTATATGACATATAGAAATAGAAAGCTATCCCTGGCAAGTCTGCAGATTGGACATCCCTGGGATAAAAGACAGCTACCTATGGTCAGAAAGGGCAGTCAAAGGAACAATAAGTAAAAATAAGTATCAAATTTTATTAATGATTTAAACACAGAAAACACTGATATAAAAGGATGTTGCTTTCCGATGAGACTAGTAAACCTTAAGTCCTCTGAGGCCAATCATAAAATGATACATCAAATGTATATGTTTACAGATGGTGTATCAATGTAACAGATAACAAGACTATGACTGACAATACACACACAATGACAAACAAATACCACATGCAGTGCAGGCGCCTGAAGTGATCCACGCTTGCATAGGAGCCCCAGTGGCTAATCGCCAATAATAATGATTTAAGAAACATACAAGAAGATAAAGGGGTTGCTATGCAAGGGTGGTCCCCGGGGGTGCTGATAACCCAAAGCTAACTAAATAGATGCCATCCTATACGTGGAGCCATAGGTCAGGGAACGGTTGAAGCTGCAATTGAAAGCAATAGTTACTAAACCTGTAAAGTCCTGCCGAGATTTGTCTCAAGTCTCTAAATACTGATTCATCCAAAATACTGTCCCGTATATTTAGAATAAAAAGGGAACTAATGGGAAATATATAGTTCCAACAGACTGAGATCGTGAATCAAATCAAGCTGGTCAGGTCATATCAAGGGTTAATTGCTTGTATATAGGTGGCCAGTGAGAGTAAAAGCTCTGAGTGTTAAAGTTCCGTAATGTTTTCCTAAGCTTTCCCAAGCTTTCATCGGCACACAATATACTCAGGCTCTTTCATACACATTGACCACGTTAGTATATTAAGGTGCTGTAGAGTGAGCAGATCTCTTACACATGTTACATTATCGCCTTTCTTCCTTGCATGGATCCGGGCACTTCAGGAGTATAGCAGACTCCTAACCTTCCCGTCTATCTGTGCTAAATGGCTGGACGGTTGCTGGTGGGTCTGACGTTCCGGTAGTCTAGCAGTTACCCGTCTATCTGCGCTGAATGGCTGGACGGTTGCTGGTGGGTCTGATGTCCTGGTAGTCTAGCAGTTAACTGCTCGTTGCTCGTCAGTGCCACAGTTGGATATCAGCTTTCACTGGAAGTGGTTGCAGCTAAGCATATGATGTTACTTAGGTACGACAAAACTCTGCTTCCCCGCTCCCATGAGATACATCGGGGATCACTGAGACGGCGTCCGTGCACGCAGCTTATGTCAACGCGTTTCGCAACGTCTTGTTACGTAGCTTCAACTGGACGTGGAAGGGGCAGATCTACACCTCTCCCTTATAGTATCTCGGGGTGTGATCGCTCCTCCCCCTGATGTTTTCATTCATTAAGAAATAACTGGGACAAGCTAAAATAACAGCTCGGATGGCTGTCTTTTGTTCATCTGTGACATCTCCATGCTTCCCTCATATTTCTTACAAACACTAATGCTCATTGCTGAATGCTAGTAGGCTCATTTAAAATTCTTTTAGTAATTCTTGTTTTTCTAGCTATGAGGACATTGAACATATAGACATAGACATTGGAGTTTACTTATTAATCTGAGATAAATTGGAGGTGGAGCAATTGATTAGATCCCTAATTTCATATTCCCCTTGCCCTGTGGCATCCCTAAAAGTATTTGTCCTTTCGACAAATGGGCATATTTGGCATTTTGTACATGGAAACATTCCCCTACTACGTGGGAACTCAGATAAGCAAGTAGGGTCTTGTTGTCTGATAAACTCCGAGTGTATGAGTATGTCCCCTAGGCTCTTTGATCTCCGTGCCACCATTTTGTGTCTATCGCCCACTATGTTGGCTATGCTTTTGTTTTTCAAGAGGACATTCCAGTTCTTCTCTAGGGCTTTACGTACAGAGTCCCATTGTGCTCCATATGTAGTAATGAGTCTCACTGGGCCTAATTCAGCTGTTTTTGATGTTTTAGGTTTTTGGTCTATGGCAAGCAAGCTTTCTCTAGTTCGTACTGCGGCTTTTAGTCTCGCCCTGCGGATCTGTCGATGAGAATGTCCCCTTTCCCGGAATCTCCTATATAGTTCTTTTGACTCCCTACTTAGGTCTTTAACATTGGAACAATTCCGTTTTATTCTCATGAACTGTCCAGTGGGGATTCCATTCTTTAACCAGGGAGGATGGTGGCTATCGGCCCTAAGTAAAGTATTTGCCGCTGTCTGTTTACGATAGGTACATGTACCCACCCTGCCATCTTCCAATTTGATGGTCAGGTCCAAAAAAGACAGCTTGTGCTGGTCGTATGCATAGGTCAGACGGATGTTACGTTCATTAATATTGAGTTCGGTAACAAACTCGTGAAGAGAATCAGTATCACCCATCCACATGACTAGCACGTCATCCATGTACCTCAGCCACGTATGCACATGGCCGAGGTACATCGGATGACCGAAAACCACCTCTTCCTCCCAGCTCCCCAGGTGGAGGCACGCATAGGCCGCTGCCCATTGAGGTGCCCTTAATCTGTTGATAGAATTTTTTAGAAAATTGAAAGAAGTTAATCTTCCTTAAATGTACTGAGAGCTTTAAAAAAAAGGGGGGGGGATTCATCTCAGATTAATAGGTAAACTCCAATGTCTATACCTATATGTTCAATGTCTTTATAGCTAGAAAAACAAGAATTACTAAAATAATTTTAAATGAGCCTACTAGCATTCAGCAATGAGCATTAGTGTTTGTAAGAAATATGAGGGAAGCATGGAGATGTCACAGATGAACAAAAGACAGCCATCCGAGCTGTTATTTTAGCTTGTCCCAGCTATTTCTTAATGAATGAAAACACCAAGAGGAGGAGCGATCACACCCCGAGATACTATAAGGGAGAGGTGTAGATCTGCTCCTTCCACGTCCAGTTGAAGCTACGTAACAAGACGTTGCGAAGCGCGTTGACGTAAGCTGCGTGCACGGACGCCGTCTCAGTGAACCCCGATGTATCTCATGGGAGAGGAGAAGCGGAGTTTTGCCGTACCTAAGTAACATCATATGCTTAGCTGCAACCACTTCCAGTGAAAGCTGATATCCAACTGTGGCGCTGTCGAGCAACAAGCAGTTAACCGCTAGACTACCAGGATGTCAGACCCACCAGCAACCGTCCAGCCATTCAGCGCAGATAGACGGGTAACCGCTAGACTACCGGAACGTCAGACCCACCAGCAACCATCCAGCCATTTAGCGCAGATAGACGGGAAAGTGAGGAGTCTGCTATACTCCTGAAGTGCCCTGATCCTTGCAAGGAAGAAAGGTGGTAATGTAACATGTGTAACAGATCTGCTCACTCTACAGCACCTTAATATACTAACGTGGTCAATGTGTATGAAAGAGCCTGAGTATATTGTGTGCCGATGAAAGCTTGGGAAAGCTTAGGAAAACATTACGGAACTTTAACACTCAGAGCTTTTACTCTCACCGGCCACCTATATACAAGCAATTAACCCTTGATATGACCTGACCAGCTTGATTTAATCCCCGATCTCAGTCTGTTGGAACTATATATTTCCCATTAGTTCTCTTTTTATTCTAAATATACGGGACAGTATTTTGGATGAATCAGTATTTAGAAACTTGAGACAAATCTCGGCAGGACTTTACAGGTTTAATAACTATTGCTTTTAATTTAAGCTTTAACCGTTCCCTGACCTATGGCTTCACGTATAGGACGGCATCTATTTAGTTAGCTTTGGGTTATCAGCACCCCCGGGGACCACCCTTGCATAGCAACCCCTTTATCTTCTTGTATGTTTCTTAAATCATTATTATTGGTAATTAGCAAATGGGGCTCCTATGCAAGCGTGGATCACTTCAGGCGCCTGCACTGCATGTGGTATTTGTTTGTCATTGTGTGTGTATTGTCAGTCATAGTCTTGTTATCTGTTACATTGATACACCATCTGTAAACATGTACATTTGATGTATCATTTTATGATTGGTCTCAGAGGACTTAAGGTTTACTAGTCTCATCGGAAAGCAACATCCTTTTATATCAGTGTTTTCTGTGTTTAAATCATTAATAAAATTTGATACTTATTTTTACTTATTATTCCTTTGACTGCCCTTTCTGACCATAAGTAGCTGTCTTTTATCCCAGGGATGTCCAATCTGCAGACCTCCCAGGGATAGCTTTCTATTTCTGTACCTGAGGCTGAGCCAGCCGCCCTACCTGTCAGTGTCCTCCGAGGTGAGCTTGTGATAAGGGGGTGTGGGTTGGCATGGTGTTCGCTGCCCTCAGCTGGTGTGCTGTGAGAAGAGGGTGGGGTGTTTGTTTCTGCCTCCCTGACTTGGTCTGATAAGGGGGGAGGCTGCTATGTCAACCACCACCCACTAACGTACTAACTCACTGCTTTTAGTTTAAAAGGTGATTCAGTGATTGGAGTGCAATCATTTTCAATAAAATTTTACCTGGGAGTCATTTTTTGATTTTACTTTACTTGCTTGCTGTTCCATATTTTACTTGTTGTTTTTCCAATGCAGCTTTGAAAATGCCTGCTGGATTCCTGTGCAACTTCATGCGGTGCAATTTTCAGCTCATTCATTTAACTGGGATGAAATCACATTGGATCGCACAAAAATGTAATGCACACACTACTTTTTCAAAAGCGTACTGCACCAAATTGCATGGTACTATGGTACCATGAGATCTGGGGCAGGCAAAAGCACTGCAATTGTGATCTGTGTTTGAGGTGTCCTTAGAAAAATATATATACACCTGCAGGAGATCACATACCCAGTGCGTTTTGAACGCAGTGTGGGAAACGCACACGGAACATGGATTTCCTGCACCACCTTCTGGTATAAACGAGTCCTTAAAGTGATACTAAAGGTTTGTTTAAAAAATAACAAACATATCATACTTGCCTCCACTGTGCAGCTTGTTTTGCACAGAGTGGCCCCAAACCTCCTCTTCTGGGGTCCCTCAGTGGCTCTCGCGGCTCCTCCCCCGCATTAGATAACCCCCCTAGGAGAAGTGCTCTCCCGAGGGGGTTACCTTGGGGGCACGCTCCTGATTCATTCATTCTGCGTTCATAGATGCCAAGTGTATGACTTGGCCCCGTCCCCCAGCACCATTGTCGAAAAGGGACCGAGCATGGGTGTCCATAAAATTATGCCCCCCCTGAAAAAAGTTCTGCAGATGCCCATGCACCTAGGGGTTAAAATAGTGACTGATTTTAGTGACTGGCAACAGGCTGCCTTATTTAAACACCTCAGCAGCACTGTGTCTTTGCTGTCTGATCTGCAGCTCATACCTGTTCCTGTGACTTCCTGTTCCTGTGATCCGATCTGTTTCCTGTGTTTGACCCAGCTTGTTTGACTACGATTGATCTCTGTTATCCTGACCCTGGCCTTCCTTGTAACCATGCTCAGCTCTACACTGCTTGATATCCTGTTGCCAAACTTTTCCTGTATCCTCCTGACCATTCTCTGCCTGTTGTCTTTATCTACATCTGATCATCTGTTACCAAACCCGGCTTGTCTGACTACGTATTCAGTGTCTTCCCAGCTTTGCACCTACCAGCCTGCTTCCTGTTTCCTGCTGCCCCAGCTGAACTGACAAGACCAAAGACAAACCAGGCACCCATACACCGCCAGGCTCTTGCGGCCACTATTGCAACACCGGTGGCCCTTGAGCCGGGGTTGTATGAGAAAGCCTTCCCACTGCACATCAGGCTCATCCGGCAGGTATGTAACAGTATCAGACAGCCATGTCTGAGCCTGCAAGTGGGAAGTCGACCATGGATGACATCTGTCAGCACCTTGCAGCCCTTACCCAAGCAGTCAAATCTCTACAGGAGGTTACACGCAACTGGAACAACGTGTACAGACTCTAGCTACACCAGCAAGCACTGCTGCGCCTTCTGCCTCAGGGACTGGCACTGCAGCAACCTCAGTGGTGATGTTGCCCCCTGAACCCAGAGTTCCAGCACCAGAGAGATTTTCAGGTGACCGGGGAAAATTTTGATCCTTCCGTAATGCATGTGAACTGTACTTCACCCTGCAACCTTGAACTTTCTCCCTTGAAGCCACCAAAGTAGGATTCATCATATCACTGCTTCAGGGTGAGCCCCAGTCCTGGGCTCATCGAATGTTGGAGAATGATGAATTGTTACAGTCAATGTCCGCCTTCTTCGGCGCGATGGCCGAATTATACGACGACCCGCAACGAACCACCACAGCAGAGGCTGCCCTTCATGCACTCCAGCAAGGATGCAGAACGGCCGAAGATTATGTTACAGACTTTAGACACTGGAGTGCAGACACACAGGGAATGACGCAGCCCTGCAACACCAGTTCCGCTTGGGGTTATCAGAAGGTCTGAAAGATGAATTGGCACGTGCCGGAGTCCCAAATACCCTCTAGGCCCTTATCACACTGGCCATTCAAATTGATTGTCGGCTCCGCGAGCGACGATCCAAAAGATCAGCCCAGCAACCACGTCCGGTCTGGATGATGCCCTGGATCCCAGCTCCTACCCACTCCGCACCTGTTAACTTCACTCCAGTTCAGCCAGCTCCTGCTACTACTGCCACCGAAGCATCGGAGCCTATGCAAATCGGCCTAATACGCCCCTCTCTGTCCCCGGAGGAATGCCTGCGCCGACGACAGAAAAACCTCTGTCTATACTGTGGGGAAGCGGGCCACTATGTACGTTCCTGTCTAACCAAGACACGTAAGTGGTGGATATTTTCTTCAGTTAATAACTTTTCTTCATCTACCAACGCCACCAACCTAATCCTTCCCATCTCTTTCCAGCTGCTAGAAAGGGAAGTGCCAGTCACCACGATCATTGATTCTGGGGTCTGCAGTTGCTTCATCAATCTAACTTTTGCAACACAACATTGCATCCCCTTGAGACCAAAAGCACAAGGACTTTCTGTTTTTCTAGCTGACAGGTCATGTATCAAGTCCGGACCTGTGACCCAAGAGACATTTCCCTTACCCATGTTGGCCTCCTCCCAACATAAGGAAATCCTAAGCCTCGATGTCATCTCTTCCCCGCTATTCCCTGTTATTCTGGGCCTACCCTGGTTGCAGGAGCATAATCCACGAGTTGACTGGGCCACAGGGAGAATCAACTTCCACTCAGCCTATTGCCAGGAACACTGCCTACCAAGGTCCCCAGCTTCTTCTACAACACTACTTTGTGTGGACTCTGAGTCTGAGGTGCAGCCAGTCGCACCTGAACCCTACCATGAGTTCCTGGATGTCTTTAGTAAGCGAGGGGCTGACATTCTTCCCCCGCATCGGCCATACTACTGTCCAATTGAACTGCTTCCAGGGTCTGAAATCCCTTTCGGTAGAATCTTCCCCCTCGCTGAACGAGAACAGGAGGCACTAAAAGAATATATCCAAGAAAACTTGAAAAAGGGGTTCATCCGACCCTCTACCTCCGCAAAAGGAGCAGGAATTTTTTTAGTTGAGAAAAAGGACCACTCCCTACGACCTTGTGTGGACTATCGGGAGCTCAACAAAATTACAGTTAAAAACTGGTATCCTCTCCCTCTAGTTACATAGTTACATAGTTACATAGTAGGTGAGGTTGAAAAAAGACACAAGTCCATCAAGTCCAACCTATGTGTGTGATTATGTGTCAGTATTACATTACATATCTCTGTATGTTGCGGTCATTCAGGTGATTATCTAATAGTTTCTTGAAGCTATCAATGCTCCCCGCTGAGACCACCGCCTGTGGAAGGGAATTCCACATCCTTGCCGCTCTTACAGTAAAGAACCCTCTACGTAGTTTAAGGTTAAACCTCTTTTCTTCTAATTGTAATGAGTGGCCACGAGTCTTATTAAACTCTCTTCTGCGAAAAAGTTTTATCCCTATTGTGTGGTCACCAGTACAGTATTTGTAAATTGAAATCATATCCCCTCTCAAGCGTCTCTTCTCCAGAGAGAATAAGTTCAGTGCTCGCAACCTTTCCTCATAACTAAGATCCTCCAGACCCTTTATTAGCTTTGTTGCCCTTCTTTGTACTCGCTCCATTTCCAGTACATCCCTCCTGAGGATTGGTGCCCAGAACTGGACAACATACTCCAGGTGCGGCCGGACCAGAGTCTTGTAGAGCGGGAGAATTATCGTTTTATCTCTGGAGTTGATCCCCCTTTTAATGCATGCCAATATTCTGTTTGCTTTATTAGCAGCAGCTTGGCATTGCATGCCATTGCTGAGCCTATCATCTACTAGGACCCCCAGGTCCTTTTCCATCCTAGATTCCCCCAGAGGTTCTCCCCCCAGTGTATAGATTGCATTCATATTTTTGCCACCCAAATGCATTATTTTGCATTTTTCTACATTGAACCTCATTTGCCATGTAGTCGCCCACCCCATTAATTTGTTCAGGTCTTTTTGCAAGATTTCCACATCCTGCGGAGAAGTTATTACCCTGCTTAGCTTAGTATCGTCTGCAAATACAGAGATTGAACTGTTTATCCCATCCTCCAGGTCGTTTATGAACAAATTAAATAGGATTGGTCCCAGCACAGAACCCTGGGGAACCCCACTACCCACCCCTGACCATTCTGAGTACTCCCCATTTATCACCACCCTCTGAACACGCCCTTGTAGCCAGTTTTCAATCCATGTACTCACCCTATGGTCCATGCCAACGCACCTTATTTTGTACAGTAAACGTTTATGGGGAACTGTGTCAAATGCTTTTGCAAAATCCAGATACACCACGTCTACGGGCCTTCCTTTATCTAGATGGCAACTCACCTCCTCATAAAAGGTTAATAGATTGGTTTGGCAAGAATGATTCTTCATGAATCCATGCTGATTACTGCTAATGATATCATTCTTATTACTAAAATCTTGTATATAGTCCCTTATCATCCCCTCCAAGAGTTTACATACTATTGATGTTAGGCTAACTGGTCTGTAATTCCCAGGGATGTTTTTTGGGCCCTTTTTAAATATTGGTGCTACATTGGCTTTTCTCCAATCAGCTGGTACCATTCCAGTCAATAGACTGTCTGTAAAAATTAGGAACAACGGTCTGGCAATCACCTGACTGAGTTCCCTAAGTACCCTCGGATGCAAGCCATCTGGTCCCGGTGATTTATTAATGTTAAGTTTCTCAAGTCTAATTTTAATTCCGTCCTCTGTTAACCATGTAGGTGCTTCCTGTGTTGTGTCATGAGGATAAACACTGCAGTTTTGGTTACTGAAGCCCCCCGATTCACTCGTGAAGACTGAGGAGAAGAATACATTCAATACCTTTGCCATCTCCCCATCCTTTGTAACCAGATGTCCTTCCTCATTCTTTATGGGGCCAATATGGTCTGTCCTCCCTTTTTTACTTTTTTACTGTTTACATACTTATATAAAAATAGTGTAGCGCTAAGTGTCAAAGTAGGAAATTTTAAAGGGGAGCCATCTTACAATGGCCAGAAATTAAACCAAAACAGAAAATACTTCAAAAAATTCAGTAGAAAGTGACTCAATGAAAAAATTAATAAATATTGCAAAGTGACATGTAATACATAATAGCAAATACACCAGTGAGAGGTGAAAATGAAACCAAAGTATATATAAATAATTAATCAACTGTGAATAGAGTCCATATATATTCTAAAAAATATATTCCTGATAAAAGTCCAAAACCACCACCAACAGTCTCTGAGGATTAGCTGATGAAGACAACACCGGAGTATCACTGGTGGGTAAGGACGGTAAAAACCCCAAATCGATTGTGACGTCTAAGTGTGTATCAAAACCATCACCATAGCATCTGAAGAGGCTTACCGGAAGCAGGGGACTTGAACAGACATACGTCTTTACAAGTCAAAAGAGCTTGTTTAGCCACCGAGGCTGGCAGGATAGGACATCAGGTATCTACAGCTTCAAATGGGGAAGGAGGGGGGATCTACCAACAGCTTCACCCAATACTTTTGACAAGACCGTGTATATGTAAAGCGTTGCGTATATTGACAGCACTATATAAGTATCTGGATCTCAGTCTCTGTGACAGCTGGTTGCTCAGCCTAAGGCTTCCTGCACACTAATGAGCAGTGCGGGAAATGAGTTACCTATTGACACAGGTGAAGAGCTCCTCTCCTCCCCCAGAGAGGAGCTCTTCACCTGTGTCAATAGGTAACTCATTTCCCGCACTGCTCATTAGTGTGTAGGAAGCCTTAGGCTGAGCAACCAGCTGTCACAGAGACTGAGATCCAGATACTTATATAGTGCTGTCAATATACGCAACGCTTTACATATACACGGTCTTGTCAAAAGTATTGGGTGAAGCTGTTGGTAGATCCCCCCTCCTTCCCCATTTGAAGCTGTAGATACCTGATGTCCTATCCTGCCAGCCTCGGTGGCTAAACAAGCTCTTTTGACTTGTAAAGACGTATGTCTGTTCAAGTCCCCTGCTTCCGGTAAGCCTCTTCAGATGCTATGGTGATGGTTTTGATACACACTTAGACGTCACAATCGATTTGGGGTTTTTACCGTCCTTACCCACCAGTGATACTCCGGTGTTGTCTTCATCAGCTAATCCTCAGAGACTGTTGGTGGTGGTTTTGGACTTTTATCAGGAATATATTTTTTAGAATATATATGGACTCTATTCACAGTTGATTAATTATTTATATATACTTTGGTTTCATTTTCACCTCTCACTGGTGTATTTGCTATTATGTATTACATGTCACTTTGCAATATTTATTAATTTTTTCATTGAGTCACTTTCTACTGAATTTTTTGAAGTATTTTCTGTTTTGGTTTAATTTCTGGCCATTGTAAGATGGCTCCCCTTTAAAATTTCCTACTTTGACACTTAGCGCTACACTATTTTTATATTTGTTGATTTTCTACTTCTTTGTCTTAGAGGTGTGTTAGCTGCTTATTGTGTTATAATTTTTCAACATCATCGGAGCAGCGCTGTACCCATTTCTCATCTACCTCTACTGTTTACATACTTAAAGAATTTCTTGGGATTTTTTTTGCTCTCCTCCGCTATGTGTCTTTCATGTCCTATCTTAGCCGTCCTAATTGCACCCTTACATTTCTTATTGCATTCTTTATAAAGTCTGAATGCTGAGGATGATCCCTCAACCTTGTATTTAGTGCCCAAACTATTTCAGAGATTAAGGTCGGCAACGATTTTCACCAAACTAGACCTACGGGGAGCCTACTATTTAGTCCGCATTCATCAAGGGGATGAGTGGAAGACGGCCTTTCGCACCCGATTCAGCCACTATGAATACCTGGTGATGCCCTTTGGACTATGCAATGCCCCAGCTACCTTCCAACACTTTGTCAATGACATATTCCGAGACTTCCTGGATATATTTTTGATTGTTTACCTAGATGACATCCTGATTTTTTCCATTTCTCTAGACTCTCATCGAGGTCATGTCAAAAGGGTGCTGAGCCGGCTCCGCCAACACAGACTATATGCTGAAGGTGAAAAATGCGAGTTTGAACAAAGCAGCATCCAATTCCTGGGACTGATAATCTCACCTGGAGGCATCAAGATGGACTCTGAAAAGGTATCTGCTATCTTAGACTGGCCTGCACCTACCGACAAGAAGGGGGTGCAGCTTCTTCGTAGGATTTGCCAACTTTTACAGGAGGTTCATTAGGGGCTTCTCCGCTATCATAACTCCTATCACACAGCTGACTAAACAGAACCTCTGCTTCCATTGGACACCCGAGGCACAAGCCGCATTTGATACCTTGAAGGGACACTTGTTCTTGGTCACCCAGACCCGTCTCTACCGTATACACTAGAAGTAGACGCATCTGAAGTCGCTATTGGCGCAGTCATCTCCCAACGCCAAGGCCCTAAGGATCTGATGCATCCAGTAGCCTTTTTCTCCAGCAGGCTCCCTCCAGCAGAGAGAAACTATGACGTTGGAGACCGAGAATTACTAGCAAAAAAGGCGGCTTTAGAAGAGTGGAGGTAGCTCCTGGAGGGAGCAACGCATCCCATATTGGTCTATACTGACCACAAAAATCTTGAGTACCTAAGGACTGCTAAACGCCTAAAGCCACGTCAAGCACGTTGGGCCCTGTTCTTTTCCCAATTTGTGTTCCACATTACCTACCAGCCGGGCTCGAAGAACGTCAAACCAGATGCACTGTCTCGTATGTTTGATGACCCCAAGGAACCACCAGTGGCAGATACCATCTTGTCCGGAAATAACTTTTTACTTTTACAGGGCAACCTCCTCAACCGAATGAAGCAGGCTTCGACAGATGTTCCTAGCCATCCAGGGGTCACGCTGACACTCTGGGAAGGATTGCTGTTTAACAGAAGCAAGGTATTTGTGCCTGAATGTTTACATATAACCATTTTGGGTTTGTGTCATGATCATCCCCTAGCAGGTCATTTCAGGATCCACAAGACGCTTGATCTCCTGAAACACACATTCTGGTGGCCAGACCTGGAAGAAACCTGTAAGAGATACGTAAATTCCTGTGCAATCTGCAACCAGAGCAAGGGTACAAAGAACCGAGCCTGGGGTCTACTTCGGCCACTGCCAGTCCCTGGCAGACCATGGAGAATGATAGCCATGGATTTCGTTGTGGAACTTCTCCCATCGGAAGGATGCACAGCCATCTTCGTGATAGCGGACCGATGTCCAAAATGGCCCATTTCTTGCCTCTGAAGAGTACTCCCTCGGCCATGGAGACGGCTCAAGTGTTTATCAGAGAGATTGTTAGGCTTCATGGAGTCCCTATGAACATTGTCTCTGATCTGGGGGTTCAGTTCACTTCCCGATTTTGAAAAAATCTGTGTGAAGCCCTTAAAATTGAAAAATCCTTGTCCTCGGCCTACCATCCCCAGACCAATAGACAGACAGAGAGGACCAATCAGACGTTGGAGCAGTATATCCGATGCTTCACCACTTTTGTCCAGGATGACTGGGTATCGATGCTACCACTGGCGGAGTTCGCCTACAATAATGCCACTCAATCAGCCACAGGTCAGTCATTCTTCTTTGCAAATTATGGTTTTCACCCATCCTTCTCGCCCGACTTTATTCCAGAGACCACAGTTCCTGCTGTTCAAGACACATTGGATTTCCTTAACCGCAACAATAAGTTGCTTCAAGAAGTAGTTACCAGGGCACAAGCATCAAGCAAGACGGCTTTTGACAGGTAAAGAAGGGGTGAACTGATTCTCCACCCGGGAGACCAGGTATGGCTGTCTACTACGAATCTCAGGTTGGCATGTCCCTCAAAGAAACTGGCACCTAAACTTGTGGGACCATTCCCAGTCAAGAAGAAACTTAATGAGGTTGCTTATGAATTATCTTTACCTGATTCACTTAAGATACATCCCATCTTCCATGTTTCTCTCTTGAAACTGGCAGTCCCTGACTCTTTTCCAGATAGAGTATCCAGGCCACCGGAACCTGTGACCATCAATGGCGAAGAGGAGTATGAGGTAGAGGCCATCATAGACTGTAGGAAGAGAAGGAATCAGGAACAGTACCTAGTTAATTGGAAAGGTTATGGCCCAGAGGATAACTCTTGGGAGGCTGAACAGGATGTGCACGCCAGAGAATTGGTTAATGCCTTTTTTCGCAGTCATCCACAGAAGAGAGACCTGTTGGGCACCCGGAGATTGCCGTAAGAGGGGAGCAATGTCATGGATCTGCCACCTAGGGGTTAAAATAGTGCAGACTGATTTCACTGATTGGCAGCGGGCTGCCTTGTTTAAACACCTCAGCAGCACTGCGTCTTTGCTGTCTGATCTGCAGCTCATACCTGTTCCCGTGACTTCCTGTTCCTGTGATCCGATCTGACTACGATTGATCTCTGTTATCCTGACCCCGGTCTTCCTGACCATTCTCTGCCTGTCGTCTATCTACATCTGATCATCTGTTTTCAAACCCGGCTTGTCTGACTACGTATTCAGTGTCTTCCCAGCTTTGCACCTACCAGCCTGCTATCTGTTTCCTGCTGCACCCGCTGAACTGACAAGACAAAAGACGAACCAGGCACCCATACACCGCCAGGCTCTTGCAGCCACTGTTGCAGCACCGGTGGCCCTTGAGCCGGGGTTGTACGAGAAAGCCTTCCCACTGCACGTCAGGCTCATCCAGCAGGTACGTAACAGACCCACTACTAACAGAGGAAGACGGCTCCATGTCCCGTATTTTTCTTTAAATGCCTTCATTAAAGGCTCTATATTTTTTCATAGATATAGTTTGGGATTTACTGTAACATTTATTAAAGCTTTCCACTACAGGAATATGTTTAGCATGTCAGGGAGGCCCCGCTCCAGACAATCCACTGGAAGCAACACTGATTTCTCCCAGTTAATAGACAAGCCAGAGAAAATACAAAATCTCTTTATGATGTCCATAACTCCAATTAGCAAGCGGTCCACATCCCCTAGGAACAAAAGAATATAATCCGCGTATATCACAATCTTTTCCTCATCTATCCCTCAGCTGAAGCCCTTTATATTTCTTGCTATTCGAATGGCTATAGCCAGGGGTTCCATGGCCAGGGCAAAAAGCAGGGGCGATAAAGGGCACCCCTACCTTGTGCCCCAGGACAATGGGAAATAATCTGATAATTCATCATTTTTCTTCACTCTCACCCTTGGAGCAGTGTAGAGAGTGTAGTCTCACCCACTTTGTGAAGATGGGATGATATTAAATGCTGACAGCGCCGCCCACAGATAATCCCATTCAACACTGTCAAATGCTTTGGATGTGTCAAGAGAAACTATAACTCTATGACTTTCCGGCAGAAAAGGTCAGACATTCCATCGGATATTTAGATCGTGTGTGGGCTTCATCTGACTTTTCCTTTCGAAAATTCTGACGGACCTAGAAAAAGAACATGTTTTAAATCTTTCCGACGGAATCAATTCCTATCGGGAAAACCGTTCGTCTGTATGCTATTCCGACGGACCAAAAATGGCTCATCGCGATCAGACTTTGGTGTTATCGTGTGTAGGCAAGTCCATTTTAGCGGAACTCTGTCGGAAAAACCTTCAGAGTTTATTCTGATGGAATAACCGGTTGTATGTACGCGGCATTAAGCCGCGTACACATAATCGGATTTTCCGCAGACA
The DNA here is from genome assembly GCF_042186555.1 of Aquarana catesbeiana. Lineage (NCBI taxonomy): Eukaryota > Metazoa > Chordata > Amphibia > Anura > Ranidae > Aquarana > Aquarana catesbeiana. The sequence continues at coordinate 280,793,011 of NC_133332.1, read as the reverse complement.
AAAGCTCAAACTTTTGTCCGAAGGCGTGTGCCTGGATTTTGTCTTGTATACAAACTGCAAGGAATTGTCGGCCAACAAACACAAACGTACTGACGTACTATGTGTTTTTTCAGCTCTTTAACGCCACCCTTTGGGCTCCTTCTGCTAATTTCGTGTTAGTAGAAGTTTGGTGAGTGTTGATTCACGTTTTTCATTTTACGCTTTTCATTTCGCACTTTTCAGTTTGCGCTTTTCATTTCATGCTTTTCCGTTAGTTTCACGGCCGTTCGTCAACCAGACATGTTGTGGAATTGGAGAAGATAATGTGTTATTTATTATTGGCCTTGGAGTTATTGCTTTGACCCAAGTCCAGTCCAGGAACATGAGGAGGAGTTCTTGGACCAAAAATTGGTTGATTTATTAATCGTGACCAATTATGTCATATGCCATTGTTGCGGGAGATCCAGGAGAATAATCCAGATGATTTTCGGAATTATCTCCAGATGACGGACCCCTGCTTTCACCAACTCTTGGCATTGTTGACCCCCTTATATTAAGAAGCAGGACACATGCATGAGGCTTCTATTTTATTTTTTGGTTAAATAATAATGGTTAGATTTGGTATACTGTGTTTTCCATATTTTTGGATGCATAGAATGCACTTTTTGGTTAAGTTCTATTGGCAGATAGCATGTCTAATTTTATTTGTTTTCTTTTTTTAATGCACAATAAAAAAATTGTGTAGAATAATACTTGGCTATGTGTTTTAATGACAGTTTGGGAGTAGGCAGTGTGATATTGGGGTGTTTAGCTCAAGTGGATAGATACATTTTTGTGCAGTGAGTCCACATCAGACAGACGTTTATAGTTAAGGGCCTGGTAGCCCACCTTTATTAAAGGGAAAAAACAAAACAAAAGTCCATCCAGGAATCCCACGCAGGGGTTTAACTTCATTCAGTACTCATAAATGAAAACATACCGAGCCACCTGGCTCTCTCTTGTCAGCAGTTCCTCTGCTTGCTCCCAACAGACTTATCGATTCTTTCCAGCCCCCTGGACTCACTGGCTTCCTTAGTCACCCTGACTCAAGACTGGTCAGCCTTTTCCAGTTCCTGGGCAAAGAATCCTTTTTAAACGGGCTGCAGTCTCCCTCAGGGCAGACAGCTTTCCAGACTGTCTTCAAACAGCAGCAGCAAGCTTCTCACAAGCAGCAAGCCGCTCACACTCAACCTTCCTTCCCTCACTGCTCTCACCAGCCCCTCGTTATATGCACCTGGGCACTCACCCTGCTGGCTGTCCACAACACCCGGACACAGGGTTGGAGATCCCGTCCCACCCAAGTCTCTGAGGAATCTCCAAACTGCAGAGCCCCATCCGGAACTAGCAAGATCTGGAGAAAGCTGCCAGAGCAGTTTTCTCCTTTTTAAATCTACATTCTGTAGATCTGCAGTCCGCCGACATGCAGACTTTGTATCCATTTTTGGACGGGGACTCTCACTATTACAGCAGTTACATTAAAAAAAATACAATGTAAAATTGACAAGGGACACCAACACAGTTGTATTTTTGATCTTAAAAACTACGGGATAATGGTGTTGTGGTAACTTGCCCAAATAAAAAAAAAGCATAATAATACTATTCTTGATATCACTAGAAAAAAAAAGCCTTTGAAAATTTGTTTGCAATAACTCCATCAGTATCATCAGCAAAGCAGCTTCATTATTATCCTATTAAAGAAGAAGAGAATTGTGCGATGCATTTCGAGATTTCATAATTTGCCACGTCACAAATGTTAATTCTCCATTACGAGCGCTAGTTTACAAGACCGACCGCTTGGGGCCTGTCCTTGCTTCTGAGTATGCGTGTTTGTACTTTTGACTTTTGTCTGATGGACTTGTGTACACTCGCTTGGAAAATCTGACAACAGACATTTGTCCGCAGAAAATTTTAAAACCTGCTATCCAAAATTTGTCCATGGAAAATCCAACAACAATTGTTCGATGGAGCACACAAAACGGTTGGATTTTCCGCCAACAGCTTGTCATCACACATTTACCGTTGGAAAATCCGATCCTGTGTACGAGGTTTTAAGCCTCTCACTTCTGTTGGAATTTGTAAATTTAAGAATAATCTCCTGATGTTCAAAGATGTTGATCTACCAGGAATAAATCCACTCTGATCGGGGGGTGAATTATGGTGTGAAATACCTTGCTCAATCTTAAGCCTCGTACACACGATCATATTGTAGTCCGGGAATTGTGTAATGACAGACTGTTTGCCTGAAATCCGACCGTTAGTATGCGCCATCAGACAATTGTTGTCTAACTTTCCACCAACAAATGTTGGATGGCAGGCTAGTAAATTTTCGGCGGACAACGGTCTTTTTTCAGATTTTCGTATCGTGTGTACACAAGTTCGTCACACAAAAGTCCAAAATACAAACACGCATGCTCAGAATCATTGCTCATCAAACACAACATTAGCAGAAAGTGCCCAAAGGGTGGTGCTCAAAAGCTGAAATTCCACGTAGTACGTCACTACGTTTGTGTTTGTTGGCTTTCAATTGGGTACCATTTGTATGCAAGACAAGTTCACGGCACAAGCCCTTCAGACAAAAGCCTGACGCTTTGTTGGCCAACAATCCGATCGTGTGTACGAGGCTTAAGGGCTAAAACTTTCACCAAAAATGTAACATCCGCACAGAGCAAAATAAATTGGTCTCTATGCTGAAAGCTGAAGAGGGTCCTTTCCTTCTTATGTAGCATTATGATTGTGGCTTCTGCCAAAGATAGAGGTAATTTGCCACCTTTAAATGCCCAGTTTAACACTTGCAAGAACTCTGGTAACAATACTTCCCCATACTGCTTATAAATTTAATTTGGTAATCCATCTGGCCCTGGGGTTTTATGATTAGCCGAGTCTAGCACTGCACATTGTAGTTCTTCAATAGCAATGGGTGCTTCTAGCATATTTCTATCCTTATCTGAAAGATGTTGAATAGTTAGGTCCTGAAAAAAAGTCTCCCACTTCCCTATCTACCTCGCCTACCTTTGGAGCTATACAAATCTGAATAGTCATTTTAAAAGACATTAATTATTTCAAACGGACACATAGGGGCTGATTTACGAAAGCTGTGCACCATCAGTAGAGGCGCAACGAACATTCTCATATCTCATTCTCAACATTCTCGTATTTACTAAACGGGGAATGCAATCTGTGCGCACTATGGACATGGCACACGGCATCTTCAATTCAATATTAACAGACGTTATTATGGGGTGATGTGGGGTGATGTGAGGAAGTAACAAATATGCCCAAAATAGAATGAGACATTAACTTTTTCAGAGCAAGCCTGCTTTGCCTGCAAGTACGTTTAGAACTGCGCAAGATCAATGTAAGGACTGTGCATGCGCTAGCGGCTCTTGCACTCTTTCAAATGCGTTTGTTCACTATACGGCCAAAATATTAGTAAATGTCAAGCAACGTAAATGCAATTGCGTGGGTTGAACGGGCGCACCTCTAAACTTGACTTTTTTTTTTTTTTTTACGCTGGTTCATCGTTATGTATTTTTTTAAGGAGATTTGCACACAGGTCATGTTAGCATGCTACGTTTCCAACATGTGACATGCACCTTGTTAAAATTATGTAAAAATTCTCTCGCTCCTCTAGCTTCTACTAGAACCTTCCCCCTCTAATGCATATGATTTCTTTGGGCTAGCTTTTGCTTTTAAAGGGGAACTCCACACTCCATTCTCCAATGATTCTTGTCTCCCCCTTCTAATGCATATCATTTCTTTGGGCTAACTTTTGCTTTTAAAGGGGAACTCCACACTCCATTCTCCAATGCTCTTGTCTCCCCCTCTAAACCCTTGAATTTCCATGGGCTAGCTTTTGCTTTTAAAGGGGAACTCCACACTCTATTCCATTCTCCAAAGGCTGTGAGCTGCCTTCACCAATCCAAACCATGTCCTTTTTCAGAGCATACAACAGGGCCAGCTAGGAAAGGAGTGAGAAGAGTGATCGCCAAACCCCCTCCTGAAACATACAAGGCCACATGCACTCAACATAGGTGGCTGCCTTTGGGGCATGTTGGACTCAGCCCAATACCAACCACAAAGCCATCTGTACAGAGAGCCGTAATTGGCCAAAGCCAAGGTGGCTTTGGCCAATTATGGCTCAGGGGGTTTAGTACACACCCCACACTATATAAAGCCGCCTGCGTGGTGGCCTTGTGTAGTGTGTTGCGGCAGCGGAGAGAATTAGACAGAGAGAGAGACAGTGTCATTTGATTTAAGTTACATAGAGTAGGCAGGCGAGTCAATTAGCTGCACTTACAGTGTATTGTGTATATATATGCATCCCAGGTGTTGTATATATATATATATATATATATATATATATATATATATATACACACTGTATTCAGTTTAGCTAGATCCGTTCCTGTTATTCTCTAATATACTTGCAGGCAGGCGTTTTTACAGTATTTACAGCTACCTGAAGAAAATTGCTGGTGTTCTTCTGATCCTATTAGTCCTATTAGCTACAGTATTTACAGTTAGTGTAGTGTGTCCTCTGCAAAGTGTGCACCTAAAGCTACCTTAAGAAAATTGGTGGTGTTCTTCTGATCCTATTAGTACCGCAGGCAGCTGTAGTATTTACAAGTTAGTGTAGTGCGTCCTCTGCATAGTGTGCACCTAAAGCTACCTGAAGAAAATTAGTGGTGTTCTTCTGATCCTATTAGTACAGTACCGCAGGCAGCTGCAGTATTTACAAATTAGTGTAGTGCGTCCTCTGCACAGCGTGCACCTAAAGCTACTTGAAGAAAATTGGTGGTGTTCTTCTGATCCTATTAGTACCGCAGGTAGCTGTAGTATTTACAAGTTAGTGTAGTGCGTCCTCTGCATAGTGTGCACCTAAAGCTACCTGAAGAAAACTAGTGGTGTTCTTCTGATCCTATTAGTACCGCAGGCAGCTGTAGTATTTACAAATTAGTGTAGTGCGTCCTCTGCATAGTGTGCACCTAAAACTACCTGAAGAAAATTAGTGTTGTTCTTCTGATCCCATTAGTACAGTACCGCAGGCAGCTGCAGTATTTACAAATTAGTGTAGTGCGTCCTCTGCACAGTGTGCACCTAAAGCTACCTGAAGAAAATTGGTGGTGTTCTTCTGATCCTATTAGTACCACAGGCAGCTGTAGTATTTACAAGTTAGTGTAGTGGGTCCTCTGCATAGTGTGCACCTAAAGCTACCTAAAGAAAATTAGTGGTGTTCTTCTGATCCTATTAGTACAGTACCGCAGGCAGCTGCAGTGTTTACAAATTAGTGTAGTGCGTCCTCTGCACAGTGTGCACCTAAAGCTACCTGAAGGAAATTGGTGGTGTTCTTCTGATCCTATTAGTACCGCAGGCAGCTGTAGTATTTAAAGTTAGTGTAGTGTGTCCTCTGCACAGTGTGCACCTAAAGCTACCTGAAGAAAATTGGTGGTGTTCTGCACCTGTCATGGATCTGCCACCTAAGGGTTAACTTAGTCCAGGCTGATTTCAGTGATTGGCAACAGGCTGCCTTATTTAAACACCTCAGCAGCTCTGTGTCCTTGCTGTTTGATCTGCAGCTCTGTGTATGTGTTTCCTGAAGATCTGATATCTGCTCCTGTTTGACCCGGCTTGTTTTGAGACTGTTCCTGTTATCCGCCTGCCTCTGACCCTTGGCTTGTTTGACAATTCCTTCTGCCTGCTCCTCTTGTACCTTTGCTGCCAGCCTGATTATCGACCTGGCCTGACGTTCCAAGACTCTCCTCTAGTCTGCTATGCTTACCTACTGTAGCCATCCAGCTTCAGTCCCAGTCTTCTTACCTGTCTGCTGATCCATCCAGTCTGCTCACCTGCCTGCTGATCCATCCAATCTGCTCACCTGTCTGCTGATCCATCCAGTTTTCTCACCTGTCTGCTGATCCATCCGGTCTGCTCACCTGTCTGCTGATCTATCTAGTCCTCTCGCCTGTCTGCTGATCCATCCAGTCTGCTCGCCTGTCTGCTGATCTATCCAGTCTGCTCGCCTGTCTGCTGATCCATCCAGCCTGCTGGTCCTGTCTGCTGTGCCAGCCATCTGACCCATCTGCTGTTGATCCTGCCAGGCACTCATACCATTCGGCACTCCCGTGCCACCTGTCTGCTCTACCAGGGGCTGTGAGTCAGATACGTAAGGGAGGCCTTCCTCTGCACTATCAGGCTCATCAGTCAGGTACGTGAGAACTTGACAGCTCCTATTAATACCACAGACAGGCAGCTACAGTATTTACAGTTAGTGTACTGTGTCCTCTGCACAGTGTGCACCTAAAGCTACCTGAATAAAATTGGTGGTGTTCTTCTGATCCCATATTAATACCACAGGCAGGCAGCTACAGTATTTACAGTTAGTGTACTGTGTCCTCTGCACAGTGTGCACCTAAAGCTACCTGAAGACAATTGCTGTTGTTCTGCTCCTATTAATACCATAGACAGGCAGCTACAGTATTTACAGTTAGTGTACTGTGTCCTCTGCACAGTGTGCACCTAAAGCTACGTGAAGACAATTGCTGGTGTTCTCATACTAATAATACTACAGGCAGGCAGTTGATTCTGCTAGCTGCAGTATCAGTATATATATACATCCCAGCGTTGTGCAGCTACATCTCACTGCTGGCCATTAGTATGTCTGGAAGGCCAACAAGGAGAGGCAGACAGTCACAAGCAAATAAAAAAGGGCAAGCAGGCTCTGTGTCTAGAGGCAACAGTGCTGGTCGTGGAGACAGTGCATCCTCATCAGCATGTGGCCGTGGGACACGCTTGTCCTTTTTTTTGGCAGCTGGCTGTGTTGAGCCGCAACATGCGGAAGACTTGGTAGAGTGGATGACCAAGCCGTCCTCATCCTCCTCATCCTCTCTCCCCCAGGCTCAGGGTACTTTGTCTGGCAAAGCAGCTGCCAACGCGGCCTCCTCCCTCGACTCAATGGCATCAGTCACTCCTTCCCTAGCCCCACCATGTCCTACTGAGGAGTCCCCCGAATTGTTTGACCACAGTGTTGGGTACATGCTCCAGGAGGATGCCCAGCATTTTGAAGGCTCCGATGATGGTACCCAGCTAGAGGAAGTCAGTAACGTGAGCCCAGAGCGAGGGGGTGCCCAAGAAGGACAGCAATCTGGCAGTCATGTTCCCCCAGCTGCAGCATACTGCCAGCTTTGCTCCAGTGATGAGGAGGGAGGGGATGATGAGGGCAGGATGCCCTCCAGGGGCCAGCTTAAGGGCAGCACACCGACTGCATCACACCGCAGAGCTCCGCATGTGCAGGGCGCTGCTGTCTCTGCACATTATTCCAAAAGTTCTTTGGTGTGGGCCTTTTTTGAGACGAGTGCATCAGATCCCACCGCTGCTATTTGCAACATATGCCTCAAGCGTATCTCGCGTGGCCAAAACATCACCCGCTTGGGCACCACATGCTTGACCAGACATATGTCGACCTGCCATGCAGTTCGTTGTGCAAGCGCACCTAAAAGACCCACACCAAAGAACAAAGAGGACCTCTCCTTGCTCCTCATCAGCTGGGATCTCCAACCCCACTATACCTTTAGTCCTCTCTGAGACCTGCACTGAGAGGAATGAAGGTGTAGAATTAGGTGTGTCACAGCCAAGTACTTGGAGGAAATCTGCTATCGGTACACCGAGGTCAGATTGTACCAGGCAAATTTCCCTGCCCCAGCTGCTGCACCGCTAGCTTGGCTAAATTGCTAGCACTTCAACTGCTGCCTTTTCAGTTGATAGACTCTGCCCCCTTCCGTGAGTTTGTGGAATGTGCGGTTCCTCAGTGGCAGGTTCCCAAATGCCACTTTTTCTCATGGAAGGTGATTCTGGCTGTCTACTGGCATGTGGAAGGCAATGTCTTGGCCTCGCTGAACAGGGCGGTCAGAGGTAAGGTGCATATTACCGCTGACTCATGGTCCAGCAGGCATGGACAGGGATGTTACCTATCTTTCACTGTGCACTGGGTGACTCTTCTGGCAGCTGGGAAGGATGCAGGACAGGGTGCAGTAGTGTTGGAGGTTGTTCCGCCACCATGCCTCTAAAATACTACTAGTGGTGATTCTGCCACACCTCTCTCCTCCACCCCCTCCACCCCCTCCTCTTCTTCCTCCATGGCCTCTTCCTGTGCTGATTTGTCTTCGGAACCAGAGGCATTCAAGGGGCTAGGCAAGCACGCAGGCAAAAGATGCCATGTGGTGCTTGAGCTGGTGTGTTTGGGGGACAGGAGTCACACTGGGGCAGAGATTCTGTCATCTCCTCAGGGGCAGGTTCAGAGGTGGTTGATGACACACCAGCTTAAGGCAGTTATGGCGGTTTGCGACAATGGCACCAACCTCCTCTCCACCCTCCGACAGGGACAACTGACCCATGTGCCCTGTTTGGCTCACGTCTTTAACTTGGCGGTGCAGTGGTTCTTGGGCATGTACCCCGCCTTACAGGATGTCCTGAGGAAGGCCAGGAAAGTCTGTGTGCATTTCCGCAGGTCATATAATGCCAGTGCTTGGCTGGCTGACCTCCAAAAGGAAATTAACCTACCCAAGAACCGCCTAATCTGTGACATTCCCACTAGGTGGAACTCAAAGTTGGCCATGCTGCAGCGGCTGCACACACAGCAGAGGGCCATCAATGAGTACCTGTGCGACTATGGCACCAGGACAGGGTCAGGGGAGCTGGGTTTTTTTTCCCCATGTCAGTGTGCCATGATCAGGGATGCATGCACTGTCCTGTCACCATTTGAGGAGGCCACGAGGATGGTGAGCAGTGACAGTGCATGCATCAGTGACACTGTCCCCCTTGTCCACCTGTTGGAGCACACGCTGCATGGAATAATGGACAGGGCACTTGAGGCAGAACAGAGGCAGAAAGAGGAGGACTTCCTTAGCTCTCAAGGGCCCCTCTTTCCAGACAGTGTCCCTGAGTGCCCGCCGATCACACAGGAAGAGGACGAGGAGGAGGAAGAGGAGGATTGTGTCAGCATGGAGGTGGAGCCTGGCACTCAGCATCAGCAGCAGTCTTTAAGGGATCATTTACAGTCTCAAGAAACCCATGGACTTGTATGTGGCTGGGAGGAGGTGTCTGCGGATCATGTCGTCCTTAGTGACCCAGAGGACTCCAGACCGAATGCCTCAGCACACCTACGCTGCATGGCCTCCCTGATCCTGCAAAGCCTGCGAAAGGATCCTTGTATTCGTGTATCAAGGAGAGGGATCAATACTGGCTGGCAACCCTCCTTGATCCATGTTATAAGGGTAAGGTTGCGGACCTTATCTTTCCGCCGCAGAGGGAACAGGGGATGAAACATCTTCAGGAGGCCTTGCAGAAAGGTCTGTGCAATGCGTTCCCAGAGACTGGGAGGTTACAAACTCCTGTTCCTGGACAAAGTGTTGCTGAGGCTTCGGTCAGTCAAAGAAGGAGCGGTGGAGAAGGTGGCCATCTGACCGATGCGTTCAGACAATTTTTTAGTCCGCAGCCCCAAGGTATGATCGGTTCCAGCGACCATCGCCAGTGTCTGTTTTACATGGTGCAGGAATACCTAGGGGCAAGATCTGACTTGGACACCTTTCCCACCGAAAATCCCCTGGGTTACTGGGTCTTGAGGATGGATCACTGGCCATAGCTTGCACAGTATGCAATTGAGCTACTGGCCTGTCCTGCAACACTGTTCTTTTGGAACACACATTCAGTGCTGCTGCAGGTTTTGTAACCGATCACAGGGTGCGCCTGTCCACCGACTCGGTCGATTGACTGACCTTCATAAAAATGAATCAGTCTTGGATCACCACCAGCTACCAAGCACCTGATGCTGATGTAACCGAATATTTTTTTTTGAAATGTCAGATCCCTTCAAGACTGCCTATGCTGATGCTGATTGACTATCCTGTTAAGCTGAGTGACTATCCTCTTCCTCCTCAATGATCATGCTGATAGCTTGTAAGAATATTTTTGGTTCTGGGCACCGCCACCAGTGGCTAAGGCCCAATTTTTCAGCCCCTGTATAACAGGGGCTTGTAATTACAATTTTTGATGGAATATTTTGCAAGGAGGGTTTGTTGCTGCGCTCAACTAGAGTATCTGTGAGGGGTTGCAGTGTTTTGGCACCAGCACCAGTGTCTAAGGCCCAATTTTTCAGCCCCCGTTTAACAGGGGCATGTAATTACAATTTTTGATGCAATACTTTGCAGCAGGGCTTGTTCCTGCACTCCAACTACAGTATCTGTGAGGGGTTGCAGTGTTGTGGCACCAGTGCCTAAGGCCCAATTTTTCTGCCCCTGTTCAACAGGGACATGTAATTACAATTCTTGATCTAATATTTCACAGCAGGGCCCGTTTCTGCTCCCACCAAGAGTAACTGTGAGGACTTACAGTGTTGTGGCACCAGCACCACCACCACCACCAAAGGCCCAATTTTTCTTACCCTGTTCAACAGGGACATGTAATTACAATTCTTGATCTAATATTTCACAGCAGAGCCCGTTCTTGCACCCACCAAGAGTAACTGTGAGGGCTTACAGTGTTGTGGCAACACCAACACCTAAGGCCCCAATTTCTGCAGAGTATATAGGGCAGGCCCCTACTTTCAAACATCCAACTTATAAACGACTCCTACTTGCAAACGGAAAGAGACAACAGGAAGTGAGATGAAATCTACCCCTAGGAAGGGAAATTCTCTCCTGTAATGCCCCGTACACACGGTCGGACTTTGTTCGGACATTCCGACAACAAAATCCTAGGATTTTTTCCGACGGATGTTGGCTCAAACTTGTTTTGCCTACACACGGTCGCACAAAGTTGTCGGAATTTCCGATCGCCAACAACGCGGTGACGTACACCACGTACGACGAGACTAGAAAAGGCCGGTTCAGAACCAAGCGCGGCACCCTTTGGGCTCCTTTTGCTAATCTCGTGTTAGTAAAAGTTTGGTGAGAGACGATTCGCGCTTTTTCAGACTCGTGGCTTTCAGATCGTTTTCTGCCGTTCAGTTTGTGCTTGTGGGTTTGTATCTGCTCTTCAGTGCGTGCAGTCAGTTCGTATCGGAGTTTTCTGTGCGATCTTGCCCGCTCGTTGCTGTTTTTCAGGTCGCTCTTCACAGGCCTTGCTGTTCTTCAGTGCGTTCTGTTACTTCGTTCTGAGCATCCGACCGTTTTCTAGTCATGTTTCGTATGCGTACTCCTCGTAGAGTTCGTGCTGTGCGGGGGCTTGGTGTTGGGGTCCTGACCTTGACACAAGTCCAGTCCATGAACAGGGTGAGGAGGAGTTCATGGACCAAGAATTGGTTGCTTCAGCGTGACCAGTTCTCTCATATGCCTTTGCTCCGTGAGATCCGTGAGAATAATCCTGATGATTTCAGGAACTTTCTCAGGATGACGGACCCCGTATTTCACCATTTGTTGGCTTTGCTGACCCCTTATATCAGCAGGCAGGATACCTGCATGAGGCAAGCCATCACTCCGGAGCAGAGGCTCGTCGCTACCCTGCGGTATTTGGCCACAGAGAGAAGCCTGCAGGACCTCAAGTTCTCGACAGGCATCTCTCCCCAGGCTCTTCTTTGTGGACATTTACTGCTTGTGTTTGTTTTAGCTGACCCTGACAGAAATGTGTGGAGTCCAGAAAATGTCGTGATTGTGTAACCTTATACAAAGCACTGTTGGCTGTTATTTACTAAATGCAAAGACACTTTTCACTACAAGTGCACTTGCAACTGCACTGAAACTGCACTTGTAGTGCAAAGTGGATTTGCCCTTAGGAAATTACCCCCATTTTCTCATAAAACAACAATTACATCACCCCAAAGTGTTGTAGCGTTGAGACAATAATCCACACATTCTTGATGAGCAATCTTTTTAATACCTGCACAATCACATGTGCATTTACCAAAGGTTTTTCTGACAAACCGACATGTTTGTTGTATAACAATTTTTGTGGTGTCATTATCCAAAATCAAAATGTGCATTTTATAGAAAACAGGCCTGTGTAAAACCCACAAGAAAGACACAAATCTTGATCTTACAAAGTTCACATTTGGTAGAACTTGAAGGCAATATCAGACATGAGTATTTAGGAACTGTGTTTGATATTGCGTTCAGATGGGGGGAAATCACCCCAGGAAAAGCCAAATTTGGAAGATGCACACAAATGTCAACATGTGCTATCTGCCATCACGGGGGATCAAGGGACGTGTTTTGGGGGAGAAAGCCCTTCCTCACCGCTACTTTATTATTGAGGAAGGGGTTGCACCCCCAAAACGCGTCCATTGATCTCCCGTGATGGCAGATAGCACATGTTGACACACTGTGTGCATCCTCCAAATTTGGCTTTGGGAAAAATCTTAAAAACATTTTGCACATTGTAGCACACAAAAGAAGAAAGTGATTTGGAGGGGCTTTAAACTCGCCCCAAAACATCAATGATGTTTTTATATTTTGGAATAACATCATTGATGTTTTGCTTGATGATTTCCAATTGTAAATTACACCCCATGATCTCCCCGATCACGATCTGGGCACTTTCTGATGTGAAAGGATCTTCATCCACAACCTCACGATCACCTAAAAAGAGAGGAAACCCAAAATAAATTAGGTCTAAAAAAAATGCCGCCATCCATCTCTTATCGGAGCCTGTGGTTGCAGACACTCACCTGTTGTGGTGACTAGTTCCACCACGTCTTCTTCCTCCTGCTCTTCTTGTGTTGGGTGGATTTCCCCTTCTTCCAGAGGGGGGGGGGCTCTGGTCTCCTCGGATGAGGGGTGTCCTCCGAGTCTTTTCTCCCCTATGTAAAACAAAAATGGTATAATTAGCACACAGATATTTGATGGCAGAACTATAAAGATGAAACATTGCTTGGAAGTGGGGTACAATTATCTATTTTAGCCGAGTTCCAAGATGTAGCTTTTTTAGTGTCCTTTGTCAACCTGCAATACTTTACCTGTTTGGTACAAGCTTCACCAATGTATCCCCCCCTATAGTATACACTGGAGCACCTGTGTGGCCCCCCTAATAAAAAGGGTGTTCTGGGGTCCCACACTAGTGCTCCAGTGTCCAGATGTGAAAACAGCTGCTCAGTGTCCTCTCCTTACACACAATCTAGTTTGCATTTCATTCTAGTAACAAAGCCATCTACACAACCCAATTCTTTGAAGACAAGTATAGGGCGTCAAAATGGTGGCCAAATGCATATGGCCTAAACAATGGTATTTTATCGTCCGAAATAAAAATGTGTGATCCGAACGAATAATGTGCCCATGAACATGAAAGTTGTCATTTTAAACTGTACAACAGTTCCTAAAAGCAGATGGAGCAGCACGAACGTAATAAACACAAGAACAATAGGAACACAGCACAACTACTTACTTTTTTGCAGCACTCTCCGGATCTTTCTGTACTGCTCATGTTCTCGTAATTTCAGGTCCGACCACTGCTTCCTGAGCTGATCTTTCGATCGTCGTACCCTGAATTTCCGGTGCAGACTCCTGACCACTTTCGCCATGATCTTGGCCTTTCTGAGATTGTGGTTGGGGTAAGGCCCATACTTTCCATCATAGTCGGCCTTCTTCAGGATGTCCGCCATCTCCAACATCTCCCCAAAGGACATATTTGAGTCCTTTAATCTCCTTCTGGATTGGGACGTTTCAGGCTCCGGCCTTTCCTCCTCCTCCTCGTTGCTGTAATTAGCACGATCCTGCTGTCTATCCGCCATGTGCTCTTCCTCCACTGCGCTGAACGAAAAGGGGTGGGGAATAGAATAGAAAGAACGTCAGCGGCGGGCGGAGTTATACGCATGCGCAGTGTGTATAAATAGTAACGCGCGCGTCTTACGTACGATCTGTGAGCGGAGGAAGGAGCATCGGAGACACCGATCGTGCTAACGAAGGTAGGATCTAAACTTGGGCCTATACTGCTTCGAAATTGAAGCCTATATTGCAACAAGATTAGGGGAGTTTGGCCTGACATTAGGGTTTGTCTTGTGTTGTGTCTTGCAGAGAAAATGGATGGGTTCAACGACCACAATTTCCTGCCCCTGTTCATTGACAAGTACAGGGAGCTGCCCTGTCTGTGGCAAGTGAGACACCCCCACTATAACCACAAACAAAAGAGGCAGGCAGCGCTGGAGAAACTGCTGGAGTTGGTGAAGCCGGTGGTCCCCACAGCAACCATCCCCTATTTAAAAGCTAAAATTGGTGGCCTGAGGAGCACATATCTGAGGGAGCGCAAGAAGGTCACGGATTCCCAGAGATCAGGAGCTGGAGCAGATGACATATATGTCCCCAGGCTGTGGTACTATGAGAGACTGCGATTTCTGTCAGACCACACTGAAGTCAGGGAATCCCTCTCCACTCTTCCTTCCACGCTTCCTTCCACCCCAGCTGAGGCTTCCGATGTCCAACCTGGGCCTTCCAGCCAGGAAGAAGTGGAGGAGCCCAGCTGGAGTCAGGTATAGCATTCTTCTACAGATTTCTGGGCAATAAATAAATGATGTTTACTAGATGTTATTATTGATCATTAATTGCTGATTAAAAAAAGTGTTTTACATATCAATAGACAGTAGTGGGCACCCAAAATTGGGACAAGAATGCAAAATGCTGGGCTCAGAATGATAGTCTGTTATATTTGTTAACATTGAATTTGCAGCAGTCAGGAAGTGAAAATTGTGTGTGATTGATGTAAAAAAAACTAAAACTATGTCCCTTTTTCATACACAGGAAGACCTCAGCCAGGAGGAGGCTGTGGAATGTGGCAGTCAGGAGGAGGCGGGGATTAGTGTCAGCCAGGAGGAGGTGGGGATTAGTGGCAGCCAGGAGGAGGCGGGGCTAAGTGTCAGCCAAGAGAAGCCTGGGACAAGTCGCAGCCTGACTGAGTCTCAGGTTCCTCCCCTCCACCTGCCATACAAAAGGGCCAGGAAGGCCACTCCCAGTCCTGTGCAGGATTCAGCATACAGGCTGATCCAGGAGGCTTCTGCGTCCCTCAGAGCCTTCCCCAGTCCTGAAGAGGCCTTTGCCTGCATGGCTGCCACCAAATTGCAGGGCATGCAGGAGGGCCAACGCAAGATCTCTGAGGACCTGATTTATAAAGTCCTGCGTAAGGGGTTGAGTGGGAAACTGACACCCAAGACGGATGTCATTGAAATCGACGATCCTCCTCCTCCTCCTCCTCCTGCTGCCACAACTCCACCACCACAGCCAAAGGCTGGAAGGAGGCGTGGAAGGAAGACCAAAGAGTGATGACCCTGGGTTCAGTCTAGTCTGACAGAAGATGCAGTCTCTCGTATGACCACAGCCTGGGAACACAGATGTCATCTGCTGCTTTCCAGATCTCTGGGACTTCTGGACCACACTGCCCTCCCTTAGATATGGACTCCTCAGGCCACCAATTTTGCTTTTAAATAATTGATGTGTGCCCTGGGGGTCCAAGGCTTCACCCACTTCTGCAGTATCTCCAGCGTTGCCTCCCTCTTTGTTTATAGTTGTGACCCCTTAATAAAATATTTTTAGGTAAATTCTACTCTCCTGTGTGTGTTTTCATCCAAAAAGGACAGTTTGTTGGTGAGGATTCAGGTACATTTCTAAAAACATAACATGTGAAATTAACAAGGGACAACAACACCAAACAATCTCCTACAGATTAAATAGAACAACATATCAATGGTGTTGTGGGAACTTGTCACAAAAAACACACAAACATTTTCGGGAGTACAAATCAAAATCACCAAAAAAAAAATTAAAAAAGAGAAACACAAAAAAAGATTCTACATTAAAGTCAAAAAAAAAAAATATGTTGTCAGATGTGAGAAATCAAAATATATTGAGGGAATCCCGATAAATAGTACCGAAAGAAGTTTGTGAGAAGTGTGTGTGAATATGAGCAGCAAAACAACTTAATTCTTGTCACATTATAAAGAAGAAGAGAGTGCGCTGTATTAAACCATTTTGAACATTGCAGCGTGACGAAAGTGCTGTATCCATTACGAACGCTAAGTTTACCAGAACGAGCTGTCCCGTATCGGAATTTCTTCTGAGCATGCGTGGCACTTTGTGCGTCGGAACAGGCCACACACGGTCGGAATTGACGCGATCGGATTTTGTTGTCGGAAAATTTTATCTCCTGCTGTCCAACTTTGTGTGTCGGAAAATCCGATGGAAAATGTCTGATGGAGCCCACACACGGTCGGAATTTCCGACAACACGCTCCGATCGGACAATGTCCATTGGAAACCGTGTGTACGGGGCATATGAGTTAATATGGGAAAAATATGTCTCCTCTCCACTGATGCTTTATCACCAATCCTTATTTCACTAAAAACCCCAAATTGTCAAAAAACATTTGTCATTGGGACAGAAAGTGAGGTGAAATCTTCTGAAGAGGTACACAGACAGCAAAACAAATGTCACAGGGGTGATAACCCTTCCCTATGTTTTCCAAAAAGCTTAAAATAGATTTTTTGGCTGGAGCTACACTTTAAAAATGTACCAGTCCAAAATTACAAACAGATTCTACTTAACAACAGAACCTACAGTCCCTGTCTTGTTTGCACCGCCTGTATACTGCTGTTCAGAGTATATAGGGCCTGGGGGCCCCACGCCTTTCCTTTTTTGAATTTGGGTGCGGGATTCCCCTTAATATCCATACAAGACCCAAAGGGCCTGGTAATGGACTGGGGGGGGTACCCATGCCCTTTGTCTCACTGATTTTCATTCATATTGCCAGGACCCGACATTACATTAAAGCCGCAAGCAGTTTTAAATGACTTTTATTCCTTTAAAAATGTCATTTTGTGCAGGGACTGTTCTAAGCACGGGAAACATGCGCCACTTTACAGGCATACTATAGACACCCCCCAGGTACGATATTTAAAGGAATATTTCACTTTTTTTTTCACTTTAAGCATCATTAAAATCACTGCTCCCGAAAAAACATCCATTTTTAAAACTTTTTTTATTGATACATGTCCCCTGGGGCAGGACCCAGGTCTCCAAACCCTTTTTAGGACAATACCATGCAAATTAGTCTTTAAATTTAGCACTTTTGATTTCGAACGTTCAAGTCCCATAGACTTCAATGGGGCTCTAAAGTTTGCGCACATTTTCTGTCCGTCCACAGGTTCTGGTGCAAACCGAACCGGGGGGTGTTCGGCTCATCCCTAGTTGTGACTAATTAATGTTTAAATCCTTAATAGATGTCCGTTTGTGGGCACACTCCTGTTAATTTCCTCTGCAAAATAGTCAGACCTCAAAACCATATTCTGTTATGCCGCGTACACACGGTCGGACTTTTCATCTACAAAAGTCCGACAGCCGGTCCGACAGACTTCCTGCGGACTTTCGGCAGACTTGCGGCAGACTTTCTAACGAACGGACTTGCCTACACACGACCACACAAAAGTTTGACAGCCTAGTACGCGGTGACGTACATCAAGTCCGGCGAGACTATAAAACGGAAGTTCAATAGCCCGTACGACACCCTTTGGGCTCCTTCTGCTAATCTTGTGTTTATCTCGTGTTAGTAGAAGTTTGGTGAGAGACGATTCGCGCTTGTGAGACTCGTATTTTTCAGTTCGTTTTAACTGTTGTTCAGTCTGTGCTTGTGAGGTTTGTATCTGCTTTTCAGTGCGTTTGGTCAGTTGGCATTGAGAAATCTTTGTTTTATTGTCCACTCGTTCCTGATTTTCAGGTCGTTCTTCACAGGCCTTGCTGTTCTTCAGTGCGTTCTGTTAAGTGCGTTCTGACCAGCCGACCGTTTTGAAGCCATGTTACCTGTACGTACTCGTCGTCGAGCTCGTGCATTGTATGTGCTTGGTGCTGTAGTTTATTCTTCAGACCAAGACCAGTCCATGAACAGGGCGAGGAGGAGTTCATGGACCAAGAATTGGTTGCTCCAGCGTGACCAGTTCTGTCACATGCCATTGCTCCGTGAGATCCGTGAGAATAATCCTGAGGATTTCAGGAACTTTCTCCGGATGACGGACCCCGTTTTTGATCGTTTGGTGGCTTTGCTGACCCCCTATATCAGCAGGCAGGATACCTGCATGAGGCAAGCCATCACTCCGGAGCAGAGGCTAGTTGCCACGTTGCGGTACTTGGCGACGGGGAGAAGCCTGCAGGACCTCAAGTTCTCGACAGGCATCTCCCCCCAGGCTCTGGGGATCATTATCCCAGAGACCTGTTCTGCTATCATCCAGGTCCTGCAGAAGGACTATATTAAGGTAAGAATTTTTTCTTTTATTAGCATCACATGTTCTTTTATTTATTCTTTGATAATGTAATGTATTTCTTAGCTCAAACACTACTTACCATCATTGTAATATAGTGTGAATGTCCCCTTTTTCTTATCACGCATGCTTGATTTGTTTCATGTTCTTTTTTGTCATGCATGTATATTTGCCTTCAATAACCCCCCCAAGCATACAATGCTGGTTACATATTCACCTTGTCTTCTCAGTTTGAATGTATTTAGTCAGCTGCATTGTATTTTGTTTCCCCTAAACTCTATCCAAATAGTGTGCTTATAATTAGCTTGATTTCAACCCCCCCCCCCCCCCTAATAATTTGCTAGAATCTTCTGTGGTGTTGATTTTTAAAAAGCAAATATATGTTGCACTTTGCAAAATGCATGTGCACTCTACAAGTGCATTTGCTCCAGTGCTTTAGTAAATGAGCAGAAGCTCTGCTGATTTCCATCATCAAATCATATACAAGCCACAAAGTGTTTTCATTAATTGCCCTTGCATGTGGTTGTGTACTCCTTGCAACATGAAAGCCTTTTTACCTTACCTCATTTACTTAAAGCTGGGGAGCAACTGCACTTGCAGAGTGGAACAACTGCAGTCTTGTAGCCTTTTTAGTCCATAAATCCCTGTGTGTCCTAAAATTAATATTTTTTGGTAATTTCACCACCCCCTAAAATGTAATCAATGTTCCATCAGAAGGGGTGAGCAATCTGATAAGTGTGCCTTTCAATATTATTTCTTCCAGAAGATATACATTATTTAATGTTATACTGATGCTGTGGAATAATGTTTTTAATTGTATAATTTTCTTGCCATGTTCGATTCAAAATTACTGATTTTTGTTTTCTTGTTTGATTCCCCAGTTTCCTTCAACGCCACAGGAATGGCAGACTGTGGCATCCCATTTTGCCACCCGTTGGGACTTTCCCAATTGTGGAGGGGCTATAGATGGGAAACATGTCCACATTGTGCCACCACCCCATTCGGGGTCATACTATTTTAATTATAAGGGGTTCCACAGTATAGTTTTAATGGCGGTGGTGTCGGCACACTATGAATTTCTATATGTGGACGTGGGGAAGAATGGCCGGATGTCGGATGGAGGAGTATTTGCCCAGACGGAGTTCTGCCAGCGTCTCCAGAGTGGTGGCCTGGGATTGCCACCTGATGCGGATAACGTGGAAGGACTCCCCTTTGTCTTCATTGCCGATGAAGCCTTCGCTCTGAGCAAGCACCTCATGAGGCCATTCCCCCAAAGAACCCTCACCCCGGAGAGGAGGGTTTTTAATTTCCGGCTGGCCAGAGCTAGAAGAGTGGTTGAGAATGCGTTTGGGATTCTGGCCAGCCGGTTCCGCCTGTTTCAAACCTCCATTAATTTGGCGGAATACAAACTTAATTTTATCATTTTATCGTGCTGCATCCTGCACAACTTTTTAAACAAACATTCTCAAAATTATATGGTGCCAGTTGGGCCTGAGGCCGGACTTATCGTTGATAATCTTACGGGCCTGGATACTGTCCATACTGGCTTGGCCCCCCAAAGTGCCCGTCAAGTTAGACAGCAATATGTTAATTATTTTATGGGTAGGGGGGCCATTGCAATGGGCCAGGATATCTAAAGATTTAAAATAAAAACAATCTTGATGAAATCTTGAATTATATTTATTGCTTGCCTTTCTTTTGGGCTTTCTCCTAGGTTATGGTCGAGCAGTTGTAGTGCCAACTGTATTTTCCTTGTAAATTTCTAAATAAGCTCCATTGCCACTGTAAACCACTTTTTTGAAATTTATAAACAAACTGATACTGAGCATTGAAATAACAAACCACACATTTATTTAATTCAAAGCAGATGTTTTTAATCTTTGGTATCCATTCAGTTATGCATTTAGTATAAAATGTTCCTAGCCAAAAATATAAAGATATATTAAATACATTTAGAATAATATAATTAGAGTTAAATATTTTTAGATAATCAAAAATAAAATTTGTTGGGCATTTTGATTTTAGCAAACAGGCCTTTTTTTTTTGGGTGTTTTTTAAAATCCTTTTTTTTTTTTTTTTGTCTTTTTTCAAATCCTTTTTTTTTTGGTGTTTTTAAAATCCTTTTTTTTTTTTGTCTTTTTTCAAATCCTTTTTTTTTTTTTTGGGTGTTTTTTAAAATCCTTTTTTTTTTTTTTTTTGTCTTCTTTCAAATCCTTTTTTTTTTTTTGGTGTTTTTTAAAATCCTTTTTTTTTTTTTTGGTCTTTTTTCAAATCCTTTTTTTTTTTATTTTTTTGTTTATTTTGAAAAATAGGCCTCCTTTTTTAAATGTTGTTAAACAGGCATATAATTTAACAAAAAATAATAAAGAGAAGGCCCAGAATGGGGTCATCAAACCAAGAAATGAAGGACATGATCGATGTTTTGGGGTTTAAAAAAGGGCATTTAGATTCGACCCAAAACATCAATCATGTCCTTCATTTCCTGCTGCATACGATCCAGCCGATTCCGCATTTGATCGATCTCCCCATTCCAGGCCATTATTTGAGCAATTAGCCGCTGGGCACTGTCTGTGGTGAAATAGTCACTTGGACCTAAAGTGGAATGAAAAAAAAAATATGTTTAGAAATATGCACACATAGTTTACCTTACCATAAAGCTGGGGTCTCAGACACTGACCTGGTGGGGTGCCCATGTCGCATACTTCCTCAACATCCTCGGGGGTGGCGCTGTTGCTTGACTCAAGCACAACCAGATCACCTAAAATAGAGTAGAAAAATTACATAAAATAAAAGGCAGCCATGCATAGATTACCGTAAGCTGGTGTGTCAGACACTCACCTGGTGGGGTGCCCATGTCGCCCACCTCTCCTTCCTCCACATTCTCAGTGGGGCTTGGGCTGATTTCCCAAGTATGTTCTTTTGCTGGGGGGGGACTGGGTTCCTCTTGTTGGCTGAGTGATTTTTCCCCTATGTGAAGCAAAAAATTAATATACTTAGCACACAGATATTTTAGTACATACTAATCTTCAAACATTTGTAGTGAAGTGGTGTACAAATTGTCTGTTTGTGTAGAGTTCCTAGTAGACTTCAAGATTTTAATTTCTAAAGACATATCAAGATGGATAGATATCTCGATATCTAGATATCAATATCAAAATATATCAAAAAATCTTTGGATCTCTCTCTCTCTATATATCTATAACTAAATATAAATCTTCAATCTCAAACAAAATCTAAATCTAAAAATAGATATTAATTTAATTTAAAAAAAAAAAAAAATTCTATATCTATGTATATGTATATATATATATATATATATATATATATATATATATATATATATATATGTATATGTATATATATATATATATGTGTGTATATATATATGTATATGTGTGTGTATATATATATATATATGTGTGTGTGTGTGTATATATATATATATATATATATATATATATATATATATGTATGTATATGTGTGTGTATATATATACACACATATATATATATATATATATATATATATATATATATATATATATATATATATATATATATGTCTATGTGTATATATATAGAGAGAGATATATATGTATATATTATATAATATATTATATATAGATATGTAACGATGTTTATTAAAAGATCGTTTCAAACGATGCAAACAATCGTATAGGAATGAAAAGCACATGGAGCGGTATACGAGGTAATCAACACAAGATGAAAACACAGGTACTTCCTTTTTTGCAACACTTTACGGATCCGTCTGAACTGATCCGGCTCCCTGAGTTTCAGGTCAGACCATCTTTTTCTAAGTTGATCCTTGGAGCGCTGTACCCCAAAAGAAGCCTGTAAAGTGTCCACCACCTTCGCCATTATTTTGGCCTTGCGCAAATTTGGCCGGGCGTACGGCCCATACTTCCCATCATAGTCCTTTTTTTGAAGAATGGCCACCATCTCCACCATCTCTTCAAAAGTCATATTGGAGGCCTTAAATCTAGGCCTCACAGATCTTGTTGACGTTCCGGCCTCCGGGCTTTTTTCGCTACCTGAGGTAGTTAACATGTCATGTGTCTCCGCCATTATTCACCCCACTACGCGCCGTAACTAAAAATGGGCGGAGAACATGAGTTAAAATCGAACGTCAGGGGCGGGCGACGCAGGCGGAGTTTCACACATGCGTAGTGTATAAAGAGGGGCCTTGCGCACGTGTCGTACGTACGTTCTGTGCGTAGAATTAAGGGGCGGAGAACATGAGTTAAAATCGAACGTCAGGGGCGGGCGACGCAGGCGGAGTTTCACACATGCGTAGTGTATAAAGAGGGGCCTTGCGCACGTGTCATACGTACGTTCTGTGCGTAGAATTAAGGGGCGGAGAACATGAGTTAAAATCGAACGTCAGGGGCGGGCGACGCAGGCGGAGTTTCACACATGCGTAGTGTATAAAGAGGGGCCTTGCGCACGTGTCGTATGTACGTTCTGTGCGTAGAATTAAGGGGCGGAGAACATGAGTTAAAATCGAACGTCAGGGGCGGGCGACGCAGGCAGAGTTTCACACATGCGCAGTGTATAAAGAGGGGCCTTGCGCATGTGTCGTACGTACGTTCTGTGCGTAGAATTAAGGGGCGGAGAACATGAGTTAAAATCGAACGTCAGGGGCGGGCGACGCAGGCGGAGTTTCACACATGCGTAGTGTATAAAGAGGGGCCTTGCGCACGTGTCGTACGTACGTTCTGTGCGTAGAATTAAGGGGCGGAGAACATGAGTTAAAATCGAACGTCAGGGGCGGGCGACGCAGGCGGAGTTTCACACATGCGTCGTGTATAAAGAGGGGCCTTGCGCACGTGTCGTACGTACGTTCTGTGCGTAGGTGATAGTGGACTGGGACGCTACTAAACGAAGGTAATTTAAAATTTATACTTTTGGTCAAGACTTTGTAGCAAGCGGCCTATATGGCTTGACAGATTGATGAGGCCTACATAGGGATAAGATGATGAGGGTTTAGCAGAAACCCAATAAAAGTGTTTTTTGTCTTGTGACTTTATCTTTTATACAGACATTATGAATCCCCTATTTAAGGATCCAGAGTTCCTTACTGCTTTTATTTCTAAATATAGAGAGATGAGGAATTTGTGGGAGGTGAAACACCCACAGTATTATGCAAAGCATGTGAGGAAGTCAACGCTGGAGAGACTTCTGGCCTTTGTCCAGGCGACCATCCCGGAAGCAACAATGGAGACATTGCTCAAGAAAATTGGGGTCTTGAGGAACATGTATAAGAGGGAACATAAGAAGATCCAGGAATCAATGAGATCAGGAGCATCAGCAGATGATGTTTATGTACCCAGGCTGTGGTACTACAATCAACTCCGTTTTCTTGATGACCAGACTGAAGCCAGGGCATCACTTTCAACCCTTCCCTTCACCCTTCCCTCCACCCTTCCCTCCACCCCAGCAGAGGCTGATGAGGAGCAAGCTGGGTCTTCCATCCTGGATGAACCGGATATGACCATCTGGAGTCAGGTAAATTATTTTAACAAATATTTACTGTACTAATATTAATGATGTTAACTGGATGTTATAATTGTCTAAAATAATTTTGCCCTCAAAATTGTGTATACATATAAATTGACAGTAGTGGCTAAATATGTTTGGCACCTGCTTGAAATAATTAGGGTGTCTGATTAGACTCTTTTATTAAAGAGATGTATTCACATTGAATTTGCTAGTCATGAGAAGCAAACTGTGTGTCATTGATGAACCCAAAAAAATATACTAAAACTATTGTCCTTTTTTTATACACAGGATGAGTCCATCCAGGAGGAATGTGGGGAAAGTGGCAGGCAGGAGGAGACCGGGCCCATGGACAGCCTGGAGGAGGCCGGATTCACCATCATCCTGGAGGAGGCTGGGCCCAGTGTCAGGTAGGAGGTGGCTGCTCCCAGTGAGGTGGCTGGGCCAAGTGAGGTGGCTGGGCCCAGTAGGAGCCTGACAGAATCCCAAGTGCCTCCCCTCCACCTTCCCAAAAAAAGGGCCAGGAAGGGGACGGTCACACAGGAGGCATCCCTGCGCCTCATGCAAGAGGCCACCCGTTTTTTAAAGAGCCCCCCCAAAGCGGAAGAGTCCTATGGCTGCTACTTAGCCAGCAGGCTTCTTCAAATGGATTGGGAGCAGCGCCTCATTTGTGAGCGACTATTTGGGGAAACAATCCAGAAGGGGCTGCAGGGCATGCTAACAGGAAACACCCAACTACATGAGGCAGCCCCCCCTCCTCCTCCTCCTCCTCCTCCTCCTCCTCCTCCTGCCACAACTGAAACACCAGAGCCACAGCCTCGAAAGAAGGCTACAGGGAAGGCTGCAGGGAAGGCTGCAGGGCAGCGTGGAGGAAAGGCTGCAGGGAAGAGAAGAAAGTGATGACTTGGGTTCAGTCTGGTCTGACAGAAGACGCAGGCTGTTGTAGTACCACAGTCTGGGGACATCTATATCATCTGCTGGTGCTGTTGATCTCTGGGATTCTTGGACCAGATTGTGCTCCCTCTTATATGGACTCCTCAAGATCCCCATTTTCTTGTACACATACTTTTTCCAGCGTTGACTTCCTCTTTATTTTATTTAGACCATAAATAAATGGATCTTTTTTGAGTTTAGGTTTTTTATTTTAAATCATAGATTTTAGACACAATGTTTTAAATTAACAAGGGACAACAATCTCATTGATTTTGCAAAAACACACCAAAAATAGATTAAAATAATGTTAATAATGTTCGAGTGGTAAGTATTTAAAAAAAAAAAGATACATAACCAAAAACGGTTCTTTGGGTTAACTTTATATAAAAAAAAAATAACAAATCACTATAAAAACAAAAATTATAAAGGGTTCTTTGTGGTAACTTTACAAACATTAAAAAAAATTTAACAAATATATATAAAAATGGGTTCCCTGTGGTAACTTTACAAAAAAAATTATAGATAAACAGAAAAAAAGTTCCACAACAATCATAAAATAAATATCTGGATAAAAATTACAAGAAAAAATGACTCCACCAAAAAAAAAAAAAATTTAAAAGTATTATTAGTATGGAAACATTGTTTTGAAAAAGCATACCATGTCATTCATGAGATCAAACAGAAAAAGAATCCAGAAATCTGTTTGGGAGAACTCTGTTTGAATATGAACAGCAAAACATCTTCGTTCTTTATAGCATTCGTAAAGAAGACATTAAATGCGCTGCATTCAACGATCACAGATTTTGCAGCGTGAGGAATGTGCTACCTACAATACGAACACTAGTTTTACTAGACCGAGTGCTTCCGTTTAGTTTTTGCTTATGAGCATGCGTCGTTTTTTTGTCCGTCGGACTAGCATACAGACGAACGGACTTCGGGGTCCGTCGTAGTTACGACATAAAGATTTGAAGCATGTTTCAAATCTAAAGTCCGTCGGATTTGAGGCTGAAAAAGTCCGCTGAAAGTCCGAAGAAGCCCACACACGATCGGATTACCAGCCAGCTTTAGTCTGTCGGCGTCCGTTGGACTTTTGTAGGCGAAAAGTCCGACCGTGTGTACGTCCCATTAGTGTCTCAAATTAACATATATGTGTTTTTTTGCTTTTCTTGCTCTTTTCCAAGTCCTGTTTTGTTAAAAAAATAACATTTGTAGCAAATTTGTATGCGTTTTGTTAATTTTCATGCAACACATTTCCCAGCTGCAGCTTAACTAGCCTGATTGGCATGGCAAAACAAAAAAAGGTGTGATATGTCTAAAAGTTACTTTTTTAGGTTGGGCTTTGTGTCCCTTTTCCTAAAATTGGCTTCACTTCCTCTCCCATAGCCAAACAGGAAGTTAGGGTAAAACCCTACTAATGTCTTTCCTTGGGGACACACAGGTCAATCTAACTAGTGTCCCCATTAGGCAAATTGCACTTTAGCACTTTGTTGTGTACACCCCACATTATTAGGTATTCTGGAGTTCATTAAAGTCAAATCCACTCTGGAATACAAGTGTACTCGCTGTAAATCTGAGGGAAAGCACTGGTGATTTTATCATCCAATCATGTAAAAGCAAAGATGCTGATTTTTTATTTTCCTTGCATGTCCCCCTCAGATCTCCAGCAACTTCACTTCCATGTGCACTAATAATTTGGGGTGTACAGAGAAAAATGCTAGAGTGCAATTTACGTAATGGGGAAGCTATTTGGATTGACCTGTGTGTGTCCCCAAGGAAAGATATTGGTAGGGTTTTACCCTCACTTCCTCTTTGGCTATGTGACAGGAAGTGAATAAATTTGAAGGAGAAAGTGGCAAAATTTGGGAGGTGTCTTCACCCTATCAGGGGTGCAGACATCCCCAAAAACTGACAAGACTTCTAATCCCTCTGCACTCTATCTCCAAGCAAAAATAAGAAAGGATTTAATTTAGTTTAAATTTCAAAAGACACATTCCTATGTTTAAGGCTCCTTTCACACTGAGGCGCTTTGCAGATGCTAAAGTGCTAAAAATAGCGCTTGCGAAGTGCCCCAAAAGAGCCGCTCAATGCACTCCAGTGTGAAAGCCCCGAGGGCTTTCACACTGGAGCGGTGAGCTTGCAGGGAGGTCAAAAAAGTCCTGCAAGCCGCATCTTTGGAGCGCTGTAGGAGCGGTGTATTTACCACTCCTAAAGCACCCATTCCCATTCAAAACAACAGGGCAGCACTGCAAACCCGCTTTGCGTGTGGTTTTAACCCTTTTTCGGCCACTAGTGGGGGGTTAAAACTGCCCCGCTAGCTCTGGCAAAACGATGGTAAAGCAGCACCCTTACGCCTCAGTGTGAAAGTAGCCTAACTGTGATGCATGTCAATGGCCCATTTAGACCTTGTTTAATAGAAAACACCAGTTCCCTTTCACTAGAAACATTTGTTAGCCCAGTCCTGGAAATCTGCATCTGCTTTATTATTAATTTCCCTAAAAATTCCTGCAGCTAGATGCGCGACAGCTGTGAATGTGAGATGCACAACTGCTGTGTGTGCGGAGGTATGTACCCATGGCGCATATCTGGTTTCCAGAAGCGGTGGCCAGCACACAGGAATGGCCTCACGTCCCTCCAGGAAGTTGCTTGTACTGCTGCTAATTTCTTCCCACCACCATGCCCTGCTTACTGTTCTCTGAGGAAGAGATGATCCTTATTTGCAAATTAAGTTTTTTTTTTTTTAACATGGGGTTTAAACTGGAGTACCTGGAGGAGACCCACGCAGGCACAGAGAGAACATGCAAGCTCCTGGCAGATGGTGTTGCTGGCGAGATTCGAACCAGCGACCCTTTTTGCTGCTAGGTGAAAGTGCTAACCACTACACCACCGTGCTGCCCAAATTATATATTTACATTATATTTAATTATATATTTATATACATTTATAGTTGTAAGTTCTTGTGTCCACCAGCAGAGAGAGGTTGGTTAGATGCCACACTCCCGATTCTGGAAGCATAATAATGGTCTAGCACAGGGATCTTCAAACTACGGCCCTCCAGTTGTTCAGGAACTAAAATTCCCATCATGCCTAGTCATGTCTGTGAATGTCAGAGTTTTACAATGCCTCATGGGATGTGTAGTTCCGCAACAGCTGGAGAGCCGTAGTTTGAAGATTCCTGATAACTCTAGCATGTCTTGAAAAAAGGTGGTTTCTCATGTGCCTTGTATAATGCCCAAAAAATATCGTTTGTAAAATACAAGTGGGTCATTGCACATCTACATTCCAAATTTAGCACTTAAGATGGTCATGCACTGTGCAATTTGATTGGCCAATCTCCGTACAACTCGACATTTCAGCAAAATAGGTCATACGAAGAGGCACTTGAACAATTAATTCAAATTATAGGAAATCAATCAGGCTCTTGCACTAAATCTAATTTATTTAGGATCTAACTGATTGCAGTGTATGGTCACCTTTAAAGATCAAGATCTAAAAATATACATTTATTGGGTTTAGAAACACTTCTCTGTTCTTTGTAATGTATTAAAAGATTTGGGTAAAAGAAAAAAAAAAACATTTCAAAGATATATTAGAAGTGATAGGAATGAGATTAGCATCAAAAGGGTTACTTAACTGAGAACACCTACTAATTGCCTAACAAGACACATCCAACAAGATGAAATTAACCAACTGGATTGGGCTGGCGCTATTATCAAGGAGAAAACCGCAGATACCCTAGCGACAGTTGCAGTTTACATACGCGGGTATTTATTATCGTTATTTGTGTTTCAAAGTGCGCCGGTTCGCACATTAGGTTAATGACTTTCCAGCGCACCAATTAATGTATGAACTGGCGCAGTGCATTCATCTTAGTAAATCACTCTCATAGTCACTCTTCCGGGACTAGTCTCAATAAACATTATGGTAGACATGGAGGCATTTTGAGACTTTGCCAGAATAGCCAGCATGTGTCCTGTACTTTCCCCTTCGTCATTATGCCATTGCTTCAAAAAAAAAAAAAAAAAAACTTTTATTTTCAGATTTCTTCAGGGATACCATACGGTACATCCGATGTGTCTCAATCCACCTATCTAAATTGTCTGGTGAGGGGTCCTCTACATATGCTTTTTCCATTTCAGTCAGCTTCCTCATCACTGCCTCCTCCCAATCCTTAGTGGATTTTTTTTTTTTTTTTAGAGATTTGCTGGAATATTATTCCCCTTAAATAGGCCTGTCTTTCACAGGTATCCTGTTCCACTTCCGGGAGCCTCAGCCATGGGTATTAACTGCACCGCCCAGGCTCCCTCCTCCTCCCTCCTCCTACAGCCGGCAGGCCAGTAGGAGAGAGGAGCGAAGCCTCGCGCATGCGCAGTAGGGTTCCCGGCGTAAAGCCGTAAGGCTTCACTGCCGGGTTCCCTTACTTGCAATGGAGGCGGCATGCACCGACAGCTGATGGAAACATCAGCTGTGGTGCCGACATCGCTGGACTCCAGGACAGGTAAGTGTCCAATTATTAAAAGTCAGCAGCTGCAGTATGTGTAGCTGCTGGCTTTTAACTTTTGCAGTGGTGGCCGGACCTCCGCTTTAAGTGTGTCCCATATAATACCTTGTGATGCTGATACCCTGTTTTGGCTTAGAAATTATTGTAATGTGTCAATCATATAGTCCTTAGGGGCAATCAGTTGTAGCCAGAACGGGTTCACTCTCCACTCTCCACTACCATGGTGTTTCCCCAGCCCTACTGTCAGAACTAGAGGGGAATGGCCTGACGGTCCCCTGGCCTCATACCTAATTTCTGTTACCAGTGGTACAATGATATCATTCTCCATTACAAATCTATCCTTGAGAGTGAGGAGTGAGTACCAGAATAGCATGAAAAAGTTTGCGATGCCTCAAGCCTATCTCCTTAAATACCCTATATAATGGAGAGAGTGTGCCCTGTTCAGATTTCTTTCCCAGAGGAAATCTATTTTTTTTTTCCATTAAAGAAGTTTATTACAGAAATAATAAGTATACAATACAGATCAGAGAGTACAAAAACAAATAAAAGTGTTTCTGCTCAGGCAGAAATTTCAGTAAAAAGGCCTCAGTTCACATTTGTTTATGCAATGTTGATTCAGAACAATCAAAAAAAAATTAAACAGTGTAATATCGGTTGTGTCGTTTACATAAACCTTATCAGTTCTGGAGTAAGCCTGTTCAATGTCACAACCCCTTTTGCCTAGGCCTATAATAATATTATATTCGATATTACGATTGACCCTCTGAATATTGCAGAGAGATGAAAATAGGGGGAAAGATAAAGTAATAAGTAAAAGGAGGGTGAACGGAAACCAAAACTCTATGTGGGGTATGAAAGTGAGATTTGTGTATATTCAAGAATCATAGTATACAAAGAGAAAAAAAAAAAAAAAAAAAAAGGGAAAGGTGAATGATCCTGAATGATCCTAGTTGACCTCGACCACCCATGTCGACCAAGTGTGTAATCCAGTACAGATCCACTGTTAAGCCATATCTATAACTAAGTTAGCTTATCTCCTCAGTCTGAGCACCAGCAATGTCAGAGAATGCTTGGGAGTATTTAAACTCGTTCCATGGGCGCCAAGTGTCAAGAAATTTTTCAACTTGTTCGTTTGCTTGCGCCAAAGTGTCTTCCATTTCATAAAATTCTGTGACCCTGTTTAGCCATTCCTTTGTTGTTGGTACACGAGTTGATTTCCAATAAATTGGGATGAGGGACTTGGCCGCATTCAATAAATGTTTTGTGAGCGAACGCTTGTATCTTTTCAGAGGCCAGCTCGAAATATGCAGCAGGCAACAGGCTGCGTCTAAAGGTAGGGTAGTCCCAGTGATTTTTTTGATGTATTCACGTACACTGTCCCAAAAATGGGTAATCAGGGGGCAATGCCACCAAATGTGTAGTAAAGTTCCACTATCTCCCATACACCTCCAGCAACGATCTGAAGCCTGGGGAAACATCTTATTTAATTTTGTTGGAGTTAGGTACCACTGAGTTAAGAGTTTGAAAGCTGTCTCTTGTACCTTGGTGCTGATAGAGCACTTATGTGCTAAGATGCAAGCGTTCCTCCACTGATTCGGGGTTATGTTTACCTGTAAGGCTTCCGACCACCGCTCTCTGAGTCTGTCATCCATGGGTGTTTTCGTGTTCTGTAGCCACGCGTAAATAATTGAAGTGGCCCCACGTATTGGCTCTCCCCTAAGGCACACCGACTCGAAGTCCGTCAAAGGTCTGGTGAAGTCTCCCCCCTTGTTATTAGTGCTTACATAACTTCTAACTTGGAGGTAGGTCCAAAAGGGTAAGTCAGTCACATTGTCATCTCGTTTAAGTGTCTGAAAGTCTTTCATTTTGGCTTGGTGGTAACAATCTCTTGCTAAAAGAGGTCCGTCACTAAGAGAGGATCTGAGGTGGGGGTTGCCTACCCCTGGGATGAAATCTGGGTTATCCCTCAGTGGGGTAAGTGGGCCTAAGGCGGATGTGACTCCTGTGTCGGCGGGTATCTCATGAATCACTTTCAGAGTGGTACCCGTTAAGGGATGTTGCTTTAGGTCGTCAGAGTATGAGAGCCATGGTCGCCAAGGCACAAAGGTGAGAGGGAGGGCCTGAAGGGCCATTTCCAGTCTCACCCAGTCCTTGGAATCTCTGTGACAGTGCCAGTCAATGACCCTTGTTACGTGAGATGCTTTGTAGTAGCCCTGTAAGTTGGGTACTCCCAACCCTCCCAATGTCTTCGCTTTCTGCAGAGTTTCAAGTTTGATTCTCGGACTTTTTTGTGCCCATATGAATTTCAAAAACATGGTTCTCAGTATCTTGAACATGTTGGACGGTATTTTAATCGGTAAAGTGCGCATCAGATAAAGGAGTCTGGGGAGGACCGTCATTTTAATGATAGCTGCCCTTCCAAACCAAGAGAAGGTTCCAGCGTGCCATTTGTGTAAGTCCGTTTCAATAGATTTTAAGAGGGGGGGAAAATTTTGTTCGTAAATTGTCGATAGTTGAGGTGTTAAAAACACCCCCAAATATTTCAATTTTTTGTGGTCCCATTTAAAGGGTGAGTTTTCTACCACTGAAGAGAGTGAGTGGTTGGGGAGGGAAATGTTCATGGCTTCAGATTTGGAATAGTTTATCTTTAGATTAGAGACGTAGCTATAATGTTCAAAGGTTTTCATAAGATTAGGGAGGGTGGTGTGGGGTCTAGATATGAAAAATAACAAATCATCGGCATAGGCGGCAACCTTGAACTCCCGCCCCCCCACCTGAAATCCCTCGATTGAATTATTTGCATTGACCTGTCTAATAAATGGCTCTAGTGTTAAAATGAATAAGAGTGGTGAAAGGGGACAGCCCTGTCTTGTTCCATTCGCTATATGTACCCGGTCCGAAAGGGTGCCGTTTATTTTCAATCTAGCCGAAGGGTTATGATAGAGTGCGGAGATCCGGGCCAACATCTTATCACCCAATCCAATATGTTTACAAGTGGATAGCATGTAGTCCCAAGCCACGCGGTCGAAGGCCTTCTCCGCATCCGTGGATAGGAGAAGGCCCCCAGACCCGCTGGACCCCATTTGGTGAATCAGTAGGAGGGCTTTGGTGACATTGTCTTTGGCTTCACGTTCGGGCATGAAACCCACCTGTTCCGGGCCAATTATTTTTTGGAGAAAGGGTCTCAGCCTGTCAGCCAGTATCCTCGCAAAAATTTTTACGTCCAGATTCAGTAAGGAAATAGGGCGGTAGCTGGCACAATCGGAGGGGTCCTTACCTGTCTTCGGTATTACTGTTATGTAGGCTGAAAGTAAGTCTGGGGTGGTGGCTCTGGGTTCGGACAGGGCATTCAAGGCCGCCGTTAGAGGGTCTGTCAAGAGGTCTGTAAAAGTTTTGTAGTAAATGGCCGTGTACCCATCTGGGCCAGGACTCTTGCCTAGTTTCAAATTCTTAATGGCCATTCTAATTTCAGCCGTGGTTATTGTGTCTTCAAGGGTGTTAGCTTCCGTGGTGTCAAGAGACGGAAGACCACTCTTGCTAAGATAGTCTTCTATTACTTGTGATCTATTACCGTCCATACCCGGTTGCTTGTGTTGTGGCGGTAAATTGTAGAGCTTTGAATAAAATGTGTGAAAATGTTTAGCAATCTCCTCTGTGGTGACATCTAGTGTCCCATTTTTTTTCTGTCTTATGCCTGTGATGGTATTGTTTTGGGTGTGTACTCGTAACGCCCTTGCCAATGTTTTGCCCGGTTTGTTGCCCCCCTCATAGTATATTTTTTTCCTAAAAAATAAAAAACGTTTGGCTTTAGCATCAAAAAGTGTCTGAAGTTGTTTCCTGGCTACTAGCAATTCTGTGGCAGTATCCACTGCAAGAGATTGTTTGTGTAGGGATTCTAGCTTATGGATACGGCTTATTAGATTTTTGATTTCCCTTTCTCTCTCCTTTTTCCTTCTGGCACCCAACGAGATCAGTTCCCCTCTTAGTGTACATTTGTGAGCCTCCCAAATCATTAGTGGGTCCATCCCTGGAGTGTTGTTCTGGGCGAAAAAATTTGACAGGGCCTCTTTGAGTTTGGGTAGGTGAGTGGGGTCCGAGAGTATCGAGGAGTTAAGTCTCCAAATCTGGGTCTTTTTTGGGGCTCTTGTCAAGTCTAACGTTACTGCTACTGGAGCGTGGTCAGAAAAGGATTGTGTGCCTATGCAGGCCTCAGTGAGAACAGGAAGGTCTTTTTGAGTTATAAACAGATAATCTATCCTTGTGTATTTTTTGTGGGGAGCCGAATAAAACGTATAGTCACGTCCCTGTGGGTTAAGGAATCTCCAGGAGTCTACCAGTCCCAGCTTATGGAGAAGGGATTTAATACCTTTCAAGGTTTGGTACCTAATGTTAGTGTTGCCATTGGAGGTGTCTGTCAGGGGATTCAAAGGGATGTTGAAGTCTCCTCCCAATATCAGACACCCCTTGGCAAACTCCTGCAGCTTATGGGTCATCTGTTTACAAAAAGGCAAATGGGCTGAGTTTGGAAAGTACACATTTGCTATTGTGATGGGCGTTCCACTGTAGTGTCCTTTCAAAAAAATGTATCTGCCTTCAGGGTCTATCAGTTGGTCCGTCAGGTCGAAAGGTGCATTTTTACTGACCAGTATTGAAACACCTTTAGTTTTAGCTAAGTTATTTGTGGCGTGAAAAGCCTTTGTAAAGTTCGAGTCGGTGAGCCTGGGTACATGACCAGTCTTAAAGTGGGTTTCCTGTAGTAGTACAAAATGTGGCTTACCTTTTTTAATTTCCCTTAGTAATGTAGTTCTCTTCTCTGGGATATTCAATCCCCGCACATTGTGGGATATTACTGTGGGGTTGCGCCCCAGAAGAGAGTAAGCCATGGTGTAGACTCAGGAGCGGTGCAAAACCTTGGTTTGAAAAAGAGATATCGGTGGTCAGTTAAGGCGATCTTAAGGTCGAGTACGTGGGTGGTGACACCCCCCAGAATAAGTGACAATCAAAAAAAAAAAAAAAAAAAAAAAAAAGGGGGTGGAGGGGAAAGGGGGAGAAGGAAACAGAAAAGAAGAAAAAGAGCAGGAAGCAGGAAAGCCAGGAGGTGAAGGTGGGAAGAGGAGCGAGTATAATAAGGATTAGGTTCAACCTCTAGATAGAGCCCTATCTAGAGAACTGTAGTGCGTCTGCAAAGCTTAAAGCAGTGGCAGACCACTTGCGGGGGTAGGGGGAGGCGGCTGCCTGGTGTGTAAATCAAACAGAATAAGCCTTTAAGCTTGAACAGAAAACTTGTGAAGGGAATATCTGGCATAACCAACCTCCAACGAACACACAGCCTGTAACTAGAGAAAGATATACTTCTCTTAACTGAAGTAAAATATATATTAATTCACCCTGTAGAATAAGGGTGCCTCACCGGGCCCGCCCAAGGGATCCAAGAGGTCCCGTTGTCATTTGCACCCTCACGGCGCGAGGATCCAGCCGCTCGCCACCTCTAAAGTGTCACGACTAAGCCGGCGCCCCCCGCCGTGGAGGTCACAAAACTGCAGAAACTCAGACTAATGCCTAAACGTCATGGCAAACAATTGTGGTACGAGATTTGTGCAATAAGCACGCCTATGTCTGCTATGAGAGCATGGAAGTCAGTAAAAATTTAACAAAATGAAAAATGAAAAAATGTATGTTAAATTGGGCAAGAATAACTCCCTTTGACGTCAAAGCAGTTGGTCAGAGCGATGTGGAGGATCATAGGCTGAACAGCTTGGCATTAATCCTCTGCGTGTTCACAGTCCCAAAGAGCTCTTGGATTCGGTGTGTTGAATTTGGAACTTCCTGCTTTGCTTGATTTCATTTTTTTGGACGACCTTTTTTCAGGTGTGGAAAATGGCGATCTGGATGGGCTCCTGTTGTGTGGTGGTAGGGCAAACTCAGCATACCAATCCGGCAAGTCCACTGGGTCAAGGCCAAGTCCTGCACAGAAATCATGGAGGTCCGATGGGGTGCGTAGGATGTGCTGGTGCCCATTTGTCGCCACAATGAGGGCAAAGGGGAAGCGCCAGGTGTACCTGAGGTCCTTTTCACGGAGTTTGTCCAGGAGTGGGCGCAAGGCCCTGCGGTTTTTGAGTGTAATCTGGGACAGATCTTGGAATAGCATTATGGTTTCTCCATTGAAAATGATCCTCTCATTCCTCCTCGCTTTGCGCATTATGTCCTCCTTTAATTGAAAGCTTTGCAAGCAGCAAATGATGTCCCGGGGTGGTGCAGTGTCAGGGCCTCTAGGCCTAAGCGCTCTGTGTGCCCTAATGAAATCAATCACAGTCTCCTCTTGCCTTTCCAGTAGGCTGTTAAAGACCCTCTGTAGAGCTGGGGCTATTTGGTCTGCCTCCACTGTTTCAGGGATCCCCCTCACCCTAATATTGTTCCTCCTGCCTCTGTTGTCGAGGTCTTCCAGGTGTCTGTTTACGTCTATAAAGTGTTGGGTATGGGACACTGCAATCCTATCCATTCTGTCCAGGGCCTTATCTCTCTGTTTCCCCGCATGTTCCGCCGCTGCTAGCTTTTCAGTGAGGACAACCAGATTGGTTTTGAGATCGGTTATTGCGGCTGAAAAGGCCGATTTGATTTCGGCAGTAAAACCGGACATATCTGCGTATGTTAGGGGTTTATGGAGTCTTGATTTCCCCCCGTTCATGTCCTCATTAACGTCTGACTCACCGCTGAAGTCTTCCTCGTGGAGCTCTGCCTGCTGCGTCGGCGCCATCTTGGGTTCGGCCTTGCCGTTCTCAGCCTCCGACTTTTGTCTCAACAAATCCACGATATCCCTGGCTGTGGAATTCGTCAGCCCTTTGCGGGAACGAGTGTGCGGGGTGCCGTGTGGCTTCCTGGCTGGCATGGAGGGTTCTTGTGAAGGGTGTCAGGCTAACAGGCTGTGTGTCTGACGGAGCTCCTCTAATGTGCTGCCATCCAAGCCGCGCGCCAAGCCACGCCCCCAGGAAATCTATTTTACTGTATATCC
Organism: Aquarana catesbeiana; assembly: GCF_042186555.1. Classification (NCBI taxonomy): domain Eukaryota; kingdom Metazoa; phylum Chordata; class Amphibia; order Anura; family Ranidae; genus Aquarana; species Aquarana catesbeiana. The sequence continues at coordinate 280,756,816 of NC_133332.1, read as the reverse complement.
ATCACCATATTAAAATCGCCTACTACTAAGACCGACACCCTTGGTTTATCAACCATAAATCCTAGCAAATGTTTAATTGCGTTCAACTTAAAAGGGGAGGACATACACATTTATCAATATACATATTGATCCTGCCAGCGTACATTACACAAATATTTACCTGCCTACAGGAGATTATCACTGATCTGTGCATTAGAGTGATACCGATGGGAAAATCCCTTGCATCTTAATCGTGCCACTGTTTCTTTAACTACTTCAGTACCATCCATTGTCATATGACGTCCGCAGATAGGATCTCCCATCCTGGGTGGGCGTCATCTGATGTCCTCGGCCTCCTGGCGGTATAGGGGGATGAGAAGGGGGTTCAGTGGTGGGACAGAAAAGCAGGGGGGTACAGTGATGGGGCAAATGAGCTGGGGGTTCAGTGTTGGGCCAGATGAGAAGGAGGTTACAGTGGTGGGAAAGATGAGCAGGGGGGTTCAGTGTTTGGGCAGAGGAGAAAGGAGGTACATTGGTGGGACAGATGAGCAGAGGGTTACAGCAGTTAGGGCAGAGAAGCAGGGGGGTACAGAGGTGGGGCAGATGTGCAGAGGGGTGCAGAGGAGAAAGGAGGTACATCGGTGGAACACATGAGCAGGGGGAACAGAGGTGGCACAGATGTGTAGGAGGTACAGTGGTGGGGAAGATGAGAAAGGGGTTTACAGTGGTGGGGCAGATGAGCAGATAAGTTCAGTGTTAGGACAGATGAGAAGAAGGTTCAGCAGTGAGACAGAAGAGCATGGGGGTATGACGGTGGAGCAGATGTGCAGGGAAGTACAGTGGTGGGGCAGATGAGAAAGGGGGAACATTGGTGGGGTAGATGAGCAGGGGGTTACAGTGGTGGGACTGAAGAGCAGGGTGGTACAGTGATGGAACAGAAGAGCAGCAGGGTGGTACAGTGGTGGCACAGATGAGCAGGGGGTTACAGTGGTGGGTCAGATGTGCAGGGGGTTACAGTGGTGGGGCAGATGTGTAGGGGGTTACAGTGGTGGGGCAGATGAGAATGGGGGTACATTGGTGGGGCAGATGAGAAAGGGGGTACATTGGTGGGGCAGATGAGCAGGGTAGTACAGTGGTAGGGCAGATGTGCAGCGGGTTACAGTGGTGGGGCAGATGAGCAAGGGCTCAGAGTGGTGGGGCAGATGAGCAGGGAGTTACAGTGGTGTGGCAGATGAGCAGGGGGGTTACAGTGGTGGGGCAGATGTGCAGGGTAGTACAGTGGTGGGGCAGATGTACAGGGGGTTACAGTAGTGGGGCAGATGAGCAGGGGGGTACGGTGGTGGGACAGATGAGCAGGGGGGTTACATTAGTGGGGCAGATGTGCAGGGTAGTACAGTGGTGGGGCAGATGAGCAGAGGGGACAGTGATCTGAGGTGTGAAGGTGCATGAATTGGAGCTGATCTGAGGCGTGAGAGTGCAGGATGTTGATTTCTCACTACTAGGTAGTTTACAGCATTTACTTTATAAAAAATCCTTTTCATGATTGAGAGTGTGAAGTTGACATTTATTTGTTATAAAATCATCACGCTCAATTTTTTTGAAACTGTGCTCAAAATGTTGCTTACCCCTGATGTAGGCGATCGGTCTCCTCCCCTAGTCAGTCCCATCCCCCCACAGTTAGAATCACTCCCTAGGTAACACATTTAACCCCTTGATTGCCCCCTAGTGTTAACTCCTTCCCTGTCAGTGACATTTATACAGTAATCAGTGCATATTTATAGCACTGATCAATGTATAAATGTCAATGGTCCCAAAATAGTGTCAAAAGTGTCCGATATGTCCACCGCAATGTCACAGTCAGGATAAAAAAATCGCATATTGCCGGCATTACTAGTAAAAAAATAAAAATAATAAAAATGCTATAAATCTATCCCCTATTTTGTAGGCGCTATAACTTTTGCGCAAACCAATCAATATACGCTTATTGCAATTTTTTTTTTGTACCAAAAATATGTAGAAGAATACATATCGGCCTAAACTGAGGAAATTTTTTTTTTTTTTTTATTGGGATATTTATTATAGCAACAAGTAAAAATTATTGTGTGTTTTCAAACTTGGCGCTCTTTTTTTGTTTATAGCGCAAAAAATAAAATCTGCAGAGGTGATCAAATACCACCAAAAGACAGCTATATTTGTGGGGGAAAAAATGATAAAAATTTCATTTGGGTACAGTATTGCGCATTACTGAGCAATTGTCATTCAAAATGTTACAGAGCTGAAAGCTGAAAATTGGCCTAGGTGGGAAGGAAGTCAAAATGCCCAGTATTGAAGTGGTTAATTAGATGTGTCTCCTGAAGACAGAGGACAGAAGCTTTAAGCGTGGATACCATCTTAAATATGGTATTTTGTTTTTATTGAATCTCCCAATCCTCTCACATTCCAAGAACAAACCGTTAACCCCCCCCCCAATCATCTTAACTCATTTAAAGAAAACACATACATACATATATATAATTTTGTGACCAATCCTTTGTGACAGGTGCCATAAATATTTGACCCACTACCTCCACAGTTTATAACAAATATCTTCAAAGTAATAACTTCATTTTTTTAATGTGCCATCATGAATAGATCTCATCTTGCTGTATTCAGACCTATTTTTCCCCCATACAAAACCAATGTGTCTATTACTTTGCCAAAAAGAAAAAAAGAAAAAGAAAAAATGTTCCCCCCACCTTTCAACTGAAACTCAAAAAGAAAGACCCACCAAAACCCCCAACCCTCCCTCCTCCCCCAAACCCCCAAACCTAAAACCATCCCCACTTGTGGCCTTGGAAGTGAACCCTATAACTACTTTGTGTAATAAGCAAAAAATTATTAACTCTGTAAAAAACTAAGCTGACTAAATAATTACACTCCTCTAACCTGTAGCTTCCACCTATTGCCCCATAAACCAAAAAAAAAAAAGGATCAATAAAACCAAGTCCTCATGAAAAAAAAAAGAAAGAAAACCTTTATGATTGAAGGGACCACTCATTTATTTCCAGCCAAGTTGCAGCTACTGTTGGGGTGCCGGGGTGCTCTTTGCAAAATGGCTTCCCTATCTTTAAAGTACAAACGTTTCATAAGCACAGGCCTTGGTGAGCCCCCTGGTAGTGAGATCCTCATTGGGACTCTATGGGTCCTTTCTATTGCAAATAGGGGGGGGATAACCTCTCTTTTCCAAAAACCTCTTGAAGCCATCTTTCCAGAAAGTGCTTTATTTTATTTCCTTCACTACCCTCTGGAAGGCCTATGATGCAGACATTATTTCTCTGCAGGCGATTTTCTATATCTTCTGATTTGGGATTTTGTATCTCCACCAGTGGCAACTGGCGGTATATTTTTGGGGGGTGTCATTGGGTGCATTGTTCGCCGCCCCCCAAAAAATATACTGCCAGCCGCCCCCCCCCCGGGTCAGTCGGTCAGTTGGTCACCACCCTCGCATTTACCCCATTTATCGGGCAGCGCTTCCTCCGGGCGACAGGCAGCGGCTTCCCCTGCATCTACTCCTCCTCCGCATCACTGCGGCTTCCACCTTGCATCTCATCCCTCCAGGCGGCCAATAGGAGCGCTTCTCCTTTTGGCCAATTGGGTCACGGGTCTCATGACCTGCTTCCTGATGGGCCAGGAAGAGAATCAGGAAGACAATAGCAAATATTCATTAGCTATTATAACACAAATGGGGGGCTCACTGTGTCTCGAGCCCACCCTTTTTTGAAGCCTTTGGCTCTAATTATGTGCTTCAAAAAAAAAACCTATGCGTTCAGCGCCATGCATGTTGATTAGGGGGCCGGACACATGGATAAGGGGGCGCCGCCCCTGCGCCCTTTGCATTACGGGCTGCCACTGATCTTCACCTTCCCCTTTCAGGAGTTCAATCTCCTGTTTCATAGGGTTTACAACGTCTTCTAAACCACTGAATCTGCCCTCCAGCACCCCAGTCTGATCTCTTACTTTTTGTAAATCATGTCTTAGAAATAGCATCTCCTCTTTGATACTTTTTAATTGATCGGTCATTTCAGCCAAAGAAGTTTTACAAGCATTAACCGCTAACAGTACCTCTCTTAAAGAAGGTTCTTCTACTAGACATCTAAAGTGGACGAAAGATCATGCATTCTCACCGCCATTGGGGTGCAAGGTGCCAAGGCCATCTTAGGAGATCAAGAAAAGTGGGAAACACTGCGCTCTAAACAAAAAAAAACAAACTAAAACTAAGCAGCAGCTAAAATGTGAGATACACACATAAAGACTAGGGATGGGCGAACGGTTCGGCCCGAGCATAAGTTCGGGCTGAACTTTCGTTGTTCGGACATTCGTTTAACAGCCAAACAAACAGGTCGTTTGAGCTTTTGTTCGGCCCCCACAAATCGACCACAAGGCATTGCGGCACTGAACAGTGCATTGCAAGCCATGATTGGCTGAAGCAGTGAAAGCTTCAGCCAATCAGGGCACAGAGCACTGTCAAAGTCATGATTGGACACTGTCATCATGACTTTGTCCAATCATGGCTCATTTCCGCCCCACAGTATAAAAGTATTCTTTCAATGGCAGCCATTTTCAGTGTGATTTTGGCATGGAGAGAGATAGAACAGGGCTCTGTTCAGTGCTATTAGTTAGTGTGCTATACCGTGCTATTTTGCTTCAATTGTCAGTGGAGAATATTAGTTTAGTGTCAGTCTAGGGATAGTGTGAGTGTAGTGAGGAGGACCATCATTCAGCTTTTCATAGTATATAGCTAGAGTAGGGACAGCTCAGATAGCTTCAGTGTAGTGACAGTTGAACACCGTCTATTTGATTGCATTATTGCCAGTTTAACGCCATATCATATTGCGTGCGTTACTTCAAGTTTAACGCCATATTGTATCGTGTGTGTTACTGCCAGTTTAACGCCATACAGTTTTGCATGCGTTACTGCCAGTTTAACGCCATATAGTTTTGTGTGCATTACTGCCAGTTTAATGCAATATTGTATTGCGTGCGTAACTGCCAGTTTAATGCCATATCATTTTGTGTGCGTTACTGACAGTTTAACGCCATATAGTTCTGTGTGTGTTACTACAAGTTTAATGCCATATAGTTTTGTGCGTTACTGCCAGTTTAATGTCATTTACTTCTGTGTGCATTACTACCAGTTTAACGCCATATAGTTCTGAGCGTCACTGTACGTTTGGCGCATTATTTTGCAGTATATTATATTGTATCCTTGGAGTGTGTCTGTGTAGTGTGAGTACTCAAATTAAAGGGCACCAAACACCTCTTTACATTGATTAAAGTGCATCTACGTACAGATTTCAACTTCTCCTTTACATTTGCTTATAAGCACCGCCCCCTCCCTCCCAATAATGTCTGGGAGAACAAGGAGAGGCAGACGTTCCCTTGGCACTGTAAGGGGGCCAGCAACAAATGTGTCCACAGGCAAAAGGTGGACGTGGTGGTCAGTCCTCAGGCAGGGCATCATTTCCCCTGTTTAGTGAGTTTACCCGTGCTATCCAGCCACAGCATGCAGAGGAGGTGGTGGACTGGCTTACTAAACCTTCCTCATCCTCCTCATCCTCTGTCACACAAGCAGAGACAAGTGTGCAGTCCCCTGCAGTTGCCAGAGTGGATAAACCTGCCTCCTTGTCCACATCTATTCCTGCCATAGCCCTAACATCAGCCATCGAGGAGTCAGCTGAGTTATTTGACCACAGTGTCAACCACTTACTCCCTGATGATGCCCAGCCATTACTGGATTCAGATGCTGGTTCTGAGGTTGAGGATGACAGGAACATGAGCCTAGAGAGAGGGAGGAACACTGGTAGACAAATTGGCATTCATGTTCCCCAAGCCACAGCGTATTGCCAAGTTGTCTCCAGTGGTAATGATGAAGATGAAGATGAAGATGTCACTGATGCGACTTGGGTGCCAGATAGTGCAGAGGAGGAAACTGAAGGTGAGGCGGCACAACCCCAAGGAGGTCGGCATCAAGAAAGAGTAGAGTGCAGCCACCCTATTCCATCACATTCTGCAGCTGTTATCTCCCAGCCCACTTCCCACAGCTCATCTGTCTGGGCCTTTTTCAGCACATCTGCAGCAGATCGCACTGTTGCTATCTGCAAACTGTGACACAGGCACATCGAACGTGGCAAAAACACCAACCATTTGGGTACCACATGCCTAACAAGGCATTTAACGTCTAACCACTCAGCCCATTGGCAAGAGCACCTAACAGCTACACAAAAGGGGCACAAATCTGTCCCTCCTCCTCCTCCTACTTACCCACTTCAGTCTTCCCCTACGATACCGAGTCATTAACTTTTAGCAGCCTCCACTGACAGGGATGATGGTATAGCACAGGGTGTCCAAGGTCCTAGCAGTTCATCTACCAGCAGCACACCACCAGCTGTAGACTGTAGTCAGCAAATTTCTCTACCCCATCTTCTGCAGCGGAAAAAAAATACAGTCCCTCCCACCCACATGTCCAATACCTGAATGCAAGCTTGTCAAAGCTGTTGGCTCTCCAACTTCTGCCTTTAAGCCTGGTGGATTCTGCCCCCTTCCGTGAATTCGCACAATGTGCTGTACTACAATGTCAGGTTCCCAGTCAATATTACTTTTCACTCAGGGCCGTTCCATCCCTCTACCATCACATGGAAGGGAATGTTCTTACATCGTTGGGTAAGGCAGTCAGCCGTAAAATCCACCTTATTGCTGACACGTGGTCCAGCAAGCATGGGCAGGGACGATATATTTCATTCACAAATATGTGTAAATATGGTGCGCTAATCTCCTATAAGTTGATGTGCAATCGTGCTATATATTGTAATAATGCCTCATAAATTGCAAACCACTACGTAAATTACCAAGTGTTATAAATTAGTCAATATAAAAAAATGTGCTGAATAATGAATACATTTCCATTTAAACACAAAAAAAGTGTATATATATATAAAAATATAAAAATATAAATTGATCGCACACAAAGATGAATCCTCCTAATGAAATACCAATGAACTCTATAACAAGTGCTGGTGATTAGTAAATTGCATTATAAAGAGTTTTGTCCATTGTTATTATTGCTGTTGGAATGAACTGTGTGACATTCTGAAGGGAATCAATTCCCTTCAGAATGTCACGTGACCTGTGACGCAACGCGTCGGGAGGAGGAGCCAGTGACGTCAGCGACAAGTGTGCATGCACTCGAACGGGCTGAGAGGAGGAGTAAGCCTGACTGCTACACACGCTGTCCCATTCAGCGAATACATGTGAGTGCATCAGCACGAGACAGCTGATAGAAAGTCTCTGCAGTACTACACTATTGTTTTTTCTTTTTACATGTTTGAGCCCTGGAAGATATGGCGATTATCAGCAAAGAGTGATTAAATCAGCTGGGCACACTCCATCTGCAAGCCACTGTATGCAAGAGTCATTGTTTGCAAAGATCTGGTATTTTTATTTGTTGCTATTGATATTCATGTGTCTTTACCTGGCCGCAGTTCATTCCAACAGCAATAATAACAATGGACAAAACTCTTTATAATGCAATTTACTGATCACCAGCGCTTGTTATAGAGTTCATTGGTATTTCATTAGGAGGATTCATCTTTGTGTGCGATCAATTTATATTTTTATATTTTTATTTATATATACACATTTTTGTTGTGTTTAAATGGAAATGTATTCATTATTCAGCACATTTTTTATATTGATTAATTTATAGCACTTGGTAATTTACGTAGTGGTTTGCAATTTATGAGGCATTATTACAATATATAGCATGATTGCACATCAACTTATAGGAGATTAGCGCAGCAAATTTATACATATTTATGCATATTTTTAGAGTGAGAGATCACTAGTTTGGTTGCAGCTTTTCATCACGTAACATATAATATTATTGTTTATTGCTATACCAGCGCTTGAGTATTAATAATAATACTTCATTCACAGCACACTGGGTAACGCTGCTTGCAACTTGAAAGGATGCAGGACAGGGCTCAGTGCTGTAGCTTGTTGTGCCCCCACGTCTCCATACAGCTGGTGGTGATGATGCCAGACCTGTGAGCTCTATTCCCTCTTCCTCCTCCTCCTTCTCCGCCACCTCCATGCCCTCCTCTGCAGAATTGTCCTATGAACATCAGGTACCCCCTAAGCGTTCAAAGGGCTTTTCCCAGTGTCAGGCTAAAAGGTGCTATGCAGTGCTTCAGCTGGTGTGTTTAGGGGACAGGAACCACACCGGAGCAGAGATTCTTGCAGCTCTGCAAGGACAGGCCCAGAGGTGGTTCACACCACGCCAGCTGGAGCCAGGAATGGTGGTGTCCGATAATGGCTCAAACCTCCTGTCCGCCCTTAGACAGGGAAAGTTGACACATGTGCCATGCCTGGCATATGTCCTCAATTTGGTGGTGCAACATTTCCTAAGTACGTACCCAGGGTTGCAAGATGTACTAAAGCAGGCCAGCAGAGTCTGTAGCCATTTCAGGTGGTCATACACAGCCAGTGCTCGGTTGGCTGAAATTCAGCGGGAATTCCACCTGCCCGTAAACCTCCTGATTTGTGACATGCCCACCAGGTGGAACTCAACTTTAGGAATGCTGCAGTGGCTATACATGCAGCAGAGGGCCGTCAACGAGTACTTGTGACTGTACGGCACGACGACAGGCTCAGGCCGCCTAAGCTTTTTTTTCCCACGCCAATGGCTGATCATTAAGGATGCATGCACTGTATTGTCACCATTTGAGGAGACCACAAGGATAGAGCAGTGACAGTGCATGCATCAGTGACACAATCCCTGTTGTGTTCCTGCTGGAGCAGACTCTGTGTGGCATTATGGACAGAGCACTGGAGGCAGAGCAGCAGGAGGAAGAGGAGGACTTCCTTTTCTCACAAGGCCCACTTTATGCAGACACCATCATTCCTATGTCACAGAATACACAGGAGGAGAGAGGAGAGGAGGATGAGGAGGAGGATTCTGGCACTTTCATAGGCTTTGAAGAAGAGGAAGACATGCATCAATCTGTAAGCGATGGCTTTCCAACCCCAGGACCCTTGGGAGTAGTACATGGCTGGGAGGAGGAAGTTCCAGATGCTGTCATCCTGAGTGACCTCGAGGAGTCTGTTTCTCAAGCCTCTGCAAATTTGAGGCGCATGGGCAACCTCATGCTTCAAAGCCTGCAAAAGGACACAAGAATACATGGCGTAAAGGAGAAAAAGGATGATTACTGGTCGGCAACCCTCCTTGACCAACGTTATAAGGGGAAGGTCTCTGAACTCATCCCGTCCCCACAGAGTGCAGAGGATAAAATCTCTTGAGGACACATTAAAGAGGATTTTATTGAACGTTTTTCCTGACTCTAGTAGGTTACAGTGTGGTGGAAAACGTTGTTTTGAGTCTGCCGTTGGTCAAGAAAGGAGCGTTGGAGAAGGCATCCGCCTAAGTGAGGCATTTCGGAATTTTTTTTAGTCCTCCCCGCCCCACAGCTTCCACATCCCATCGGAAGCGTCTGCATAACATGGTGGACGATTACCTTGGGGCCAAAACAGAGACGTATAGCTTTCCAGCTGACGATCCACTGGCTTACTGGGTTATGAGAATAGACCACTGGCAAGAACTTGCCCAGTATGCTATTGAGTTGTTGGGCTGCCCTGCATCCAGTGTGCTTTCAGAATGGGCATTCAGTGCTGCAGGAGGTTTCATTACTGATCATAGAACACAAATACAGCAATCTGCACTGGAAAGCAGCTAACAGACTGCAGGTGACCCTGTCTCTCTATTAAGCTCTCCTTCCACTCTGTAACATGCACTCTCTACCACTGCTCCTGACACTCCTGTCCTCTCTCCTCAAACTCTCTTACCTTCACCCCCCCTCTCCACCCACCTGCTTATACATATCACCCTGCCTTCTGTCTTCCCCCTACTACTGCTCTTACCAACTCTCGCTCATTCTACATCCATACACTGATAAAACCTCCAGTATTCTGAGACATGCCCCTTCACATAAATCACAGTCCCACATTACCTCCCTCACCCTCCTGCTTCTCCTAATCTCTGGTGACATATCCCCAAACCCTGGGCCACCATCATCTGTCTTTGCCCAACGCTCCCATCCCCCTACACCCTCTGGCAGGAGCCGCAACCCACAGAACTTGGTCCATATTCCTCTTTCCAAAACCAGCCCCCCCTTTTCCTGTGCCCTGTGGAATGCACGTTCTGTCTGCAACAAACTCACCGCCCTCCACGACCTCTTCATCACAAATTCCTTTAACCTTCTTGCCATTACTGAAACCTGGCTTCATGAATCGGACACTATTTCTCCTGCTTCCATCTCCCATGGGGGCCTTCTCTGGACTCACTCCCCCAGACCAAGTGGACGGAAGGGAGGTGGAGTGGGAATCCTTCTAGCCCCATGCAGCACCTATCAGGTTCTTCACCCACCTCCCTCTCTGACACTCTCCTCTTTTGAGGCACATTGCATTCGTCTTTTCTCTCCCATTTCTCTAAGAATTGCTGTCATCTACCGGCCCCCTGGACCGGTATCAGCCTTTCTTGATGACTTCTCTGCCTGGCTACCCTACTTTCTCTCTTCTGAAATCCCCACAATTATTCTTGGGGACTTCAACATCCCTGTCAACACTAACACTACTATTACTTCTAAACTTCTCAGTCTAACCTCATCGCTTGACCTGAAGCAATGGATACAGGCTCCTACCCACTCCAACGGCAACACCCTTGACCTTGCCTTCTCCTATCTGTGCACTCCGTGCAACCTTTCCAACAATCCACTCCCACTCTCTGATCACCACCTTATTAGTTTTGCTCTCTCCTTGTCTTCCACCTCTTCTCCCTCCAACCGCCCAACAGTTACACGCAGAAACCTTCGCCACCTCAACCCTTCTCTTCTCTACTCTGCTACTGATCACCTCTATGACAAAATCTCCCCCCTGTCCTGCCCCAACCTAGCTACTTTCATTTACAACAGCTCACGGTCCTCCTCCCTAGACAAGCTGGCCCCCCTCACTACACGCAGAATTAGGCCCCGACTGCTACAACCCTGGCAAACAGATGACACCAGAAGTCTCAGAAAACGTAGCCGCGCTCTTGAGCGCCTGTGGCATAAGACTAAGACCCAGGAAGACTTCACACAATATAAATCTGCCCTCCTAAAATACTACTCCTGCCTTCACACTGCCAAACAGACCTACTTTATCACACTCATCAACACCTTCTCATCCAGTCCACGTCAACTCTTCTCTACCTTCAACACTCTACTCTGTCCTCCACTGCCTCCACCCACCAACTCAATCACCGCCCAGGAGATTGCCAATCACTTCAAAACTAAGATTGATACAATTCATGAGGAGATCGCCAATGCGCAAAAACCTCCCCCATGCAACACCCCATGTCCACAGATACAGTCATTACTTCCCTCATTCAACCCTGCGACTACTACTGAGGTTGCTAAACTTTTATCTAGCACTCATCTAACCACTTGCCCCCTGGATCCTGTTCCCTCGCATATGCTATGCTCACCCTCTGACTCAATTCTACGCTCTCTAACTCACATTTTCAACCTCTCCCTCTCTTGTGGCATCTTCCCAAACTCTCTAAAACATGCGCTAGTCACCCCCATACTAAAAAAGCCCTCACTGGATCCCACCAATCTCAACAACTTACGTCCCATCTCCTTACTCTCCTTCTCCTCCAAACTTCTTGAAAGACTGGTCTACAACCGATTAAGTGACCATCTGACCATGAATAAACTTCTTGATCCCCTTCAGTCCGGTTTTCGCCCTCAACACTCCACGGAAACTGCTCTCCTTAAACTCTCAAATGACCTATTAATGGCTAAAGCCAACGGACACTATTCTGTACTACTTCTCCTGGATCTCTCTGCTGCCTTTGACACAGTGGACCACCCCCTCCTCCTCGAAAAACTCCACTCCTTTGGTCTCCGTGACTGTACTCTTCGCTGGTTCTCATCCTACCTATCCCACCGCTCCTTCAGTGTCACTTACAACTCTACTTCCTCCTCTCCTCTTCCTTTTTCCGTTGGGGTCCCCCAAGGTTCTGTTCTCGGACCTCTCCTTTTCTCAATCTACACCACCTCCTTGGGTCAGTTGATTGCCTCCCACGGCTTTAAATATCATCTCTACGCTGATGACACCCAAATCTATCTCTCCACCCCCCAGCTCTCTCCACCTGTCTCCTCACGCATTACCAACTTACTAGCAGACATATCAGCCTGGATGTCACATCACTTTCTCAAACTCAACCTATCCAAAACCGAGCTTATGATATTTCCTCCCTCAGGTGCCACTTCCCCTGATCTCCCTGTCAAGATCAACGGCTCAACTATCAACCCATCTCCCCACGCCAAGGTCCTAGGTGTAATCCTGGACTCTGAACTAACCTTTCGACCCCACATTCTATCACTATCCAAAGCTTGCCGCCTCTGTCTTCGCAACATCTCCAAGATACGCCCCTTCCTAACCATCGACACCACAAAGCTTCTAATCCACTCCCTGGTCATCTCCCGCCTTGACTACTGCAACTCCCTCCTCATTGGTTTACCTCTAAATAGGCTATCCCCACTTCAGTCCATCATGAACGCTGCGGCCAGACTCATCCACCACACAAACCGCTCAGCGTCTGCTACACCCCTCTGCCAATCCCTCCATTGGCTGCCACTCAGTCACCGAATTAAATTCAAGATACTAACTATAACTTACAAAGCCATCCACAACTTGGCCCCCAGCTACATCTCTAACCTAGTCACAAAATACCAACCTAATCGTTCTCTTCGCTCCTCCCAAGACCTCCTGCTCTCGAACACCCTTGTCACCTCATCCCATGCTCGCCTTCAGGACTTCTCCAGAGCCTCCCCCATCCTCTGGAATGCTCTACCCCAATCCGTCCGTTTTTCTCCTACTTTATCCACTTTCAGACGATCCCTGAAAACTCATCTCTTCAAAGAAGCCTATCTGGCCCCCACCTAACAACTGTACATTTATCTTCTCAATCAGCACATCACCCACAGTTATTACCTCTTGTATCTCTTGACCTCCCCTCTTAGATTGTAAGCTCTAAGGAGCAGGGCCCTCTGATTCCTACTGTATCAAATTGTATTGTATTTGTACTGTCTACCCTCAAGTTGTAAAGCGCTACGTAAACTGTTGGCGCTATATAAATACTGTATAATAATAATAATAATAATAATAGAACACGTCTGTCCACAGACTCTGTGGACCGTTTGACTTTTATAAAAATGAATCAGTCCTGGATTACCAGCTATGAAGCCCCTGATGCCGATGTCACTGATTAAGTCTTTTTGGGATGTGGAATCTATGCAGGACTTTAAGCTACCTAGCTTTCAATCATTTCATCTGGAAGAATGTTTTTGGTATAGGTTTCATGGGCACAATTAACACCCAAAAAACAATTTTTCTGCACCTGTCTGACAAGTGCATATCATTGCAATTTTTTACAGCAAGGCAAATTCTTGCTTTCATCAAGATTATCTCTATAGGGTTATGGTGGGAAGGCGCCACCGACACCCAAAGACCAATTTTAACGCACCCGTTACTTCTATCCAAAGTCAAAGTGACACCAGAATGTATCCAAACAATCTCTAATCTTGTTCCCAGTGCACTACATTGTGGCCTCATCAAACACACTGGCTCCTCAGCTGTTGGTGAGCAAAATAAAGGCAGTTTGCAGGAAAAAATGTCTTTTTTTTGGCTTTATAAATTCAATTATTGCTGCAGCAGATTCTAGACATGGTACAGATCTGCCACTTCACAGTTAGACTAAGGGGACCCCCCTGACACTATATTGGAAGGAATTTTTAATTTTTAGGCTTTCACTTTAAAAAATCAAAAAATCACTGCTCATTTAAAAATGATGTTTTTCACAAACTTTTTTTATTGATCCATGTCCCCCAGGGCAGGACCCGGACACCTATAACCATTGTATGCCTAATTACTTGCATTTAAGCCTTCAAAATGGGCACTTTTGATATTTGATGTTCGGGTCCCATTGACTTTAATGGGGTTCGTTATTCGGGACTGAACGTTCGTGGTACTCGGACGTTCTGGTCCGAACTGAACAGGGGTCCGTTCGGCCCATTCCCACCATCGGGATGCCAGCCAATAACCATCTAGGGAACCTGTTGAACCTTCCTCTGTTAGCGAGCACTCTCACTCCTCCACACTATGGCCACCCCTCAACTGAAAATACACTCACAAAACATCCATGGCTTTAATTCGCCCATCAAGCAATCCAAAGTGTTCCAGCATCTTAAATCTCAACGAGTAGATATAATATCTACAGGAGACCAGGTTTGCGCAGTCCTCCACTCCTAGGTTCCTCTCCACACATTATCCTCAGTTTTATACTGCCTCAGCTACTGAAAAACAGAGGTGTCCTGATCGCCTTCAAATGCAATCTTCCTTTCAATTGCGCATTGGAGCTTGCTGATCCTACGGGCCGTTATCTACTCTTACAGGGGACATTATGGGACCAAGAGATAACAATTGTCTCCTACTACGCACCTAACCAGTTTCAGCACAAGTTCTTCTCCCATCTCTGTAAGGTAGTTTCTCAGCACCAGAAGGGCCTACTCCTTATGGGAGACTCAAATATCACCCTCAACTCGACCTTAGACAGACGATATGCTCAGGGGTCTACCCCCATCTAACGACTCCTCCTACGAGGCTCAGACATGTGCAGTCCTGCAAACTTTTGGTTTGATAGATGTCTGGAGGGAACTCCACCCTACGAACCGTGATTTTACCTTTTACTCCAAAACTACAGTTTTTGCAGGATTGACTACGTTTTCATGCAGATACATAATCTTCCACTGGTCAGTAACATATCTATTCTTTTCTCACCATGGTCGGATCATGACCCCTTGATCTTTCTTGTTTCTCTCTCGGGCCCTGCTAAGCGCCCCTTTTTATGGTGAATTAATGAGTCCCTTTTGTCCACCCAGGCTACGAATCTACAAATCCAATCTTTCATACAAACGTACTTTGCTGACAACGTCGGCTCGGTCGCTTCAGCCGCGTCCCTGTGGGAAGCCCATAAGGCAACAGTTCTGAGGCATGTCATTCAACTCACTTCAGTGCATAAACGAGACAGAGACCATCGCATCACAGAATTACAATCGCTCAAATGATGCACTTTGGAAGACGCATCCCATGGCTGCGCATAGAAAAGCTTGCAACACCCTGGTGACAGAGCTTGACATTCTCTCCACTTCCCGAGCCAAAAAGGCCCTACGGTGGTCTAAGCACAGATATTATACCTGTGCAGATAAACAAGGTCCTATGCTGGCCAAAAAACTGAATTCGGTGGGGAAAGCGTATAGGCCTGTTCGACTCCGGATGAGAACTGGGGGTCTTACCTCTAATCCTGAGCAAATGCTATCTAGATTCTCTGAGTTTCTTTCCTCACTTTCCACTAAACCAGGTCCTTTTCCTTTACAGCAAGCGGAACAATTCTTTCAGGACCTAAATCTTCCTTCACTTCCTGGTGGCATATATGATGCTCTCAACGCAAACATCTTCAAAGCTGAAGTCCTCCGGGCAATCAAGTCCCTGAAGCCCTCTAAGGCTCCCGGCCCAGAAGGCTTCTCTGGTCTTTACTATAAGACGTTCCCTGCGTTGTTAGCCCCTCACCTTGCTAACTATTTCAACGCTACAAACCGAGGCTCTTTGCCCTCTCCTGATGCTTTAAGGGCCCACATCGCAATGGTCCCTAAGAAGCCAGAGGACGCTAGTGAACCCCAGGCCTTCCGACCAATATTGCTTCTGAATGATGACCTAAAGATCCTAGGTAGAATCCTGAGTGCCCGCATTAACCAATATATAGGCCTCCTGATCCACAGGGATCAGGTGGGTTTCGTTCCAGGGAGGCAGGCTGGCGATAATGTCCGCAAGGTGGTTCTTATTCATCTTATGCAGCATCGTAAAATTCCGGGCTTCCTTTTCTCCCTAGATATTTATAAAGCCTTCGACATTTTGTCGTGGGAATACTTGCAATTTGTGATCTCTCGTTGGGGTTTTGGAGAATTCTTGCTGACTTGGATACAGGCTCTATACTCGGCCCCTACAGCTACGGTCAAATATGCAGGGTACTTTTCAGCACCCTTCGCTATCCATAGGGGCACGAGGCAGGGGTGCCCCCTTTCACCAGCCTTGTTCCACCTGGATTTGGAACCCTTAGCACTCGCACTTCGCGCAGACCGGAACGTGACAGGAATCCCCTATGCAGGACATGAGTTCAAGCTAAGCCTCTTTGCTGACAACACTCTTCCGACCCTGACAAATCCCCTTAATACCCTCCCCAACTTGTTACGCCTCTTGACACAATTCTCATCCATTTCGAGCCTTCATATCAACTTAGAGAAATCTGTAGCTCTAAATGTTTCCCTGGACCCTGACTTTGTAGAACGCCTGCAGTCCCACTTCCCTTTTCGTTGGACAACCACCTACATTGAATATCAGGGAATCCGGCTGACCCCCACTTACTCTTCCCTATTCTTGGTTAATTACTATCCCCTACTGAGATCCTTGACTACTCTTCTGCAGACTTGGCAATTCTCACACCTGTCCTGATTGGGTCGAATCCATTCTGTTAAGATGACGGTCTTACCAAAATTTCTGTACTTTTTCCGCACCCTACCAGTCCACATTTTCTCCGCCTACTCCAGAGCAGAATCATGAGCTTTATCTGGGCTAATAAACACCCTAGAACTTCTAAGGCTACCCTTTTTACACATAGACTGCAAGGCGGTTTGGGAGTCCCCCATGTCTCTAGGTACTATCTGGCATCTCAGATCTCCCAATTATCACTACTCCATGCTTCCTCCAATGTATCTCTATGGTTGCTTCTGGAGCTCCCTAATTGTGCCCCCCTTTCCTTACAAGCACTTCTTTGGCTCCCCCAGAAACTTCGACCAACTTCATTGAGTCCTCTCATGTTACATAGCTTAAAGTTGTGGGACTCAGATACTCGAGCTCCTTATGTCCCCTTCCTGCCCCAGCTGCCTATTACAAATAACCCATTGTTCCCCCCCTGGATCTCGACCAGCCTCAGGCGTTCACTTGGTGGACCTCCCCGGGCCTTACCCAGGTACGCCATCTGCTGATTACACATACTTCACCAACGTGGTCTACATTCAGCGAATACCATGACCCTCCCCAGACAGAATTCTTCCGCTTTCTTCAAATCCAGCACTGGATAGCTACGTTCCGACGTACCTCCTCCTACCAATTTCAGATTTCCGCTTTTGAACATATCTGTCTTCATGTCCTGGGTTCCCCGGGCCTTATCTTCACCCTCTACGCAGCTTTGAATAGTCGAACCTCTCCCCCCTCACTCTCTTATGTGTCCCAGTGGGAGCGTGATTTGGGACATCGGATCGATCCGGCGGATTGGAGCAAAGCCTGGTCTTCTGTAGCTAAATGTTCCTTTAATACTGCCATCTCAGAGGCAGCATACAAAGTGCTATTGTGGTGGTATTGGGTTCCAGCATGTATTGCTCATGCCAACCCAACCTCTAGCAATCACTGCTTCCATGAATGTGGCCATCGTGGGGATGTAATTCACACCTGGTGTACCTGCCCGCGTATAGTGGGTTTCTGGTCCAGAGTGTTTGGCCTGTTGTTTTCCCTGTTCCATTTAAATGTCCGTAAGGAGGCCAAATTTGCGCTATTACATTGCCCGATACCGGGTTTGTTTGCTCGTCAGCAGAGACTGGCAACCTATCTGTTTATAGCGGCCAAAAGGATGATTGCTCAAGCATGGAAAAAAACCACAGTCCCCTTTCAGGAAGTGAAAAACCGCTTGACGTCCATGATGGTCAATGAACAAATGTCTAGTATACTCAAAGACACACACGCCAAGTTCCTTAAAGTTTGGGAGCCATGGCTGGAGTATACCTTCCTCGAACTCCCTCTGGCTAGTATAGATCGACTCTGACTGGTTTCCCAGATGGCCCCGGGTCCCCCTCTCCTTTGCCCTTCTCCCCCTTCCCCATTTTCTCTTATTCTCCCTCTCTTTTTCTTACTTCTCTCTGTTCTTTTTCTTTTACCAAGGCTCTCAGCCTTTTTTTTTTGATTGCCAACAGAGGCTTCAGATGATCTTAATGCAGAGTTAAAGCATTTTGTCCTGGTTATTCCTACACTAATTGGGGGTTACCCCAAATTAGGTATGTTGCTCTTAGAACTTCTGTGACTGTTAATCAGGAGGCTACCCTCTTTGGTTTATGTTTTATTTCCTTTTGTTGTTTTTGTCTCTTATGAGCCAATTCTAGCCCCTGCGTGGGCAATCTAGGTGCCTTTGACATTGTTGTATGTTTAACACTACTTCTGCAATAAAAAACTATTGAAGGAAAAAAAAAAAACATTGAACTAAAGGCTGTAATGTAACAAAATAGGTAAAAAGCCAAGGGGGTGAATACTTTTGCAAGGCACTGTACATATGTTTTCAGACTATAAATTGAATGTAATGTGAAAGTCATCAAATTCTTTATTCTTAATGCTAAAGGCTGTGAACTGTGGTGAAGGTACACATAATGCAAGAAGAAAAACAAATCTCAGCATTAAGAGACATTTGTTAGAAAGGTTGGGTGCCAAGAAATTCACAGCAACATTATATACACATCTCTTTCATTTAGGCGAAGGAACTTAAAACATGTCTATAGCAAGAAAAAAACATGGCATACTGAATGTGTAACAATTGATGAGTTTGATAAGCAAAGCTCTACAACTTCTTATGACAGGATGGAGGGGGGGGGGGGGACAAGAGCAGCAGATGACGGAGGCACTTAAACTGACCATGGTATTCAGGGATCAGCAGCCATGATTACCATGGTCAGCACAGACATGAGGACACAGTAACTGGGAGGATCAACCAGGTTTTTTACAGCTTAGAGAGGGACAAATGGCACAGCACAGGCACTATGCTGTGTATCATTCTGTAAGGATCAGAATTATTTTTTTTAGGGTTACAACCACTTTAAATGAAAACAAGGGGCATACATTACAATTGTCACAAAACACACTGAAATTGTCAGGCAGAGATAGTGACTCATTGTGAGATTTTGGCAAAAGTGTTAACCAAATGCCCATTCATAATGCTGACACCATCACTCACACAAAAAAAAGTATAACGGCTCTTTCACACGGGGCAGGAAAGTGATGATCCCCCTCGTGAACACCCGCTTGCTCAGCGGGGATCGCTCCGCCTATCCCCACTGAGCAGGAAGATGACAGGTCCATCGCTGCACAGTGTGCAGCGACGGACCTGTCAGAGCGCCGCTCTCCCCTATGGGGGATCGGATGATGACAGACCGTAGAGTCCGTCGTCACCCGATCCAATCCGAAAACGGATGGAAAAGTAGGGTTTTCCTCCGTTACACTTTTTCGGATCGAAGCGGGTCGGATATCAGCGGACATGTCACCGCTGACATCCGACGCTCCATAGGGATACATGTATGTCCGTTTTTCATCCGAAAACGGAAGGATGAAAAACAGACATACGGATCGTCCATGTGAAAGAGCCCTAATACAAGACATACTTTTTTGTAACATTGCTTATTTTTTTTATTTAGACAATATTTCACTTCTACATGTTAAATTCAGGTTAACTGCATTTTAAATGTATGCAGGTATTTAAAACCATCATAACTGAATCGTGGCTACAGGAAAACCTCACAATCTAATTGAACAACAATGATTGCATGAATGATTCCTCCTGTATTTAATTGTATTGTAACTGTACTGTCTGCCCTCATGTTGTAAAGTGTTGTGCAAACTGTTGGCACTATATAAATCCTGTATAATAAAAATGAATAATAATGTTGCCAAAGTTTCTCCTTGCTTTGTAGAGATTTACTAATGTTCTGATAAAAGTCACATGAGCTCCAAGCCTATTAACAGCAACACAGCCAGCTTGCTTAAGGTAATACACCCCCCCTCCAAATCCCTACTATAACTCTTTTTGAGTAGGACATTTTCTGGTGCCAGCAAAGGAAAGGAGTTCTGACCAGCTTCAATTTTATCTCTCCAGGATATTGGACAATACCCTCTGCTTTGTTGCCTTTGATCTTTTCACTATGCATTCACCACCCAGAAATTGCCCATTCTGAACCATATAACAAACTGTCCTGTCTATAGAAGATGTACTGTAGATTCTTGGTGGCCCAATACATCATTGTGCTACTGCAATTTCTCCCCACCTGTCAAAACTCTTTGAAATGCACTCACGCTTTTACATGGGATTGTTATTTTTACCCTAAACTATTATTGTTACACTGAAAAAATATTTTAATCTTGACCATAATTAACCACTTCAGCCCCGGGAAGGTTTTTCCCCCTTCCTGACCAGAGCACTTTTTACCATTTGGCACTGCGTCGCTTATAGCGTCTACAAACTAGGGTACATTTTCTGAAATTTACACAGCTTTTAGTTTATGACTGCCTATCTAATTTGTTGAGGTGCTAAAACGGCAGGGCAGTAACCCCCCCCCCCCCCCCAAAATGACCCCATTTTGGAAAGTAGACACCCCAAGGAAATTGCTGAGAAGCATTTTGAGCCCATTGAATATTTTTTTTGGTCCCAAGTGATTGAATAATGACAAAAAAAAAAAAATTACAAAAAGTTGTCACTAAATGATATATTGCTCACACATGCCATGGTTACATGTGGAATTGCACCCCAAAATACATTTTGCTGCTTCTACTGAGTACGGGGATACCATGTGTGGGACTTTTTGGGAGCCTAGCCACATACGGGGTTCCCAAAACCAATCACCACCTTCAGGATTTCTAAGGGTGCAAATTGATTTCACTTCTCACTACCTATTACAATTTTGAAGGCCATAAAATGCCAAGATGGCGTAAACCCCCCCCAAATGACCCCATTTTGGAAAGTAGACACCCCAAGCTATTTGCATGTTGAGTCCATGGAATATTTTATATTTTGCCACAAGTTACGGGAAAATGACAAACTTTTTTTTTTTTTGTCACTAAATGATATATTTCTCACACAGGCCATGGGCATATGTGGAATTACACCCCAAAATACATTCTACTGCTTCGCCTGAGTACGGGGATACCACATACGTGGGACTTTTTGGGAGCCTAGCCGCGTACGGGGCCCCCGAAAACCAAGCACCGCCTTCAGGATTTCTAGGGTCGTAAAATTTTTATTTCACTCCTGATTACCTATCACAGTTTTGAAGGCCATAAAATGCCCAGATGGCACAGAACCCCCTCCCCAAATGACCCCATTTTGGAAAGTAAACACCTCAAGCTATTTGCTGAGAGGCATGTTGAGTCCATGGAATATTTTATATTTTGCCACAAGTTGCGGGAAAATGACAAACTTTTTTTTTTTTGCACAAAGTTGTCACTAAATGACATATTGCTCAAACATGCCATGGGCATATGTGGAATTACACCCCAAAATACATTCAGCTGCTTCTCCTGAGTACGGGGATACCACATGTGTGGGACTTTTTGGGAGCTTAGATGCGTACGGGGCCCCGAAAACCAATCACCGCCTTCAGGATTTCTAAGGGCGTAAATTTTTGATTTCACTCCTCACTACCTATCACAGTTTCAAAGGCCATAAAATGCCAAGATGGCACAAAACCCCCCAAATGACCCCATTTTGGAAAGTAGACACCCCAAGCTATTTGCTGAGAGGCATGGTGAGTATTTTGCAGCGCTCATTTGTTTTTGAAAATGAAGAAAGAAAAGAAAAATGTATTTTTTTTTTCTTTTTTCAATCTTCAAAACATTGTGACAAAAAGCGAGGTCTGTAAAATACTCAGCATACCTCTCAGCAAATAGCTTGGGGTGTCTACTTTCCAAAATGGGGTAATTTTGGGGGGGTTTGAACTGTCCTGGCATTTTGTGCACAACATTTAGAAGCTTATGTCACACATCACCCACTCTTCTAACCACTTGAAGACTTGTTTACATGAAAAAATATTTTTTTTTTTGCAAGAGAATTATTTTGAACCCCCAAACATTATATAAACTTTTTTAAAGCAAAGGCCCCACAGATTAAAATGGTGGGTGTTTCATTTTTTTTTTCACACAGTATTTGCGCAGCAATTTTTCAAACGCATTTTTTTGGGAAAAAACACACTTTTTTAATTTTAATGCATATATTGCCCAAATGTTTGATGAAATAAAAAAGATGATCTTAGGCCGAGTACATAGATACCAAACACGACATGCTTTAAAATTGCGCACAAACGTGCAGTGGCGACAAACTACATACATTTTTAAAAGCCTTTACAGGTTACCACTTTAGAATTACAGAGGAGGTCTACCGCTAAAATGACTGCCCTCGATCTGACCTTCGAGGTGATACCTCAAATGGATGGTGCAATTGCCGTTTACATTTGATGCCAGACTGACGCTTGTGCTTGCCTTTGCGCGAGAGCAGGGGGGGGCAGGGGTGATTTTTTTTTTCCTTTATTATTTTCTTTGGTTTTTTATCTTATTTTTAAACTGTTCCTTTAATTTTTTTTTTTAATCATTTTTATTGTTATTTCAGGGAATGTAAATATCCCCTATGATAGCAATGGGTAGTGACAGGTACTCTTTTTTGAAAAAATTGGGGTCTGTTAGACCCTAGATCTCTCCTCTGCCCTCAAAGCATCTGACCACACCAAGATCGGTGTGATAAAATGCTTTCCCAATTTCCCAATGGCGCTGTTTAATCTGGCGGAATCTAAGTCATGAAATGCTCATAGCTTCCGGTTTCTTAAGCCATAGAGATGATTGGAGCCATTCTGGTCTCTGGTCAGCTGGCTGAATCACCGGCTGCATTCTCGGGTTCCCTGTTGGGACAGCAGAGCCAGAGAAAAACATGGAAGACAGTGGGGGGGGACATTCCCTCCCACTGCTTGTAAAAGCAGTCTAGAGGCTAATTAGCCGCTAGGATTGCTTTTACATGAAAGCCGACCAGTGGCTGAAAAGAATGATACCAAGATGATACCTAAACCTGCAGGCATCATTCTGGTATAACCACTCAAAGTCCAGCAATACGTTGCTGGTCCTTGTTGGGCATACATTATAATCTTTTTTTTCATGCAGCCTATGGGCTGAACGAAAAAAAGAGATTGATCGGTGGGTATACCCACCATTAGAATACCTCCCTTCATCCACCCACTTCTAATGATGGGCATACATGCACGATTTACATATGCCGAAGCATGGGGGCATCCGCCTCAAAAGTTAAGAGCAAATCGCTCCTCCGCCCCTGCTGCCCCCATGCTTCGGCATATATGCTCTTTTTTTTAACTGTGGTGGTGAAATCACCTTCGACAGTACTGGAGTCACGGCTTTATGTATCATGGGAGCAAAAGCTGTTGCTGTCAAGATAAATAAATTGACGCTGCAGCTGAATGGCGTACCTGAAAACAAAAAAATGGTTAACAATAAAACACAGTAAACAGTAAAGTATAAAAAAAATTACATACCTGAAAAGCAAACATGCTAAAACATAATAACAATAAAACAATGCAGAATAGAATACAGTAAAAAAGAGCAGAACAATAGAGAGAGAAGAGAGAGAGAAAAATAAAATGACAACTATTTTTGGTTTTTATATTTTATATTTTTTTCTGTATTTTTTTACACTTTTTCTGTAACTTTTGTAACTAACTGGTTGCAGGTTCGGGTCTCTCAAAATGCAATGGCATCTTGGGAGACCCTGTGAAAGTGTGCCTAGTCTGTGCAAAGCTGTACCCTACGCTAAAACTCAACTAGTGTATGGTAGCGCTCAAAACATTCACCAATGCAAAGACCAGGATTGTCAGGACAGGAGTGACAATAATAGCGGGTGTCACGCCTATATCCGCGCTTTCTACAGACATGACATTTTCTTTGGGGGGCTCGTTGGGTAGGGGTACTCGGGAGGACATAAGGAAAGTGCCTCTCATGCAACCGGCTTACTGCATTTGGTTGGGGAAGGTGAGGTGGAGCACCGTCTGGAAACAGAAGGGCTCTGACGATCTCTTCCTGGAG
Organism: Aquarana catesbeiana; assembly: GCF_042186555.1. Taxonomy (NCBI): domain Eukaryota; kingdom Metazoa; phylum Chordata; class Amphibia; order Anura; family Ranidae; genus Aquarana; species Aquarana catesbeiana. The sequence goes on along the minus strand of NC_133332.1, from coordinate 280,732,765 downwards.
TTTAAGGAAGGATCCAGTCCGTCCTGAAGCTCTGTATAGCACATGAGTGTTCAGCAAAGCCAATTGAAATAAGTATACAGACACTTTTTTATACCAGCATCTGGCCTTACGGGCAACTAGGTACGGCACCAACAACTGGTCGTTGAGGTCCACCCCTCCCATATTTTGGTTATATTTCGTGGACACAGAGGGGTTTCTCCACAACACCAGTCGCTGTAGTAATTTGGACAGTCGTGTCTGCATGAAGGGAGGTAAGAACAAAAACATTCTTATTATCCCTCTACTTCATAGCGAGCAAGTTATTACACTTGAAGCAGGCTCTCTCCCCCAGCCTAAGACGGGAATCTACAAGGCACTGAGGAAAGCCCCAGCGATTAGATTGCACTGTGCCACATGCTCCAATCTGATGATCAAACAAGTGACTAAAAAGTTGCATGCTCGTGTGATAATTGTCTACGTACAAGTGGTACCCCTTTCCGAATAATGGTGACACCAAGTCCCACACAATCTTGCCAGCGCTTCCTATGTAGTCAGGGCAGTTTGTCGGCTCTACATGACTATCTCTTCCCTCATAAACCATAAAACTACATGTATAGACTGTGGCCCTGTCACAGAGCTTATACATCTTGACCCCGTATCTGGCACGCTTGCTGGGAAGATACTGTTTGAATGACAAGCGGCCAAAAAACTTAAGCAGGGACTCATCAACGCAGACAACTTGATGGGTGGTAAACAAGTCTGTAAAACGTTGGTTGAAGTGGTTTTGAGGGGCCGAATTTTGTAGAGCCGATTGTATCCAGGGTCTCCACGAGGACGACAGAGTTCATTGTTGTTGAACTGCATGAACCGCAAAAATCTGCTTGTATCGTGCCCTGGCCATGGAAGCAGAGAACACGGGCATATGGAGAATTGGGTCAGTGGACCAATATGACCGCAACTCACTCTTATGGTTATGCCCATGAGGAGGGATAGGCCCAGAAAGATCTTTTTAATTTGGTAATTGGTTTCCAATCTCTGGCAAGGGAGGACTGGAAAATAGTGGCGATGTGTTGACTAGCGTACAAATTGCTTTGGTCCACAATAGATCTATAGAGCTCTTCGGTGAAAAACAGCGAATAAAAATCAAGTGACTTAAAATCAACTGTTTCCACCTGAATGCCTGGTTGGCTAGTGAATGGGGGAAGTACGGGTGCTGCAGAAGTGGTGGGTTCCCAATTAGGATTGGCAAATTCAGCAGGAAGGGCACTATGGGCATGATGGGCCTGTGTTTGTCTTCTTGGTGGCAGCAGGACACTACTTGTGCTTGCCACCTCGCCAGCTTGAACTGCACTTATGGGGACTCGCCACATCACCAAGTGTTACTGCAGTGCTGGATGTACGACCTAGGTGTACTAGGCCGCTGGTGCTTGCCAGTTCAACAGAAGGAATAGCGGCGCTAGTACTTCTCTGCTCCATAGGAGAGCCCTGCGGTTCTTGCACCTCAACAGCAGAAGAAGATTGGGGTCTGGTACACCTGACCATGGCAGGGACCACAACTCCGTCATAAGAGCTATCTGTCATGGAGCCGCTGCTGTCTACAGGTTCGTATTCTGAGCCTGAATCTGACAAATGAGTGACTTCCTCTTCACTATCTGTCATGCTCAGAAACGTGTAGGCCTCTTCACTACTGTACCTTCGATTTGCCATTTTGGGCTCTAAATTTAGTGATACAGAGGTGAGACTCACAGGTAAAAAAGCTCCTGACTGTTAAAGACTGTATCAAAACGCTACCAAAAAAACTGTTAGCGATTGCAGGGATCAGGCCTGACTCTGCGATGCTACAGTTATGTGTTTTTTAAGTGACAGTGATCGATCGATACTGCACTTGGGTGGGCTGGGCTGGGCTGGGCGGAGGGGCAAAATGCAGGTGCTAGCAGGTATCTAGGCTGATCCTGCTAACACTGCGTTTTTGGGAACCCTAAACTGCTGGAGATGCTAGTATAGATCTGCTCAGATATTGATCCGTTCAGATACTATACCCAGTGGAGGATCAAGGTGGTCAAGGGCCCCTAGGCTACTTTTTGTGTGGCCCCCTCCTAAGCATGCTTTACCAGAAAATAAATTATTTAGTGCCATGTGTAAAAGGGTAGACCTATATTACACGCCTCAAGTGCACCTCTCAGGTCTACAGCCCAAACACATTCAGGCATGAGCCTACTATAAACAGCAATGCCACAGAAAAAAAAAACATTCAATATACACCTGCAAGCTGGTAACAAATTTTACCTTTCTAAACCAACAGTTAGGCCAAAAACGTCTGCAGCAGCTCCCGTTTAACTGAGGCAAAATCACAACATCCTGACAGAGACCAATCGAAACGCTGTGTAATATTCCAATAAAATAAAAGCCATACAAATACCATAAACAGCAGCAGCACATAAAAGCAAGCAATAATCAATAGCAGAACAATCATATGTTCCAACGGAAGGAAGTGCCAGCATCCATCAGCGCAGCCTGTCCATCGGACACCACTACAATCCAGGAAAAGGACCAGACTCACTCCCAGGATATCCGGCAGCTTTTGCCAACATGCTTGTTCACTATGTACACCTTTGTGAGTACCTTTTTACAGTTTTATTAAACTCCATGTTTTTTACTGCACTTAGAGTGGCACCTTTGTTTCATTTTCAGAGTGCACATAACACGCACCCTAAAATTAAGAGGGAAAAGAAACTTCCCACAGCCCCCTGCACAGTACACAGACCCCCTGCACAGTACACAACCCTCTGCACAGTACACAGCCCCACTCCACAGCACACAGACCCCCTGCACAGTACACAGACCCCTTGCCCTGCACAGTACACAACCCTCTGCACAGTACACAGACCCCCTGCACATAACATAGCCCCCCTGCGCATAAAACAGCCCCCTTTCCCTGCACAGTACACAGACCCCCTGCACATAACACGGCCCACTTTCCCTGCACAGTACACAGACCCCATGCACATAACACAGCCCCCTTTCCCTGCACAATACACAGACCCCTTTCCCTGCACAGTACACAGACATCTGCATAGTACACAGACCCCTTTATCTGCATATCACACAGGCCTCTTTCATTATAAAGCCCCCCTGCACTCCCAGGAGACCCCCAGTCTCCTGGGAAAGAATACTCTAAAGTTGAGAAAACATCACTGCCAGCCCTTTCTCATACACCGCTCCTCCTGTGTCACTCATTGTAAATCAAAGCTTCTAAATACCTAAATTAACGCCGTTCTTTGTGACCCGGTCATGTGACTGCTTTCCTCTGCTGTTTCATTGACGGTCACATGACCGCTCTCCTCATGCAATCAAAGGCTACACTCGGGAAGGAGGTGGAGCGGGAGGAGGAGAGTGGCCAGACAGAGCGGCTTTAATTGAGGTATTAAGAGACTTCCATTTACATTGAGAGTGACACACGAGGAGCTGTGCATGAGAAAGGGCTGGCAGTAATGTTTTCTCAACTTTAAAGTATGCTGGCAGTTCTGTCCCAGGGCCAGGAGAGGCAGTACAGCTGGCCTGACCCCCCCCCCCCATGGGTGGCACCCGGGGCAGACCGCCCGATCCCCGCCCCCTGTTGGTAAAAAAACATTTATCGGCGTATTTGTATAACACGCAGGCATGGTTTTTATTCTACATATACATAAATATATATAAATTAATAAAAATATAGTTACATAGTTACATAGTAGGTGAGGTTGAAAAAAGACACAAGTCCATCAAGTCCAACCTATGTGTGTGATTATGTGTCAGTATTACATTATATATCCCTGTATGTTGCAGTCATTCAGGTGCTTATCTAATAGTTTCTTGAAGCTATCAATGCTCCCTGCTGAGACCACTGCCTGTGGAAAGGAATTCCACATCCTTGCCGCTCTTACAGTAAAGAACCCTCTACGTAGTTTAAGGTTGAACCTCTTTTCTTCTAATTTTAATGAGTGGCCACGAGTCTTGTTAAACTCTCTTCTGCAAAAAAGTTTTATCCCTATTGTGGGGTCACCAGCACGGTATTTGTATATTGAAATCATATCCCCTCTCAAGCGTCTCTTCTCCAGAGAGAATAAGTTCAGTGCTCGCAACCTTTCCTCATAACTAAGATCCTACAGACCCTTTATTAGCTTTGTTGCCCTTCTTTGTACTCACTCCATTTCCAGTACATCCTTCCTGAGGACTGGTGCCCAGAACTGGACAGCATACTCTAGGTGCGGCCGGACCAGAGTCTTGTAGAGTGGGAGAATTATCGTTTTATCGTTTTATCTCTGTAGTTGATCCCCTTTTTAATGCATGCCAATATTCTGTTTGCTTTGTTAGCAGCAGCTTGGCATTGCATGCCATTGCTGAGCTTATCATCTACTAGGACTCCCAGGTCCTTTTCCATCCTAGATTCCCCCAGAGGTTCTCCCCCCAGTGTATAGATTGCATTCATATTTTTGCCACCCAAATGCATTATTTTACATTTTTCTACATTGAACCTCATTTGCCATGTAGTCGCCCACCCCATTAATTTGTTCAGGTCTTTTTGCAAGGTTTCCACATCCTGCGGAGAAGTTATTGCCCTGCTTAGCTTAGTATCATCTGCAAATACAGAGATTGAACTGTATATCCCATCCTCCAGATCGTTTATGAACAAATTAAATAGGATTGGTCCCAGCACAGAACCCTGGGGATCCCCACTACCCACCCCTGACCATTCTGAGTACTCCCCATTTATCACCACCCTCTGAACTCGCCCTTGTAGCCACTTTTAAATCCACATACTCACCCTATGGTCCATGCCAACGGACCTTATTTTGTACAGTAAACGTTTATGGGGAACTGTGTCAAATGCTTTTGCAAAATCCAGATACACCACGTCTACGGGCCTTCCTTTATCTAGATGGGAACTCACCTCCTCATAGAAGGTTAATAGATTGGTTTGGCAAGAACGATTCTTCATGAATCCATGCTGATTACTGCTAATGATACCGTTCTTATTAATAAAATCTTGTATATAGTCCCTTATCATCCCCTCCAAGAGTTTACATACTATTGATGTTAGGCTAACTGGTCTGTAATTCCCAGGGATGTATTTTGGGCCCTTTTTAAATATTGGTGCTACATTGGCTTTTCTCCAATCAGCTGGTACCATTCCAGTCAATAGACTATCTGTAAAAATTAGGAACAACGGTCTGGCAATCACTTGACTGAGTTCCCCAAGATGCAAGCCATCTGGTCCCGGTGATATATTAATGTTAAGTTTCACAAGTCTAATTTTAATTCTGTCCTCTGTTAACCATAGAGGTGTTTCCTGTGTTGTGTCATGAGGATAAACACTGCAGTTTTGGTTACTGAAGCCCCCCGATTCACTCGTGAAGACTGAGGAGAAGAATAAATTCAATACCTTCGCCATCTCCCCATCCTTTGTAACCAGATGTCCTTCCTCATTCTTTATGGGGCCAATATGGTCTGTCCTCCCTTTTTTACTGTTTACATACTGAAAGAATTTCTTGGGATTTTTTTTGCTCTCCTCCGCTATGTGTCTTTCATGTTCTATCTTAGCTGTCCTAATTGCACCCTTACATTTCTTGTTGCATTCTTTATAAAGTCTGAATGCTGAGGATGATCCCTCAACCTTGTATTTTTTGAAGGCCTTCTCCTTTGCTTTTATATGCATTTTTACATTGGAGTTAAGCCATCCAGGGCTTTTGTTCGCTCTTTTAAACTTATTACCCAATGGGATACATTGGCTAATGCCCTTATTTAATATGCTCTTAAAGCAAACCCATCTCTCCTCCGGCCATCCTCTGGCTATCATGGCCAATCGGGGGCCCTTGCACACATGGGGCCCTAGGCTACAGCCTAGACCAGCCTGTGCATTAATCCGCCCCTGACTATACCACTAATGGAGGTGTATGCTGCGTGCATGGGTGTTAGCGGTACTGGCACTAACCTGACGCTGCCTGGGGTGACCCAGACCCTATCTGACCCTAAAACCTAACTTATATCACCCACCGGGCGATCAGGGGGTTAAACCTTTATTAGGTAATAAACAGCGGGTGCCCTGACACTATAAAAAACAAGCTAACTAACCAGCATCACCCGTAACAGTTACACTGTGATCACTGGTGAAAGGGTTAACTAGGGGGCAATCAGGGGGTTAAAACCTTTACTAGGTAGTATATGGGGGTACCTGACGCTATAAAAAGCTGATGGCGAACCTATATACTTACCTGCTTAACTAGCGTCACCTGTGACACTAATACAGCAATCAGAAAAACAATCGCTTAGTGACACTGGCGACGGGGGGTGATCAAGGGGTTAACCTTTATTAGGGGGGGTTAGGGGGGTACCCTAGACCTAAAGGGGCCTACCACTAACTGCCCTACCGCTTATAACAGTCACAAATGACACCAATGCAATAATCAGTAAAAAAAAAAAACTGCTATTGGTGTCACTGTGACAGGGGGTGCAGGGGGTGAAAAGTGTGCCTGCGTGTTCTACTGTAAGTGTAGTGTTGGTGCAAACTTACTTGTCTTCTCGGCTCAGAAGCCGGAACAAAAAGGCTTCACGAGGAGCAATGACATCAGTTCCTCCGCTTCTGTTTACAGTTCAGAAGCCGAGGAAGCTCCTCATTCGCCAGAATTGATCGTGAGGGGGTGACCATGAATCAGTGGCCTCCCCCTCAGCACGGATCGCTCCTGGAGCTAATCCGACTGCCGCAGGCACCAGGGGGGGTCCAATCGGACCCCCAGCCCACGGGCAGGCAGGGATGTACAGGTAAGCCCATATGCCTGCCCGTGCCATTGTGCCGATGTATATCGGCGTGCGGCGGTCGGCAATTTGTTAATAAATAAAATATGCACAAAGCCACATTACAGTTAAAGCCCATATCCAGGCAAAATACTCCCTTTTTTCCCTAACCCCAACAAGTTTTGTCTACTAATTCAAGTTCTTGTTTTCTAAAAAAAACTTCTGTGCTGCACACAGAAGCTTTTTTACCTTCATGATAGAATGCATGAAGGTAAAAAAACCTGAGGCTTTAGAACCAGACTTTAGAAGCTTCTGCACACAGAAGCTTTTTTACCTTCATGCATAGAATGCATGAAGGTAAAAAAACCTGAGGCTTTACAACCACTTTAAATCTCAGTGTAAAGCAAACCAGATTCCCAGCACCAGAAAACCAATGGGGGCTTATGCTCATATTCGTACGTGTGTGCATTGCTCACATGCTAATACTTCTAGACAAAGAGGCAATAGATGTACTATTCCAGTTCATCGTGCACGCACTCGCACACATACATGCGCACCTGTCACCAGGAGCAGTTGCTGAATGGCCTGCAGCTTGTATCTGCATGACCCCAGCTTCATCCACCTAAGAGCGGACGTCACCAGCCAGCTACTCCGTGTCCTCACACTCTCTGTCTCCATTCAGGAGTGTTTGGCAGGATGTGCAAGAGAGGCCTCCACAACATTCCAGACGTCACTAGGTATGTGATACCTGGAATTTATCACAATATCCCTTCCAATGAGCTTCAACTGCCATCTCCTTCTTAGGTATACAACTCCCATCCAATTACTCCCACCTATTTGATCAAAATTACAAGCTCTTCTTAGTGCTTCTTAGTGCCCTTAAACAATTCCAAACTAATGAGCTTTCCTAAACCAGTATAATAGAAGTCTTAAAAATGTTAATATTACCCACACTACTCTACCTCTTCAGAACTATTTCAGTCCACCTTTCAAACTCTTATCCTTCCTCTGTGTAACTAATGTTCAATGTTTGATATGGGGCGATAAACCCCCTAGATACCCACTCCACATACCAACAAGGCACAGAAACAATAGAGGTTAGGGTATGTCAAAGGTTGTCCTTTACTATAGGGCTTGAATCCTGGACCAAATTATACACTTGTGGAAACCATCATCTGAAAAATTGTGTTCTCATATAGAAGCTTCCCTTTTTAAAGATGGGAATCTTTATTTTATTTTCCTAGCTTTTAAAGTGGTATTAAAGGTTCAGCTTTTTTTTTTTAAATTACAAACATTTTACTTACCTGCTCTGTGCAATGGTTTTCCACAGAGCAGCCCCTATCCTCCTCTTCTCAGGTCCACCGCTGGCACTCCTAGCTCACCCTCCTTGACCAGTGCCCTCCATAGCAAGCTGCTTGCTATGGGGGCACTGGTGCGTGCTCGCTCCTGAACCCTGCTCTATGTGTCCTTAAGATACATAGAGCCGCAGCTTGGTTTGGCCCCGCCCCTCTCTCCTCATTGGCTTACTGGCTGTGATTGACAGCAGTGGGGCCAATGGCTCCCACTGTTATCTCAACCAATGAGGAGAGAAAGTCCCAGGACAGCTGAGGCTCTTGTGCACATCACTGGATCGAGAGGGGACTCAAGGGGGGCTGTGGGGGGAGCAGCAAACAGAAGGTTTTTTTACCTTCATGCATAGAATGCATGAAGGTAAAAAACATTCAGCCTTTACAACCACTTTGAGGCAGGTCTGCCACTCCCTAAATACACCATACCAACTGTCCATTCAGCACCTAAGATCTAGTCTGAATTTTCAGTGACCCCTTCTGCAGGTAACACAGAGCATTTTAACGCCAATAGATGTGCTCGGGGGCGGACTGACCATTCAGGCACTCCGGCACTGACCAAGGGCCTCGTCCCACTAGGGGGCCCCATCAGGGTTGCCAGCCTCAGTAAAACGAGGGACAGATTGTAAAAATCTGTGTATTTTTACATCTGTCCCTGAAATGTCTGACACCGACATAATTTTGATGTAAAATTTCAGAGGCTATAGCTGCTCCGCCCCTCCACTACCTCCTCAGCCAATGGGAACACAGTGTACACGCCCCTTCTACATGCGGCTTCTTTGAATACAGAGCAGGATATGCCGACAGCTGGAGGAGAGGAGAGGGAGGCGGGACACAGCTGCAGTGTGGGATGGACTTCAGGTTGATACAAGGTAAGTTGACAAACTTGGCTGAGTTCAATGTCATTTTATCAGTGCTTTCTCTGGTGAGCAAAAGGAGGAGGTTGTGTTTCCTCTAGCAGAGCTCTTGTCTCTGAGGCTGTTAGATTGTTTTTCTGTGTGTGAGAAGTGCACTTTCCTGGGGAAGGATATTCTGAACTTCTCCCCCAATCTCTGCTACACCTCCCTACTGATTACCTGCCCACCACTAAACAGACACATCATCCTCCTTTCCTGTATTACCACCAAATGTGTCAGTGAGCTGCTGGGGCACTACAAGTCCCAGCATATCAGGAGATGGGGGCAGCAGCAGTGTGTTAGGCTGATTTCTAGATGAAAAGTGCTGGTGTGTGTATACTGTGTGTGTATGTATATGCTTAATGTGTGTGTGTGTGTGTGTGTAGTCTGTGTGTATACTGTTTGTGTGTATACTGTGTCTGTATACTGTGCGTGTGTCTGTGTGTATACTGTGTGTGTGTCTGTGTGTATACTGTGTCTGTATACTGTGTGTGTGTCCGTGTCTGTATACCGTGTCTGTATACTGTGTGTGCGTCCGTGTTTGTATATTGTGTCTGTATACTGTGTGTGTGTCCCCGTGTCTGTATACTGTGTCTGTATACTGTGTGTGTGTCTGTGTGTATACTGTGTCTGTATACTGTGTGTGTGTCTGTGTGTATACTGTGTCTGTATACCATGTGTGTGCCCGTGTCTGTATACTGTGTCTGTGTGTATACTGTGTGTGTGTCTGTATACTGTGTGTATACTGTGTCTGTATACTGTGTGCATGTCTGTGTGTATACTGTGTGTGTGTGTCTGTGTGAATACTGTGTCTGTATACTGGGTGTGTCTGTGTGTATATACTGTATGATCCATGTGTGCCCACTGCCGCTCAACAGAAATCTCTCTAACAATCCCGTGCCCATGAAAAATGCACTTGTTGCCATTTGGAGCCATCTGATTGGTGAACTGCTGAGCTCGGCCTCGGATCTGGCAGCAGGTCTGGGTACACACCTACGCAGTGACATTATGGCACATGTCAAGCATGGCTTTTATTCACATGCCTCAATGCCCAATGCAGCAGTTCAATATTCAGCTGGCTCCACGACTCACTTGCGCAGTTCAGAGCCTGCAACAAGTGTATTTTTTTTTTTTAAAGCCTTTTCCCGCCAGCTGCCTACCACACCAAGCACTAAGGTGCAAAGGTGTGTGTAAAAGGACACCGATAAAAGGTGACACTCTGGGGGCTCTGCCGTAAGGTACTACTCTGGGGGCTCTGCCGTAAGGTACTACTCTGGGGGCTCTGCCATAAGGTACTACTCTGGGGGCTCAGCCGTAAGGTACTACTCTGGGGGCTCTGCCACAGGGTGCCACTGTGGCGGCTCTGTCATAAGGGGAGATTCTGATGTAAAGGGCGACTGACTTTGCGGACTGTGATGTATACGGAGAATGTTGGGACGTTGGTGTAAGGGAGGACTCTGATGTGAGCGTGGCGCTCATCCCGACTGCTGTACTCTATATGTTGTTTTGTTTGTTACTTACTCCTGACCCACGTACTCTGTACATTATACTGTACATAGACCTGACCAAGGTGTTGTCTCATCAGTTGCTGGTTTTAATTAAAGGGATTCAAAAGTCTTGTTTTTTTATTTATTTTTAAATAACAAGCATTTCATACTTACCTCCTCTGTGCAGTTGGTTTTGCACAGAGCAGCCCAGATCCTCCTCTTCTCGGGTCCCTCTTCGCTGCTCCTGGCCCCTGCCTCCTATGGAGTGCCCCCACAGCATGCAACTTGCTGGGGGGCCCTAAAATTTCCTATTGTCCGGGGGCCCCATGAGTTGTCAGTCCGCCCCTGGATGTGTTTCATCTCTTCACACCTGACCCTAAACTTCAAGATTGAAAACTAAAAGGTTTAGCCATGCTCTCTGACTTTTACACATCTCTTTTGGAAATTAGTTCAGCTTAGCCCCCTTTGACAATTTTCTCTCCCTGAGGATATATCACTTTCTCTATAATCACCCACTTCCTCTATACATTAGAATTTCAGCTCCTATCCACATTTTCTTGCAGACAATAGTTGCCACCCGAGAGGAATATCTCTGTTCTACAATTTTTTCAAAATCTACCACAATGTTTGAGTGCATTTGCATTATGTTGTAAGCATTACATTTTGTGACAGTCCTATAACTCATTTACTTTCAACACAGCTGACTGATAAAAACAGTGATGTAACAATAGCTATAGTAGTCCATGCACTTGCTATAGAGCCTGAGGTTGGTAGAGGGGGTCCTATTGGGAATGCTGTTGAAGCAAATAAAAAATTATAAAAACTGTGAAAAAAATATATGATCTAAATATATAAACTTGCGCTGATGGTGATAAAAATTGGGTAATAAAGGTGAATGAAGCTGCTATAGACACTTGACCATAGTAACAATATATAAATGCAGCGCTCACAAACATAGACCCATCATAAGTGAAAACAAAAGCATAAAGTCCATAGAAAACTGAGAAAATGCTTCACATCTGATGTTCAAAAAGTGCAGAAAATGATTCACATCATTTGCAGAAAAATGCAGAGAAAATGTTGCAGAAAAATTTTCAGGCGTACCAACACCCCCACATGTGTCCCCACTCACCAGCTTTTCAGTCTGGGGGTCAGTACAGGCTTGTAACGATAGCCAAAGGATGTCCACAGAAGGCAGATTCAATGATGGGACTTGATGATAAATAATCCTTCAAAATGGTTTCTCTGTAATAAAAAACAGGTACCCAAAAGAAAAAAGAGTGACTGATAGTGAAGTATGCTAAGAACAGATATTTATTGTGCATAAAAAATGCATACTTACAGACGTAAGTTAAAAACAGGCATGTAATTAATAGGGAAATACAGCAGACGCCATTGCTGGCGTTGTTTCCACGGGACTGGAAGTGACGTTAGTCGTGCCGGAAGTTGGAGGCGACGCAACTTCCAGCATGACTGACGTCACTTCCGGTCTCGTGGAAAAAAAAGCGCTTATTGTAAAATTATGGCAGGCAGTAGAGTCTCCCAAAAGTCTCTCTCGGGAGACTCTACTGCCTGCCATAATTTTACAATAAGCGCTTTTCTACTTACGAAAATGTAAGTGTTTTACTTTTACTCAATAAATTTGTTTTTTATGCGGAATTATGCTATGTGGCCCCTTTTTATTTTATATGGGCCATTTTCCTGAGACGGGCAACCACCCATTGGAAGAGGTTCCCCCATAGTTGTGGACACCTTTGGAGTTCTATTGCCATTCACTTGAAAGGTCCTCCTCCATTACCGGTTGGTAATACAAGCCCTTCTGACTCATTGAGCGTACGTTCTTATGAGTCCATCCCCTCTGGTAAGCCTACATTTCTTCTGTGTGGAGGGTCCATCACATTAACTTTTCCATATCAGTTATTCACGTGGTGAACAGGACTGTCTTTATCCAAGTATTGGACTATGAATAATTATTGCACTTAAGCAGTACTTGAAGACCACCAGAGACTATATTTTGTGCTTCATGTGAAAAGACTTTCTTTTTTCTCTTACATCTTGTGCATGTAATAATGTACTTGTTTGCCCACTTAATTTATTAGCGCTACACTCTTGTATACACGTAATAGGGAAACAGTTGTTAAAGGTGGGCATGGGGAGCTGGGCACTACCATTAGGAATATTTAACAAAGCAAAATGTGTATTTAACCACTTAAGCCCCGGACCATTTGGCTGGCCAAAGACCAGAGCACTTTTTGCGATTCGGCACTGCGTTGCTTTAACTGACAATTGCGCGGTCGTGCACCGTGGCTCCCAAACAAAATTGATGTCCTCTTTTCCCCACAAATAGAGCTTTCTTTTGGTGGTATTTGATGACCACTGCTGTTTTTTGTTTATTTTATTTTAAAAAATCGCAATGAGCGTTTATTGATTGGTTTGCGCAAAAGTTATAGAGTCTACAAAATAGGGCATAGTTTTATGGCATTTTTATTAATAATTTTTTTTTTTACTAGTAATGGCGGTGATCAGCGATTTTTATCGTGACTGCGACATTATGGCGGACAGATCGGACACTTTTGGCGCTATTTTGGGACCATTCACATTTATACAGTGATCAGTGCGATTAAAAATGCATTGATTACTGTGTAAATGTGACTGGCAGTGAAGGGGTTAACCAAGAGGGGAGAGAGCTGCAGGGGTTAAGTGTGTCCTAAAGAGTGATTCTAACTGTGGGGGGATGGGCTACGTGTGACATGACACTGATCACTGCTCCCGATCACAGGGAGCTGTGATCAGTGTCAGTATCATTAGGCAGAACTGGAAAATGCTTGTTTACATCAGCATTTCCCCATTCTTCCTCTCCATGAGACTATCGTGGGTATCCCCGCAGACATCGGGGCTGGCAGTGCGCACGCGACCACATGGTGGCAAATTTAAAGGGATGTATTTGTACGCTCATTTGCCTGTCTGCCATTCTGCCGACATAAATGTTTGTGCGAAGGTCGGCAATCGGTTAAAAACACCGTATAGCAGAAAGAGGATCTTTTTAATGCATCCTCTGAGGTGCATTGTAAAAAAAAAGCAGTCCTTTTAGATACATGCTTGTCGAATGTCTTCAAGCTCTATGTTGTGTTATGGAAAAAGATGATTCTTAACCACTTCAGCCCCGGAAGATTTGGCTGCTGAATGACCGGGCCATTTTTTGCGATTCGGCACTGCATTATTATTATTATTATACAGGATTTATATAGCGCCAACAGTTTGCGCAGTGCTTTACAACATGAGGGCAGACAGTACACTTACAATACAAATCAATACAGGAGGGATCAGAGGGCCCTGCTCGTTAGAGCTTACAATCTAGAAGGGAGGGTCAAGTGGAAACAAAAGGTAATACCTGTGGGGGATGAGCTGATGGAAAAAATGAAAATACAGTTGTTGTTAGGTGTGGGTAGGGTAAGCTTCTCTGAGAGAAGAGTTTTCAGGGATCAACTAAAAGCTAATAAGGTACTGCATCGTTTTAACTGACAATTGCACGGTCATGCGATATTGTACCCAAACAAAATTCATGTCTTTTTTTTCCCCCACAAATAGAGCTTTCTTTTGGTGGTATTTGATCATCTCTGTTTTTTTTTTTTTTTTTTACGCTATAAACAAAAAAAGAGCGACAATTTTGAAAAAAACACAATATTTTGTACTTATCCCCTTTTTTTTTTTAAAGCAAATTTTTTCTCAGTTTAGGCTGATATGTATTCTTTTACATATTTTAGGTAATAAAAATTGCAATAAGCGTATATTGATTGGTTTGCACAAAACTTATAGCGTCTACAAAATAGGGGATAGATTTATAGCATTTTTATTTATTTAATTTTTCTTACTACTAATGGCAGTGATCTGCGATTTTTATCATGACTGCGACATTATGGCGGACACATCGGACAGTTTTGACACATTTTTGGGACCATTAGCATTTATACAGTGATCAGTGCTATAAAAATGCATTGATTACTGTAAAAATGTCACTGGCAGTTAATGGGGTTAACACCAGCCAGCCATGTTGTTAAAAGCTACTGTCTACTTATTTTGCAAAAGGATAAATTAAAACAGCTTATTTCAACAATGGAAAAGTACATTGTAAACAAAACAGACCATACTCCTGGTACACAAAATTAAGATTTGGCTCACAGCCCACAAAACTTGTCTCTTAACAGGGTTTTAAAGTGTCTGCCTACTTCAAGGCATAGATCCCAACTGTCCCTGATTTTGAGGGACTATCCCTGATTTGGAACAAAGTCCCTCTGTCCTCCTCATCTGTCCCTCATTTTGGACTGATCTATATAGTTGTATATAAAATGCACTATTTATCTTTTAAAAAATGTTCCCCAGTGCTAAGCCTTTTCTCTAAATTCTAAATTGTTGCATTTTTAAAGTTGAGAGTGTATAGGTCTGGCCTCGTATTGTATGATTTTGGGTGAATCTGGAAAAGAGTTGTGCAGGAGGATTGTGTGGGATGTGGCCAGCTCTTGGCTGCTGCAAGGGCCCTCACTTTTGTTATATGTGTGGGCATGCTGTATTCTCCTCAGTGAGTACCCATAGGTGTCCTTCCTGTCCTAGACTCCTTGTGTACCCCAACTAGTTGTCTGTGTCCTGCATGCCAGTAAGCCCAGTGCCCCAGGGCTGCACTATGCCCCTGCCATTCATGTGAGTCCTGTCTGAACGGTGTAGGCAGTTTATTTTGTATGGGGGGAAGGATAACATTGATTGCCGGATTGATAAAGGAGGTAAAAGGCCCATTTCAATGCGTTTTGTCTACATAGACATCATCATAGACATCACCCCAGAAGATGTCTATGTAGACGAAACGCGTTGGGACAGGCTTCACTGCTGCCATACACATTACCAAAAGCGCTGTTTATTCTTCTAAAATGTGAGTTTTTAACTTCATTAAATTTTATACCTTTTATACAGAATTACGCTATGTGGCCCTTTTAGTTCGCTCTTTAACTATACACGTGGACATATGGGAGAACCTATTCATTTTCCTTTATGAAAAAACCTTCCATAGAGACTACTTCCCTAAGGACCACTTAAGGACTTGGCTTATTCGTCAAAGGTCTCCAGATCTGATGTTTCCAACTTTGGCGTTGGCCAATACAAGCTTGTTTGACTCATAGGACGTATGTCCTTTTGAGTTCAAACCATCTGGTAAGCCTTCATCCTATCGGTGGCGGATTACTCACCTTCACATATTGTTTCACCATCTATCCACTATTTTAATGTCAAAATGATGTTATGAACACTTGGCGTATGCCCCTTAAAGGTCATTTGGTCTCACCACGCATTTGGTTTTTCATTTCACTCATGGACTTTATGTTTACATTTTTTTCCCTTTTATTCTTTTTTATGCAAAATCACTGCGTATTCATACAATTAGGGTTCCACATTGTTTGCATTGATAATTGTGAGACCTATCCAGTGGTCTTTGTTCACTTGAAGTTTTAGCGCTGCACTTTTACCTTTATCCCAACTAGTCCTAAACAAAGTTTAAAATACTTGATACCAGGGTACTGGTGCTGGTATCACATGTCTAATGATGCACTGTATGGATATAGAAGGGACATCGGGTTGTATCCCTAATACCCCTGAGGAAAGGCTTTACATCATACCTGACACCCCCCTTACACCCACATGAAACTTCCATTGGGATTTGGAGAGGAGTTAAAAGCTGGGTAGTTAGACTTTGGGCAACAGGATTTAAATAGTACCAACAGTTTGTGCGGGGCATGAATAGAAGGGCCCTGCACAAGGGGTTAATAATCTAAGGGAAGGGGGTGGTACAAAAAGTAATAGCTGCGGGGAATCATCTGATATGGAGCTTGCTGGACATACTGGAGTAGGAAGTTACAGAGGGTCTGGAGCAGTCCTGATGTGAAGCATTGGAGGAGGTATCATGGTATCAAGGGAGCTGGGAATCAGGATGTCTTAGAAGGAGCAGAGTGGACAATTTGGGTGATATCTTAAGATCGAAAGCGGTTAATCCAAATATCTCAAACTAAGGTTTCGTAATGGGAAAAGTTTATTCAGTTACATTCTTAGGGCCACAGCTTTAGTAAACTCCACCCTGTTGCTGTCCTGATGTGGGTATCTATTAAGAGACCAATGTAGAGTATTGTGTGCATTTAAAAGAGGACCCTAGAACTATATTTTTCTTTTTGTTGTTTTGGGGAAAAGCCTCTAAAAAATTTGAGCAATAAAGTGCAGTCGGGTTTGACTAAATTCTAAAAAGTTTTTTGGCAACAGTTGTTTTATTCTCTCCTTTTTAAAATATTTTTGTACTTGACTCGTAAATTCAGTGATCCTGTTCACCTGTTGATCACTGATATGGGAGAGGAGTCTATTTTTATTTATTTTTTGTCACTCTTTATTTTATTTATTTATTTATTTATTTATTTTGCTAAGTTGCTGCAATGTATTATTTTTCAACGCACTTTATAATAATTTTTCAGGACAGTTATATATTGTTCATTTGATTTTATGAATACAGATTCAATGCTCTTTGACATAAAGTGAAATGTGTGTAAGGGTTGAAGCAGCATTAAACCCGTGTTTTTTATTTTTATTTTTTTCTCTTCTCTCTTTTTTCTACTTTCTTTGTTTCATATTCTTATCTTTAATTACATTAAGTTACCAATCCATTAGCTAATAATGTTCTTCTATATCTTTAAAGGTAAATGTATTCATCTTCTGGAACTTTTGTTTGAATATCAGAGATGAGCTGTGAATTGTAAGGCTTTACCGTTTCTGCCTGACTCAGTTTTTAAGAGTCCAGTGGGTCCTATATAATGGTACGGTATGGTATTTGTATGGTAAACATACAAGTACCATATTTCACAAAGTATCCCTGGACATCCAGGTCTTAGGTCTTATTGTAATTCTACATCTCCCAGTCTGTCTACTGCTTAAACCTAAGCCCCGTGAGCAGGTGTGGTGAACCTAGGGACCTGGTAATAGCATGCAGTGTTGACTATCCTTACCATTAAGGGCCATGGCTGTTGCTTGGACTCTGTACCCTGTACCCTGTGGGGATCCCACTTTACTCATCCACTTTACTCGTCCACTTTCCACCCCTTATAAGTATTTAGTCTTAATGGCTACACCTTTGCTCCTGTCTAGCACTCCTCCAATAACTGTGCACTGAAGTTCTCCTTTGTTTTTTGTATTTATGCATGACTGTCTGGAGGCCCACCCTACCATCACCTGAAGAAGCAACAAAAACCCCCACACCATATCTTGAGACAAGGGGACAATGACTAGACTGTCCTTAACTTTCCTTCACCATGCTGAACAGTGCCATCTCGCGGTCCAATCTTTGCAAATATCACACAGAATTCCCAAGTTATGGGACTAAAAGATGCCAGGATCATCAATGTTGGAGTTCTGCTCTTCCAAGGCAGAGGGGCGATGAAACATTGCAGTACAGGCACTCATGGTTCAGATGTGAAGTCTCAAAGGCACCAGGATTTCTTTGCTTTCTCAAGTCTACCTTGATGTGTTTCGTCGTGCTCAAGACAAGAAGAGGAGGTTGCAGTGGTGGTGGTTAGGGAGTTGGGCCTTCTGGGCTGTTGTGGGTGGGTGCAAGATTATTGAGGGAGGGCATAAGTTCAAGAATGAACTTCAGGGGAAACTGATGTGGAAATTTGAGGCCTATGATTTTTACCTTCAATGATAATCAGCATTAATAAATGGACAATATGGCTTAAACAGTGTATCATAAAACTGCCTGGACATTCTGAGAACAGCTGACATCATAAAACAGCTCTGGTATGTTATCTAGAGTTAGTATCTAGGAAGTTCTGTTTATAGTGTCCACTATACTACCTGGTTTATAGATGTACTGCAACTAAGTCAATCCCTTGCCCGGAGGGAATCACTTGGGGGCTGTAAGGATGACCTCTAACTGAGAGTGGTAATGTTACCAAACATGTTTTACTTACTGTAAATGGGGTTGGGCAGAGAGGGGATATAGATGCAAGCCAAGTTCTCTTGTTTTTTATGACATGTAATGACCTCCAGTTGACCAACTGTGGCCACCTGGTTTATGTGAGGGAATAGGACTCTCTTCAACCCCTCCACCCTTGAGTGAATGTGACAATGTCTTAGGATATGTGAGGGGGTGTTTCTGCCAGGAAGGAGTTAAGGAGAGGTGGACTTTTGAAAGTGTATCTATTGGAACACAGATCACTGGCCTCTTTCTTATGCCGCATACACACGGGCGGACTTTTTGACCGGACTGGTCTTTTCTTTTCTCAAACTTTTTCTGTCCTAGGATTTGCCTTAATACACTGATAACATTTGTATGTCCATTGTAACAATATATCCTTATTGTATTAATTATCTTCGTCCACTGGCAACACTGTATTTGTAACATCACTACGTTATATTTGGTAATATCTGATTATTCTAATGTTTCTTTTCTGTACAATAATAAGTTTAAATAAATTTGATTGTTATTCTTTTTGCACAGTTATCATTCGTTTTTAATTCTATCCGTAATAGCTGCAACCAAATTGGTTGATTCTTATATAGACAAAAGGTTTTAATCACTTATTTTATGTATCATTAATAATTTACGTGAGGTACGAATATTGCCATAACACAATTGACTGCATTTGATGGGGTACAAGTGGCTGTATATGATGGGCACAAGTGGTTGCATATGATGGGCACAAGTGGCTGCATTTGATGGGGCACAAGTAGCTGCATATGATGGGGCACAAGTGGCTGCATATGATGGGCACAAGTGACTGCATTTGATGGGGCACAAGTGGCTGCATATGATGGGGCAAAAGTGGCTGCATATGATGGGCACAAGTGGCTGCATTTGATGGGCCACAAGTGGCTGCATTTGATGGGCACAAGTGGCTGCATTTGATGCAACACAAGTGGCTGCATTTGATGGGGCACACTGGCTGCATTTGATAGGCACAGTGGCTGCATTTGATGGGGCACAGTGGCTGCATTTGATAGGCACAGTGGCTGTATTTGATGGGGCACAGTGGCTGCATTTGATGGCACAATGGCTGCAATTGATGGCATAATGTCTGCAATTGATGGACACAGTGGCTGCATTTGATGGGCACAGTGAGGCTGCAATTGATGGGCACAGTGGCTGCATGTAATGGGCACAGTGAGGCTGCAAATGATGTTTTTTTTTTCCAGTATTTTTGCGTTTGTTTGCACCCCTCCCAAAAATTTTGAGCACTAGCCGCCACTGGAGCTGATCAGTGTATTCTGATGATGGGGAAGTCTCCCTGCTGTCAGAATACAAAGACTCAAGGGGAAACATTGGCAGCATCCATGCAAATCAACACTGTACTTGCAGCCTGCAATTAAACTGTACCCACAATTCAGTTACAATGACTTTAAATATCCACAGACTTAAAATGCAGCTAACCTCAATTTAATGTGTAGAAGGGAAACATTTAAAATATAAAGACACAAGAAATGTGACAATAAGCATATCTTGTATTGTACTAAATTCTTTGTGTGTGAGTGGTGAGGTCAGCATTATGAATGGGGATTGGTTAACACTTTGTGTTCTTGCCAAGGTCTCAGGATAGGTCATCATCTCAGTGTGATGACTTCAATGTATTTTGTGACAATCATAATTTATGCCCCTTGTTTTAAAAAATCCCTGAAGTGACTTCCACAAGGAGCAGAGTAATGTCATCCACTCCTGCTGGTACACAGCACTTTGGATGTTTGTTTAGAGTTAAATCAAACGTGACCACACAAAAAGGTTGGCTAGGTTGACATGAAGGATCTTATTTTCATAAAAAGCAACTAATTTGTCTTTTATGTTTTTATTGCAAACAGAATACATGAGGGTGGGACACATGGGGGCATAGTTTATGCATAAAGATAATAAAACAGGCAGAGAAAATGCAAAGGGCACAATTAACATTGTGTAAAAAAAAGAAAAAAAAGAAAAGTAAAACATAATGAGAGAATAGCCACCTAACTGTTCTGCAGAGAAGGCTTGAGATATAAAAGGGAATTATGTGACCAGAACATTTGTTGAGTTTTATCAACACTATATTCTTCTTTTATATTTTACATCAGCAACACATTAATCAATGCTAATGTGTACTAGCAAGGTAATAAACTTGGATACTATTCTGTATTATTGTATCAATTAGAGAAGAGCTAAAGGTTTTTAAAGGAATTTTATAATAGCAGTAGTGGTCCCTGGATCACCTGATGCACACCCTCTTCATTGAGCTTTTTGACAAAAATAAAATTAAAAAATTGTCACAGCAATCAAAATGTCTACTGGATTCATAAAGACTAGATACCTCTAGTCTATTGTTTAAATATGTATGTTCCCTCTTGAGTTTGATAAAACTCTCACGCTCTTTTCGACGGGTAGCGTATCAGATGACCATGGTGTAAATCAGAGTTTCTCAATCAGGATTCCTTTACAGGTTGCTAGGGGTTCCTTGAGCAATGAGGAATGTCTGCCTCTCAGGCCCCTTTCTCACTGGGGCGGTGCAGGCACCGGCGGTAAAACGGCGCTATTTTTAGTGCCGCTTTACTGTCGTTTTAGCGGCGCTATTCACGCCTCTAGCGGACGAAAAAGGGTTAAAACCGCCTGCAAATCGCCGCTGCAGCAGCGCTTTGCCGGCGGTATAGCCTTGCTGCCCCATTGATTTCAATCGGCAGGAGCGGTGTATACACCGCTCCTTCACCGCTCTAAAGATGCTGCTTGCAGGAGTTTTTTTAACATCCTGCAAACGCACCGCTTCAGTGTGAAAGCCCTAAGGCTTTCACACTGGAAACACAGGAGAGGCG
Organism: Aquarana catesbeiana; assembly: GCF_042186555.1. NCBI lineage: Eukaryota > Metazoa > Chordata > Amphibia > Anura > Ranidae > Aquarana > Aquarana catesbeiana. The sequence continues at coordinate 280,711,444 of NC_133332.1, read as the reverse complement.
GTTTACAGGCGCTATGTTTAGTGCTGTAGCGCCTGCAAAGTGCCCCAGTGTGAAAGGGGTCTCAGGTAAGTTCACACTGAGACCATTGATAGCTATCTGTAAGCAGGAAATTCTTCCCACTGTCTATCACACAAATATGTCATGAGTTGCACCGTATTTTCCGGCGTATAAGACTACCTTTTACACTTAAAAAAACTGGCCAAAAAGCAGGGGTCGTCTTATACGCCAGGTCAGCTGCTCGGATGCCTGCTGGATGTGTGGTAATATTGTATGAGCTTTGGCTACATAAAGTATACACCGCTGAGCCAATCTCAGTGAGTGATGTATTTAAATGAATAAAGAGCCTGCTCGGATTGGAGTAACAACCTCTGCCAATCTGAGCAGGCTATATACAATAGCCTGCTTGGATTGGCTTGGAGAGTCAGAGAGACATGGGCTGATGATGTTACAGCCTCTGCCAATCCAAGCAGGCTTTGTATTCATTAATAGAATACATCACTCGCCGTGATTGGCTCCAGCTTCAGCAAGAACGAAGAAGGATATGAAGCATTGGAAACCTCGGAAGGGGGGGTCGTCCAAAAAATCTTAAAGACCTGTAAGATTAGGGGGTCGTCTTATACGCCGGTCGCCTTATACACCGGGAAATATGGTAGATACAGTAATTTTTAGCTGGGGTCCCCCGAGATTGGAAAGTTATTTTAAGGATTCCACTGTGTCGAAATGGTTAGGAAAGGCTGGTGTAGACTAAACTTTGGTTCATACCTATGCGTTTTTTAGTTTGCAGAAACACACTACAGTTAGTGCGTTTTGCAGTTTGCAGAAACAAACTACAGTCCATTTAGCATGGTTTTCTATGGTACACATTAACATCCACAACCGGTGGGTTTTTTAAAGGGTCAGGGACTTTTTTTCCCCACAGCAGATTGCGTTTTGCGTGTAATAGACTTCAATGGACCCGCATGAAAAACACAAGTGTTGCATTTTTACATGCATTTTGCATTTTTCTTTTCTTCTCCATAACACACTATGTATAGCTGGCTGTTAAGGAGTGGGCAGGGAAGCTGTCCACCACTTCTTTAACAACCGATGAGTCATTAGCTGTCAGAGAGCTTCCTCACTGCCACCTGAATGTAAAAATAAGAATTGCCGGCAATAAAAAAATCAGCAGAAAAATGGCATGGGGTGCCCCCCCAATCCATACCAGGCCCTTATCCAAGCATGAAGCCTGCCAGGTCAGAAAAGCGAAGGGAAGAGGGAGCGCCCACCCCCCTTGAACCATACCAGGCCACATGCCCTCAACCTGGGGGGGTGCTTTGGGGCAGGGGGCTTTGCTTCGTCCCGGCCAAAGTACCTTGTCCCGATGTTGATGGAGACAAGGGCCTCTTCCCCACAACCCTGGTATGCAGAGTTTTTTTTTTTTTCAGGTTCCGCAAGCGTCGTGATTAATCTACACTGGGGCACATCATTGTTTTTTTTTTAATAAAGGACTTGTCAAAAAGTTAAGTGTTTTTTACTTACTTTTTACACTTTTTAGGTGAATCTGTAGTAGTACTATGTACCCCATACTCATTCACATGGGGGGGCCAGGATCTCAGAGCCTCCTTGTTAAAGGGGGCTTCCAGATTTCGAATAAGCCCCCCCGCCCGCAGCCAGGGTTGTGGGGAAGAGTCCTCTTGCCGTTCTAAACGTACATTTATGAATTATTAACCATAAGATATGAGGTTGGTTAAATAAGGATTCTTATAACCAGAAGTGAAAGCTTAAATATAATAACATTTATTAAAGAAGCGTTAAAAGTCTACCTAATACACAGACAATATCTATAGTCTTAAGGGAGAAAATATTAGGTTATCGTACAAGAAGACAAAGTATAATCATCACAATACAAATGGTAAACAAACAAGCATGACAAGCAGGTATACCTTTAAGTGCTGGAAGATGCTCTGATAATTACCTATATTATGAATGTTCCTGGGCCCAGGTCAGTTTTCATCTTCTTACTACTCTCTTTGGGATACCTTCTTATAGGCCCATCTCTCATTGAATTGAATAGGGCCAATCTGATTGGTTTATTCTGTTAGCCCTCTATTCCCACCAGGCGTATCTCCTAATTTGGGCAACTTCCTCCTGTTGTGGTAACGAGCTGGGGATAAGTTGTTTGAAGAGGGATTAAGGTGAAAAGGTGAAAGTCATCACCTTCTCTTGAAAGGGGTACTTAACTTATGCATGGCATTAGCCAGGGCAAAACCTCCTTTCCTGAACAGATGAAAGAAATATTCTCATCCTCTCAAACACCCCTTTGAAATGGACAAATGGTTGATTAGCATGGAGGAATACAAAGGCCTTTATTGAACTAATGAATTTGGACCTGTAACAACTACACTTCAGATGGTATCTGTCCTTGACCCTTTGAACATCAAATATACGTAATCAGCTGATTGTCTTCACAGCACATCCTTCTCGCATACTACAAGTAGCTGTTAAATGCATTAGCTCTTTTTCAGCCAAATCCTGTCGCATATTTACATCTAGCTAAATTACCCCTTTACTGAAACCCTGTCACATACACACGACTATTATTTCTTATCCACAAATATATATATACACATCTATATACAGATATTCTCAGTTGCTAATGGAGATTACTCATAAACTCCTCATAAGGCAACAGTCCCTTGTCCCCATCAACATAGGGTTTTACTGTCAGTTCATTCATAAACATTCAGTTTATGAATGAACAGAAGCCTCTGTCTCTTCTTCAGTGCAGCTGAGGCTAAAGAGAAAGGGACTGGGGAATCTTTGTCCTCCATCCCTTTCTCTATCTCAAACGGGAGATGTCAGAGGTCTGTTTAGACCCCTGATATCTCACTAAAGCCCCCCAACTATAAAAAAAAAACAAAAAAAAAACAAAGCATTGCAATATAAAAAAAAAATACTATAAAAAAAATAATTAAAAAACAATAAAAAGAAAGACCTACTGACACCATCCACTGCCCTACTGACACCATTTTGCACATGCTACCCACCGCCATATACTCTGTACTCCTCACCTGCATATACTACTCACCGCCATACACTCCGCACTTCTCTGCTGCACATACTACCCACCTCCATACACTCTGCACTCCTCTCTTGCACATACTACCCGCTGCCAAACACTCCATATTCATCTTCTGCACATAATGCCCTCCACCATATGCTCTGCACTCCTCTCCCTGCACATATTACCCACTGCCTTGCACTCTGCACTCCTCTCCTGCACATAATACGCATGGCTATACACTCCACACCCCTCTCCTACACATACTACCCACCGATGTACACTTTGCACTGTACATTCCCTATTTAACATTACTACGTTCTGCATCATGTAAGTCATCTCGGACCCTATTTAACCACACACCTTTTAAGCTACGACCCAATATTTAGCACAATTTAAACCACGCCCAATATTCAGCTGCGGCACATGCAGCCCCTGCTCGTGGCTCAGCAACTTTGGCTGACTTTCTGGCGAACTGGGGCCACTTACCAGCACTCCTGTACCAACAGGTAACCTGCCTAGCGGCAACCCTTCTGAACTGCATCTTGCCCAAGCTGTGCCCTTCTCCAGCTTCCAGCACCTGGCGTGCTAGTACACAGTGGTGGAAGGCTGGCTTACCCTTCATTTTGCTGCCTTCTCATCCTTCACCATACTCCCTCGAATTGCGGATCTGCTACCTGCCTAGCGCTCCCAGACAAGTGCACAATATCGGCTGCTCTCTTACCCTGCAGCTGTTATAAGACTCCTACACCTCACTGCTAGGGACTGCTGCACAGTAAACAAAACAGTGCAGCTTTCACTGTGTTCCCAAGTAAAGCCCATATCAACAGCTACCTCTATTATCTCTGCAGCCTGTAATCAGAACCTTCTCTGTACAGTCCTGGAATGTTGCCAGGACTGCATTGCTTCACTGTTTCATTGCTTCACTGGGTGAAAATCTGGAGGACCTTGAAAATAGAAATCACGCTACAGTCCATTGGCATCCTGGAGTCATATAAAGTGACTGCCCTGATACACTACCTTACAGTTGACCTGATGACCTCCTCAATTTGCCTTTTAACCCTTCTTTCACACAGCTGAGATTTCTGCCTGCTGGACTGCCACTGTACCCGTCAAACATCTGTTCTTCTGTCAGGCAATCTGAGCCCACTGTTTTTGGGCTCTTTTTTCCACAACAGCCACCACACCTGCCTGCCCTGTACCTTGCATTCTTCACTGCAAATTGCTGTGCCACCGACCCTAAGATCTTTTTAGCCTACAAGGCTACAAAACTACTTTGGGCACCCTTTCTAGCAATGAGAGCTGTACCCATGCTTGCCAGCCACAGCTTGGTATCCTTTGTGCAGAGTCACGTGGTACCGCAATTTGCCAAGCCTAAGCAAAAGTGTCAAAGTCAGGAAGCCACCGCTGAACTCTTTCCCTTCTCCCACCAGTCTCCTTCGAGCCCCCGTGTGGATCTTATGGAAGATTCCTCACAAGATAACACAATTTCTTCTTCCACCGGAAATCCTAACAATATGGTGACGGAAGTCACCAAGATTTTTCTACCTTACTTTGACAAAAAGTTTGTATCTCTACAAAAATCAATTTAAACAGTTTTGGAAACTATTGCCTTTAACACTGACATAATTCAAGAACTGGAACAGCATGTAAGTGACCTAGAAGATCAACTCCTTGTAATAAAAAACAAAGCAGAAGCTCAGTCTCTGATCATTGCTTTACTGGGTGAAAAGCTGAAGGGCCTTAAAAATAGAAATCACGTTACACTTCATTGGCATCCCAGACTCATATAAAGGTCTGAGGAGGTTGATCTGACAACCTCCTTAAACCTTGACACCCGTCCTACTTGCAACGTAGAAAGGCCTCATCCTTTGGGCTCAGGGAGGCAGGGGACTAATAACAGACCTAGACCCGTCATAGCCAAATATCTTCACTTCGCAGACAAAGAAGCCATATTCTCCACCTACAGAAAACTCCAGGAACTTTGAATTGATGGGAACCATATCCCGATATTTCAAGATTTTTCAGCCTCTGTGACACAAATACACAAAGAATTAATCCCAATCTGTAAATGCCTCTCCAAAAATAATATCCACTTTACCCTTCACTACCCAGCCAAGCTACACATCGTCTGGAATAAACTGTTGAGGATCTTCTGGCCCAAACTATTTGAGGATCCAAATTCAGCCACTTTGCAGTTCCAATTGGACTTCTATAACTTCCCTTGTAGTGCACACATTGGGGTTCATTTACTAAAGGCAAATCCACTCTGCACTGCACGTCCACTTGAAAGTGCAGTTGCTGTAGATCTGAGGGGGAGATCTGAAATGAGGGGAAGCTCTGCTGATTTTATAAGCCAATCATGTGCAAGCTAAAATGCTGTTTTTTATTTCCTTGTATGTCCCACTCTGATCTACAGCGACTGCACTTCCAAGTGCACTTGCAGTGCACTTGTAGTGCAAAGTGGATTTGCCTTTAGTAAATAACCCCCATTGTTTCCAATAATGACATGTCTTGTTTTCTAAAAAATGGTGACTCTTGATGTTTGGAAGGGAACTATCTCTCCCAGAGTTACCTTTACTTTCTCTTATGCAATGTTACTTCAAATTATGTTGTTTTAAAGATATTCTGATAGATATTCCTTGCTTGAAGTTATTGCCCCGCTGCTCAGACAGATGAGCAACAGGTTAATTGTACTTTTAATAAAATAGAGGATACTCTAGTTGTTAGTTCAGAGTTACCTATGTTGCCGTGTTCTTCTAATTGTCCATTTTTATTTCTTAATGAACTTGAGTCTAATGGATGATGGTCGGTTACTTCTAGAGTTTTTCAAAATAAACTCCTGCTTACTGCACTGGTGATGGCAGCTTCCTGGGGCAGCCGTCCTCACCAAATAGGTATTTCTTTCGCTTGCTCTCCTCCTGTCCCACTACTCACATGATAATGGGAATATCGCATCATTCCACCCTTTCCCCAACATACCATAATCTTAAAATAATATTCTGGAATGTAATATGTTTAAACATTCCACTTAAGAGTAGGAAAATCTTACAACTCTTAAAATGTATGAAACCCAACATAGTTTTTTTTGCAAGAAGCTCACTGGAAATTAGGTCACGATAATAGCGAAAACTATTGCCATAGCATATAAAACTACAAAAAGAGGGGTAGTGATACTACTAGGTATCACACACAAATGTATCTCTTTACCCCTCAGCTCACACCTTCAGTCTCCTCACGTATCACTAATTTACTAACAGACATATCAACCCAGATGTCACACCACTTCCTCAAACTCAATCTATCCAAAACCGAGCTCATAATATTTCCTCCCCCCACGTGCCCCTTCCCCTGATCTCTCTGTCAAGATCAATGGCACAACTATCAGCCTTACCTGCATGCCAAGATTCTAGGTGTTATCCTGAACTCTGAGCTATCCTTTAGGCCCAACATCCAATCACTGTCCAAATCATGCCGTCTCAGCTTCCAACATCTCCAAAATACGGCCTTTTCTAACCAATGACACCACACAGCTCCTAGTTTACTCCCTGGTCATCTCTTGCCTTGACCACTGCACTCCCTTCTCATTGGCTTACCTTTACATAGGTTATTCCCCCTTCAGTCCATCATGAATGCTGCTGCCAGGCTCATCCACCTTAACAACCGATCTGTGTCTGCTACCCCTCTCTGTCAATCCCTCCACTGGCTTTCGCTCACCCATCAAATTCAGTTCAAGATACTAACAACAAATTACAAAGCCATCAACATCTCGGCCCCCAGCTAAATCACTAACCTATACAGAAACCTGCTGTATTCAGCTGAAGGAGTATTATGCTATATACATAGTACATAGTTAGTCAGGTTGAAAAAAGACACAAGTCCATCCAGTTCAACCGTAAAAAAAAAAGAAAAAAGATATCGTACAATCCAATAGACCCAATTCTATACCCACAGTTGATCCAGAGGAAGGCAAAAAACCCCAGCAGAGCATGCTCCAATTTGCTACAGCAGGGGAAAAAATTCCTTCATGATCCCCCAAGAGGCAATCGGATTTTCCCTGGATCAACTTTACCTATAAATGCTAGTACCCAGTTATATTATGTACATTTAGGAAAGAATCCAGGCCTTTCTTAAAGCAATCTACTGAGCTGGCCAGAGTCTATTCCACATTTTCACAGCTCTTACTGTGAAGAAACCTTTCCGTATTTGGAGATGAAATCTCTTTTCCTCCAGTCGTAAAGAGTGCCCCCTTGTCCTCTGTGTTGACCATAAAGTGAATAACTCAACACCAAGGTCACTATATATGGACACCTTATATATTTGAGCATGTTGATCATATCCCCCCTTATTTTCCTCTTCTCAAGAGTGAATAAATTCAGTTCCTCTAATCTTTCCTCATAGCTGAGCTCCTCCATGCCTCTTATCAGTTTGGTTGCCCTTCTCTGCACTTTCTCTAGTTCCCCGATATCCTTTTTGAGAACTGGTGCCCAAAACTGAACTGCATATTCCAGATGAGGTCTTACTAATGATTTGAACAGGGGCAAAATGATATCTCTCTCTAGAGACCATACCTCTCTTAATACAAGAAAGGACTTTGCTCGCTTTGGAAACCGCAGCTTGGCATTGCATGCTATTATTGAGCTTATGATCTACCAAAACCCCCAGATCCTTCTCCACTACGGATTCCCCCAGTTGTACTCCCCCTAGTATGTATGATGCATGCATATTCTTAGCCCCCAAGTGCATAACTTTACACTTCTCAACATTAAACCTCATCTGCCACATAGATGCCCAATCAGACAGTGCATTGAGGTCAGCTTGTAAATTGGAGACATCCTGTAAGGACGTTATTCCCCTGCATAGCTTGGTGTCATCTGCAAAGACAGAAATGTTACTTTTGATCCCAGACCCAATATCATTTATAAAGAAATTAAAGAGTAAGGTTCCCAGCACTGAACCTTGGGGTACACCACTTATAACATATAATATACATCTCTCTCTTTATTGGTATACCTTATACCACCGCAATGTGAACCTTGTGTTCAGGGGACAAAGAAGGAGATAGTCCCATCCATTGATAAAGGATAAAGACCTTGCACTTTTGAATCATATTGCTGGTGAGTGGGGACTTAGGAGGGGAGCATAGAGTGGTACTGTAATCTCACAAGCAGGAATCAACTATGTTTGGCACTTTATCTGCATGGATGGACTTTCACTTATGATTGAACAATTATGAACTTTATGATTGCACAAGCACTTTATATATCAGTTTGTTCATTCAATATTTGTTTTATATAGGAGCAGCGCTAAGTTTACTATTGCTTATTGACATCACTAGCCTAGTCTCAAAATATCAACCTAATCGTTCTCTTCGTTCCTCCAAAGACCTCATACTTTCTAGCTCCCTCGTCACCTCCTCCCATGCTCTCCTCCAGGACTTTCCCGTCCTATGGAACTCCCTACCCCAATCTGTCCAATTATCTCCAACTCTTTTTGCTTTTAGATGATCCCTGAAAACCCTCCTCTTCAGAGAAGCCTATCCTGCCCACACCTAAAAACAACTGTACTTTCTCCATCACCTCATCCCCTACAGTTATTACCTTTTGTATCACTCGACCCTCCCTCCTAAACTGTAAGCTCTAATGAGCAAGGCCCTCTGATTCCTACTGTATTAAATTGTATTTTAACTGTACTGTCTGCCCTCATGTTGTAAAGCGCTGCACAACCTGCTAGCACTATATAAATCCTGTATTATTATAATAATACTAAGTAAATCCTTTCCTTACAAAATCCTGAACACAGTTCTTGATCCAGAAAGCAGATACATACTGCTAGAACGGGAAGTGTCAGGGGAACTTCTTTCAATTTGTGATCTTTATTCTCCTAATGTCTCCCCCTCACCCTTCTTTGCCCACCTTACCCAAATCCTCTTGGCCAAAGAATATCCCAATCTTCCCAATGTTTTCAGTTCTTACCGCAAACATTGATCCATCTCTTGACCGTTTACATTCAGTTATCACCCTGCACTCCTCCACCATTGAAAGTCTTCCCTGCCTCTCGAGCACACTTTGCCTCATCAATGTTTGGTGACTACTCCATGCCACCAAACGGGATTATACTGTACATGCTACTCGAAGGCTCACGCAACATTCTCCAGAATAGATCATTTTTTGATAGTGGACTCCCTTTTTCTTAAGGTTGACTCTGCCACAATAGGTTCCTTTTCTCTTTCAGACCATTCTCCTATTACCTTTTCCCCGAACATGGCTACTCATAGGTCTAATCCTTCTACTTGGAACTTCCCCACTCATCCTACTAACTCAGATGAATTGAATCCTTCCTTCAACTACACTGGGCCAACTATTTAGATGACAGAATCTCCCATAGGGACACGTCCGTCCTATTTTGGCAGATAGCAAAAACTGTTCTTAGAGGTCATATTATATCCTACATCAATGCTAGAAAAAAAAGTGCTCACCAATACTCTCATCTAAAAGATGAGGTTCTCCAAAGCTACAGATGGCATTTGTTGGAAAACTCACCTGAATCAAAGAAACACTGGCAAGAATCAGTAGTGCTCTTGAACACCTTTTGTAACTTCTCATTAGGGATGAGCTTCGTGTTGGAGTCGAACCCATGTTCGACTCGAACATCATCTGTTCGATCGTTCGCAGAACTGTGAATGATATGGGCCGTTTGCGCCAAATTCGAGTAGCGCGTCGCGGCCCATAATTCACTGCGGCATCGCAGTGCATTGCTGGCTGATGATTGGCCAAACATGAACTATAACCCGCATGCTTGGCCAATCACAGCGCCGTCTGTACAGAGAGCTGTAATTGGCCAAAGCCAGGGTGGCTTTGGGCAATTATGGCTCAGGGGCTTTAGTACACGCCCCACACTATATAAGGCCGCCTGCTTGTCGGCCCTGTGTGGTGTGTTCCGGCGTTGAGAGACAGAGACAGAGAGACAGTGTCATTTGATTTAAGTTACATAGAGTAGGCAGGACAGTCAGTCAGTTAGCTACACTTACAGTGTATTGTGTCATATAAATATATATATATATATATATATATATATATATATATATATATATACTGTATTCAGTTTAGCTAGATCCGTTCCTGTTATTATCTTTCTACTGACAGGCAGGCAGGTGTTGTTAAAGTATTTGAAGAAAATTGCTGGTGTTCTTCTGATCCTATTAGTCCTATTAGCGACAGTATTTACAGTTAGTGTAGTGCGTCCTCTGCACAGTGTGCACCTAAAGCTACCTGTAGAAGATTGGTGGTGTTTTTCTGATCCTATCACTACCGCAGGCAGCTACATTATTTTTTAGTGTAGTGCGACTTCTGCACAGTGTTCAGCTAAAGCTACAAGTTAGTATAGTGCAACCTCTGCACAGTGTTCAGATAAAGCTCCAAGTTAGTGTAGTGCGACCTCTGCACAGTGTTCAGCTAAAGCTACAAGTTAGTGTAGTGCGACCTCTGCACAGTGTTCAGCTAAAGCTACCTGTAGAAGGTTGGTGTTGTGTTCCTGAGCCTATCACTACCGCAGGCAGCTACAATATTTACACATTAGTGTAGTGCGACCTCAGCACAGTGTTCAGCTAAAGCTACAAGTTAGTGTAGTGCGACCTCTGCACAGTGTTCAGCTAAAGCTACAAGTTAGTGTAGTGCGACCTCTGCACAGTGTTCAGCTAAAGCTACAAGTTAGTGTAGTGCGACCTCTGCACAGTGTTCAGCTAAAGCTACCTGTAGAAGGTTGGTGTTGTTTTCCTGATCCTATCACTACTGCAGGCAGCTACATTATTTACATGTTAGTGTAGTGCGACCTCTGCACAGTGTTCGGCTAAAGCTACCTGTAGAAGGTTGGTGGTGTTTTCCTGATCCTATCACTACCGCAGGGAGCTACATTATTTACACGTTAGTGTATTGCGACCTCTGTACAGTGTTCAACTAAAGCTACCTGTAGAAGGTTGGTGGTGTTTTCCTGATCCTATCACTACCGCAGGCAGCTACATTATTTACACGTTAGTGTAGTGCGATCTCTGCACAGTGTTCAGCTAAAGCTACCTGTAGAAGGTTGGTGTTGTTTTCCTGATCCTATTACTACCGCAGGCAGCTACATTATTTATACGTTAGTGTAGTGCGACCTCTGCACAGTGTTCAGCTAAAGCTACAAGTTAGTGTAGTGCGACCTCTGCACAGTGTTCAGCTAAAGCTACAAGTTAGTGTAGTGCGACCCCTGCACAATGTTCAGCTAAAGCTACAAGTTAGTGTAGTGCGACCTCTGCACAGTTTCAGCTAAAGCTACCTGTAGAAGGTTGGTGTTGTTTTCCTGATCCTATCACTACCACAGGCAGCTACATTATTTACACGTTAGTGTAGTGCGACCTCTGCACAGTGTTCAGCTAAAGCTACAAGTTAGTGTAGTGCGACCTCTGCACAGTGTTCAGCTAAAGCTACAAGTTAGTGTAGTGCGACCTCTGCACAGTATTCAGCTAAAGCTACAAGTTAGTGTAGTGCGACCTCTGCACAGTGTTCAGCTAAAGCTACCTGTAGAAGGTTGGTGTTGTTTTCCTGATCCTATCACTACCGCAGGCAGCTACATTATTTACACGTTAGTGTAGTGCGACCTCTGCACAGTGTTCAGCTAAAGCTACCTGTAGAAGGTTGGTGGTGTTTTCCTGATCCTATCACTACCACAGGCAGCTACATTATTTCCACGTTAGTGTAGTGCGGCCTCTGCACAGTGTTCAGCTAAAGCTACCTGTAGAATGTTGGTGGTGTTTTCCTGATCCTATCACTACCGCAGGCAGCTACTTTATTTAAACGTTAGTGTAGTGCGTCCTCTGCACAGTGTTCAGCTAAAGCTACAAGTTAGTGTAGTGCGACCTCTGCACAGTGTTCACCTAAAGCTACAAGTTAGTGTAGTGCGACCTCTGCACAGTGTTCAGCTAAAGCTACAAGTTAGTGTAGTGCGACCTCTGCACAGTGTTCAGCTAAAGATACCTGTAGAAGGTTGGTGGTGTTTTCCTGATCCTATCACTACCGCAGGCAGCAACATTATTTAAACGTTAGCGTAGTGCGTCCTGTGCACAGTGTTCATCTAAAGCTACAAGTTAGTGTAGTGCGACCTCTGCACAGTGTTCAGCTAAAGCTACAAGTTAGTGTAGTACGGCCTCTGCACAGTGTTCAGCTAAACCTACAAGTTAGTGTAGTGCAACCTCTGCACAATGTTCAGCTAAAGCTACCTGTAGAAGATTGGTGGTGTTCTCATACTAATAATACTACAGGCAGGCAGTGGATTTTGCTAGCTGCAGTATCAGATATATATATATATATATATATATCCCAGCTTAGTGCAGCTACATCTCACTGCAGGCCATTAGTATGTCTGGAAGGCCAACAAGGAGAGGAAGACAGTCACAAGCCAATAAAAGAGGGCAAGCAGGCTCTGTGTCTAGAGGTAACAGTGCTGGTCGTGCACACGGTGCATCCTCATCAGCACGTGGCTGTGGGACATGCTTGGCCTTTTTTTCGTCAGCTGGCCGTGTTGAGCCGCAACATGCGGAAGACTTGGTCGAGTGGATGACCAAGCCGTCATCATCCTCCTCATCCTCTCTCACCCATGCTCAGGGTACTTTGTCTGGCAAAGCAGCTGCCAACGCGGCCTCTTCCCTCGGCTCAATGGCATGAGTGACTCCTTCCCTAGCCCCACCATGTCCTCCTGAGGAGTCCCTCGAACTGTTTGACCACAGTTTAATCTAAAAGGATAAAAAAAAATGCATTTTGGGACTTTGCGTGAGGATAATGGGGCCGTTCATTACCCCTCCTCCATCCCGGTTCAATAATATAATATGAGAGAACAGGTGCGGGACTTTGAATGAGGCACAAGGGAGCAGAAGTATAAATTGAATAAGAATGTGATTTATTATTAAAATGATACAAAATTTCATATATTTACATATTTAGGCACATATATGTTGGCACATAGCTCTATAATGATTATCTGTAGTCATCAAGAAAATACATTCCGACAAGGGTTTCTATTGCAAACATAAACATACAATAAATTAGGAACGTTCATACGCATATGATTGATCATTGTGTACACATAACGGTATTTGTAAGCTCTACGTCGTTTCGGGACCTTATAGCCACTCATCAGGAGCATAACCGTAGTGACCACCTATGAATAGGGGAGATAGCAATATTATAAGATATTGAAAGGCAAATGGGTAATGGTGGAACATGACATCCATTCTCTCACCAAAAACATGGACTTACAGCATGTATGCGCAGAGGTAGCGTAGCCCCACATGCCCAACCAGCCAGTATGCCAGGGTCCGAAGCTGAGGGGACATGTCCCGGTGGCAACACCAACACAGAGAGTCCCCCAGACTGGATAAGTGTAGCGAAATAGGATGAATGAGTGATGAATGTGACCTCATAAAAAGTAGGAAAAGGTGAAAGGAATTCCAACCTAAAAAAAGCAAATAAGTGTAGGGAATGAATGTGTAGGCAACAAAATAGAGTGTAACATTGGAAAGAAAAAATGTAGAATGGGAAGTGAGTGGGGAAAAAGGGGAAAAAAGGAAGAAAGACAGAAGAGAAAAGGGAAAGTAAAAGGAGAAATAGAAAGAGAGAGGGAAGGGAAAAAAGAGGATTAAAAAGAGAGGAGGAGGAAAATCTAGAAGGAAGAGGGGAGAGGAAGGGAAGAGTAAGGGGAGAAAGTAAGGGAGAAAGCGATGAAGCAGAAAAAGGAGAGAATACAGATGGAAACTGAAGAAAGAGGAGATGAAAGCGGTCAAGGAGAAGACCAGGAAAATGGGAGAGTGAGTGATGGAAAGTGGGGAAAAACATACCTGAATGTGAGGATAGGGGCGGAACTGCCAGCAAACTTGCGATGGAAGTGAGTAGTGGGGAAGATAGGCAGGTGGGGACCCATACTGGGAGAGGACACTGCGGGGGACGCTGCCAAGGAAAAAGCCCCCAACGTCAGGCAGCAGCTGCCCAAAGGGTGGCTGGGAAGCGCCCCGAACCCGCCAGCTAGGGACCTAAACCGGCCGGTCGTAGGTCTGCCTCCAAGCCCACCAAGCGCTGGAGAGTGTTGTCTCAAGCAGCCACTATATGGCGCCACAAGGATGCCACACAGCTGGCGCGAGATGCATGACGTCGACGCGCAGTGGGGAGGATCCCGCCGTCCTGAGTCGGAGGAAAGGGGCGGGGGGATCAAACCACAGTGCGCGTCGCAGCTTCGGACCATAGCAAAGGATGGCCAGCACGGACAGGCAGCGGCCAGAGCCACCAAAGCGCACACTTATCCAGTCTGGGGGACTCTCTGTGTTGGTGTTGCCGCCGGGACATGCCCCCTCAGCTTCGGACCCTGGCATACTGGCTGGTTGGGCGTGTGGGGCTACGCTACCTCTGCGCATACATGCTGTAAGTCCATGTTTTGGTGAGAGAATGGATAAGTCATGTTCCACCATTACCCATTTGCCTTTCAATATCATTTATCATTGCTATCTCCCCTATTCATAGGTGGTCACTACGGTTATGCTCCTGATGAGTGGCTATAAGGTCCCGAAAAGACGTAGAGCTTACAAATACCGTTATGTGTACACAATGATCAATCATATGCGTATGAACGTTCCTAATTTATTGTATGTTTATGTTTGCAATAGAAACCCTTGTCGGAATGTATTTTCTTGATGACTACAGATAATCATTATAGAGCTATGTGCCAACATATATAGAGCTATGTGCCTAAATACGTAAATATATGAAATTTTGTATCATTTTAATAATAAATCACATTCTTATTCAATTTATACTTCTGCTTCCTTGTGCCTCATTCAAAGTCCCGCACCTGTTCTCTCCTATTATGCCCACCAGGTGGTACTCATTGATGGCCCTCTGCTGCGTGTGCAGCCGCTGCAGCATGACCAACGTTGAGTACCACCTGGTGGGCATGTCACAGATTAGGCAGTTCTTGGGCAGGTTAAATTCCTTTTGGAGGTCTGCCAGCCGAGCACTGGCATTATATGACCGGCGGAAATGCACACAGACTTTCCTGGCCTATCTCAGGACATCCTGTAAGCCCGGGTACCTGCCCAAGCTCCGCTGCACCACCAAGTTAAAGACGTGAGCCAAACAGGGCACATGGGTCATTTGACCCTGTCGGAGGGCGGAGAGGAGGTTGGTGCCATTGTCGCAAACCACCATTCCTGCCTTAAGTTGTGCGACTATGGCACCAGGACAGGTTTAGGGGAGCTTGTTTTTTTTCCCACGCCAGTGGGCCATGATCAGGGATGCATGCACTGTCCTGTCACCATTTGAGGAGGCCATGAGGATGGTGAGCAGTGACAGTGCATGCATCAGTGACACTGTCCCCCTTGTCCACCTGTTGGAGCACACGCTGCATGGAATAATGGACAGGGCACTTGAGGCAGAACAGAGGTAGGAAGAGGAGGACTTCCTTAGCTCTCAAGGCCCCCTTTATCCAGACAGTGTTCCTGCGTGCCCGCCGATCACACAGGAAGAGGAGGGGGAGGAGGATTGTGTCAGTATGGAGGTGGAGCCTGGCACTCAGTATCAGCAGCAGTCTTTAAGGGATCATTTACAGTCCCAAGAAACACATATACTTGTACGTGGCTGAGAGAAGGTGGCTGCGGATCATGTCGTCCTTAGTAACCCAGAGGACTCCGGACCGAATGCCTCAGCAAACCTACGCTGCATGGCCTCCCTGATCCTGCAAAGCCTTCGGAAGGATCCTCGTATTCGTGGTATCAAGGAGAAGGAACAATACTGGATGGCAACCCTCCTTGATCCACGTTACAAGGGTAAGGTTGCGGACCTTATCTTGCCATCGCAGAGGGAGCAGAGGATGAAACATCTTTGGGAGGCCTTGCAGAAAGGTCTGTGCAATGCGTTCCCAGAGACTGGGAGGTTACAAACTCCTGTTTCTGGACAACGTGTTGCTGAGGCTTCAGTCAGTCAAAGGAGCGGTGGAGAAGGTGGCCGTCTGACTGATGCGTTCAGACAATTTTTTAGTTTTAGTCCGCAGCACCAAGGTATGATCGGTTCCAGCAACCATCACCAGCGTCTGTTTTACATGGTGCAGGAATACCTAGGGGCAAGATCTGACTTGGACACCTTTCCCACCGAAAATCCTCTGGGTTACTGGGTCTTGAGGATGATGGATCACTGGCCAGAGTTTGCACAGTATGCAATTGAGCTACTGGCCTGTCCTGCATCCAGCGTTCTTTCGGGAACGCACATTCAGTTCTGCTGGAGGCTTTGTAACCGATCACAGGGTGCGTCTGTCCACCGACTCGGTCGATCGACTGACCTTCATAAAAATGAATCAGTCTTGGATCACCACCAGCTACCAAGCACCTGATGCTGAAGTAACCGAATATTTTTTTTTGAAATGTCAGATCCCTTCAAAGACTGCCTATGCTGATGCTGAGTGACTATCCTGTTATGCTGAGTAATTATCCTCTTCCTCCTCAATGATCATGCTGATAGCTTGTAAGAACATTTTGGTTCTGGGTGCCGTCACCAGTGCCTAAGGCCCAATTTTTCAGCCCCTGTATAACAGGGGCGTGTAATCACAATTTTTGATGCAATTCTTTGCAGCAGGGCTAGTTCCTGTGCTCCAACTAGAGTATATGTGAGGGGTTGCAGTGTTGTGGCACCAACACCAGTGCCTAAGGCCCAATTTTTCAGCCCCTGTTTAACAGGAGCATGTAATTACAATTTTTGATGCAATTCTTTGCAGCAGGGCTAGTTCCTGTGCTCCAACTAGAGTATCTGTGAGGGGTTGCAGTGTTGTGGCACCAGCACCAGTGCCTAAGGCCCAATTTTTCAGCCCCTGTTTAACAGGGGCGTGTAATTACAATTTTTGATGCAATTGTTTGCAGCAGGGCTAGTTCCTGCGCTCCAACTAGAGTATCTGTGAGGGGTTGCAGTGTTGTGGCACCAGCACCAGTGCCTAAGGCCCAATTTTTCAGCCCCTGTTAACAAGGGACATGTAATTAGAATTCTTGATGTAATATTTCACAGCAGGGCCTGTTTCTGCGCCCACCAAGAGTAACTGTAAGGACTTACAGTGTTGTGGCACCAGCACCACCACCACCAAAGGCCCAATTTTTCTGCCCCTGTTCAACAGGGGCATGTGATTACAATTCTTGATCTAATATTTCAGAGCAGGGCCCTGTGAGGGCTTACAGTGTTGTGGCCACAACAACACCTAAGGCCCAAATTTCTGCTGAGTATATAGGGCAGGCCCCTACTTTCAAACATTCAACTTACAAACGACTCCTACTTGCAAAATGGAAGGAGACAACAGGAAGTGAGATGAAATCTACCCCTAGGAAGGGAAATTATCTCCTGTAAGAGTTAATATGGGAAAAACGTTTCTCCTTTACACTGATGCTTTATCACCAATCCTTGTTTCACTAAAAACCCCAAATTTTCAAAAAACATTTGTCATTGGGACAAAAAGTGAGGTGAAATCTTCTGAAGAGGAGCACAGACAGCAAAACAAATGTCACAGGGGTGATAACCCTTCCCTATGTTTTCCAAAAAGCTTAAAATAGATTTTTTTGGCTGGAGCTAAACACGTTAAAAATGTACCAGTTCAAAATTACAAACAGATTCTACTTAACAACGAACCTACAGTCCCTGTCTTGTTTGCACCGCCTGTATACTGCTGTTCAGAGTATATAGGGCCTGGGGGCCCCACACCTTTCTTTTTTTAATTTGGGTGTGGGGTTCCCCTTAATATCCATATAAGACCCAAACGGCCTGGTAATGGACTGGGGGGTACCCATGTCATTTGTCTCACTGATTTTCATCCATATTGCCAGGACCCGACATTACATTAAAGCCGCAAACAGTTTTAAATGAGTTTTATTCCTTTAAAAATGTCATTTTGTGCAGGGACTGTTCTAAGCACGGGAAACACGCACCACTCTACAGGGATACTATAGAAACCCCCCAGGTACGATATTTAAAGTAATATTTCACTTTTTTTTTTTTTACTTTAAGCATCGTTAAAATCACTGCTCCCGAAAAAACAGCCGTTTTTAAAAATTTTTTGCATTGATACATGTCCCCTGGGGCAGGACCCAGGTTCCCCAAACCCTTTTTAGGACAATACCATGCAAATTAGTCTTTAAAATGAGCACTTTTGATTTTGAACGTTCGAGTCCCATAGACGTCAATGGGGTTCTAACGTTCGTGCAAATTTTCGGTCCGTTCGCAGGTTCTGGTGCGAACCGAACCGGGGGGGTTCAGCTCATCCCTACTTGTCATACAAAACAAAAGCTGCTGTACATTACCAACAACTTCTATAAATGGTACAGCAAAATTGGTCCACTACTTGCTAAAATTACTAGACCTTATCACCCAAAGCGTCATATCTTAACAATCAATTACCCATAACTCCGCTCCAGCACCACCTGCCCACAGACCATAATCACAGCCTTTGAGCGATATACCAATCTAATTGCCCAAGCCCCCCAACCTCTTCTACTTCAACAACTAATAGCCCAAGCCACATTCCCCAAGCTCACCCTCGATCAGCATGAGCAACTTAATTCCCCAATCACTGACCTAGAAATCCAACAAGCCATTAAATACTCAGATTACAAAACCCCTGGACTGAACCTTTGAGAAAGCCCATTGGGTGCTATGTGTGAGGTGGGCGGTGACGTAATCACGCTGGGACTAGGTGGAGCTGTGTACGCTGAGGATTGTATTGTGAAATGCCCATTTTTTACTTCTGAAATGTGAGTGGATTTTTATATGGAAAAAAATACTTTTTATTAGCGATTTGCACTATGGTTCTTTTCTCTTGCCTCCTATACGATTGACACCACACTGAGAGCTACGGATTCAGAGTGTACAGCCAGTGGGAGCGGTGCCACTTATAACACTGCAAAGTGCATATAGACCCCCTTTAATTAGTGAGGTCCATTAAAGCAAGTGAGAAGACACCCATAGGTGGGATGAAGGGCACTGCGGTGCTCAGAGGCAATTAATGAAGAGCTTTTGGTGTGTGGGACTGCACACTTGTTTTCACAGACATAGAATCATTGTTTTATGGACTGTATATATATTTAAAAGAAAAGATGGTCTCGTGTAAATTTATATATTATATATAGATGATCTTTACACTGTTTTTAGGTATTTTTTTATGCACTATAATTTGAATGCACTTTATTGAAGGTGAGCATTGCACCTTTTTTTGTGACTATATTGATTCATTGCATTTTGTGCAGGTGCTTGGATGCAAGCTGTCTTCTACTGTATAGTATATAGAGTTGAGTAGAGTAGCTGGTTTATACACAGGAATTGCGCAGAAAGCTTTTTCACATTTAATAACCAATTATACTCCCTAATACCAATGACCAGAGGCACCAGACAGATATGGCCCCATTCTCCTATTTTTTTTAACATAGCACTGGACCATCTTCTCCACCTTCTGGAATCTCAACCCACATTTCAGGGCATAACCATGGGCCATAAAATCACTGCTTTCATGGATGACTTGCTTCTATACGTTTCTCACCCAGAATCCTCCTTGCCTAGCATATTGTCCCTTATTACAACCCTGGGTTCAACCTCGCGCTATTCCATCAACCTCGACCAAGCTAAAGAATTCTACCATACCAATCATCACACACCTCTTTAGAGGGACCCTTATCCCTTTATTTGGTGCAAAGAAAAAATGTTGCATCTCAGAGTATACCCAAAAATCCCCACAACTTATACAAGGTTAGCATTACTCATTTGCTACGTTCCATAGAAGTGTTCCTTGCTGTTTGGAATCACTTTAATATTTCCTACATGGGCATTATAAGTTTAATAAAAATCCCCGCCCCACCTGCCCCTGCCCCTGCCCCTCCTGCCCCATCCTCCAGCACACCCCCTCCCACCCCCTCTGTGCCGGAGGAGCCCCTCCCCACCCCTTCCCCCCCCAACCTGTCCTCCCTGGAGGACTTCCCCACCCTCCCACCCCCCTCCACCCCCACCAGTGGCCCAAGAGGAAGCCGGAAACGTAAGCCAGAGAGCCCAACAGCTGAGGAACCCGCCACCTCCACCAAACGGCCCAACGGGGTCCAACGCGACAGCGAGGGACCCAAGCAAGTAGTGGAGGACCTAGAGTCTGCAGGAGAGGAGGAGGAAGGGGAGGAGATCGTGGTCGACCCTGAGCATGACCTCCCCCCCAACGTCCACATCAGCCAGCAGATGATGGAGTCTGTCCTTGAGGAGCTGGGCCTGGCCCAGGACACAGGACAGGCAGAAGACGCAACGGAAGAGCCACCCCCCCCCTCCGGGGAGGTAAGTTCGGACCCTTGTTAACTAGACCCTTATACCCTTTTTCATTATGGCTGAGATCTCAATCTTTTCCATTAATGTGAGGAGTATCAAGGATACATCTAGAAGGCAAGCGGTCCTGACCTTTCTTTCAAGTCAGCAGAGTGATGTCTACATGCTTCAGGAGTGCGCCCTTCCTCCCTTGAGGAGGTACACTCATCTGTCCTCCCAGTGGACCCTTGGTCCCTCCTACTGGTCCGGGGGTGGCGATTGCAAGTCTGCAGGCGTAGCCGTTCTGGTCAGGGGTGGGCGTTTCATGGTTGACTCTATCCATGAGCTAGTCTGTGGCCGTCTTTTGGTCATAGACGGCTCGTGGGTGGAAGAGCCAGTTAGGCTCATTAACGTGTACGCCCCCCCAGACAAGAATGCGCGGCTGGAACTCTTCCAGACCCTGCGGACCCAACTCATCACCACCAGAACAGTAGTGATCGGCGGTGATTTTAACTGTCCGATCGAGGAGGATGGGCGCAGCTCCAGCATATACGCAAAACTTGATGCTACTTCTAGGCTGCTCAAGGAGATGATCTCGGAGGCCTCCTTGCAGGACGCCGTGGGATCCATAGGGAAAGGGACCGTGAACTATTCGTGGTGCCGACCCGATGGATCTGTGCGTTCCAGGATTGACTTCGTGCTCACTTCAAGAACAGTCAAGCATCGTGAGTTCTCCATGGTCCCCTGCTTTTTCTCTGACCACAGGGCTATTCACTTTCGGGGTGACCTGGGCGAGGGCTTTGCCCGCGGACCGGGTTCCTGGAAGCTGAATAGCACCCTGCTGGAAAACGAGGAATTGATGGGGGAACTCCGAGAAGCCTATGCCACCTGGACGGAGGAAAAGAGATTCTTCGGAAGGGTAAGTGACTGGTGGGAGTTTGTGAAGGTTAAGCTGCGTAGCTTCTTTCAGGCAAGGGGACGCCAGCGTGTGTGTGCCAGGAGGAGGGAACTCAGGAGACTGCAGCGTCAGTTGCAGTCCCTGCAGGACCTTCAGCACTGTGGCTGGGACGTTAGGCAGGACCTGAAGGACACCAAGAGGAGCCTGAAAGGACACTTCGAGGAAGAATCCAGGCACATTGTCTTCCGTGCCAAGGTGGAGAATCTTGAGAAAGGTGAGAAGTGTAATTCTTTCTTTTTCAGGAAACTCCACTCAGGACACACACCCTTGTCAGAGTTGCGCGACGAGACCGGAACACTCCAGAAGGGGAAGAAGGCTGTGATGAAAGTGGTCAGCGACTACTACACCAACCTCTACTCCCCGAAAGAAACGGACACACAGGCGGCCGACAGGTTCCTGTCAGGTATCTCTAACCAAATTGATCCTGCAGGTTCATCAACCGTCAACGCCCCCTTGGTGCTGGAGGAGCTGCACTCTGCCGCTAAATCCTTTAGGCGAGGCAAGACCCCGGGCTGCGATGGTCTCCCAGTTGAACTCTATGTAGCACTGTGGGATCTCGTGGGCCCGGACCTGCTCGAGCTGTACGAGGAGATGGTGGTGGAGGGCAGAATGCCTCCGTCACTGAGGGAGGGGATGATCACGATTTTGTATAAGCGGAAGGGGGAGAGATCGGATCTTAAAAATTGGCGTCCGATCTCTCTGCTGAACGTGGACTACAAAATCCTCGCCAAGGTCCTGGCCAACAGGCTGAAGTCTGTCATCGGACAGATCATCCACCCGGATCAGACTTGCGGCATTCCTGGTCGCAGGATTGCGGACAGCCTTGCGCTTGTCCGGGACACGGTCCAGTACATTCATGGCCGCCGTGTGCACGCGGCCCTGGTCAGTCTTGACCAGGAGAAGGCCTTTGACCGTGTCTCCCACGAGTTTATGTGCAGAGCTCTGCGCAGGTTTGGTCTTGGGGAAATGTTTTGTTCGTATGTGAATGTAATGTACACTGACATTTCTAGTTTGGTGCTGGTAAATGGCTGGAAAACTGACCCCTTTCCAATTCTGTCTGGGGTCAGACAAGGCTGCCCTCTCTCACCTCTGCTTTTTGTTTGTTGTATAGAGCTCTTCGCCCGAAGCATCAGACGGGATCACCGCACCAGGACCGGACAGACGGGAGGTCAAGTGCTCACTCTACATGGACGACGTGACGGTGTTCTGTGCTGATCGGCGCTCCATCGACACACTCGCCCAGACCTGTGAGGACTTCGGCCAAGCTTCAGGGGCAAAGGTCAACTGCGGGAAGTCAGAAGTCATGCTCTTCAGAAAGTGGTTCCTGCCTTCTTCTGCACCAATTCCTTTCAGCGTCAAGACGGACTTCATCAAAATCCTTGGGGTCTGGTTTGGAGCTGAGGGCGCAGCCCTGAAGTCCTGGGAGGAAAGACTGTCAAAGATGCGACAGAAGTTTGGACTTTGGAGCCTCAGAGAACTCACCATCGAAGGCAAAACACTGGTACTCCGCAGCGAGATCCTCCCTGTGTTGCAGTACCTCGCCCAGGCCTGGCCCCCTCGGGTCAACACCTGTAAGGCCATCACCAGGGCGGTGTTTCACTTCATCTGGAGCTCCAAAATGGACAGAGTGAAGCGGGCGGTTATGTTCAAGGAACCCCTCAAGGGCGGTAAGGGCGTGCCTGACATCGCTACACTATTGAGGGTGTGCTTTGCTTGTAACTGCATCCGCAGGACATTGGTGGACAGAACTGTGGACTCTGGTGGTAACTCTATGTCCCGTTTTTTCCTCCTGCCTCTTTGGAGGACCCTTGGATGGGACAAATGGGACAGCTCCATCCCCTACAACTGGGACACGCCTTGGTACTACTTGGACACCTTCAAGTTTATCAAGGAGCTGGGGCTACATGGAGTGAAGCCCGACTTGTGGAAGCCAAAAACTATCCACAAGTTGATCAGAGCATCGGACATTGTTGAGACTGTTCCAGGCCTCCCTTCAGCCACTTGTAAAGTGGTCTGGAGAAATGTTTCTTCAAAGAGACTCACCAACAGGCACAAAGATCTGGCATGGATGGCAATCCAAGGGGGGCTGCCACTCAGGACATTCATGCATGCCAGAAACCTGTGTAGATACAGGCACTGCCCCTTTTGCATCATCCAGGAGGAAACTGCTCTGCATGTTTTCTGGGAGTGCCCCTTTGCACAGGACCTGTTGAGGGCCCTGGAACCTGAACTCAAAGACTTTGTACCACAGACTGCAATCACACACTTTGGTGTGTTGAACGGACTCTTCTGTGGAACTCATTCACAGGAGGACATTGACGGTGCCTGGCGGGTGCTGTGTTGCTTTAAGGACGCTTTATGGTGCGCCAGAAAGCGCCTCATCCACCAGCGGGAGAGGATGTCCATCGAGGACTGTCGCAGACTGGTTCACAGTCTGCTCAGAGACTATCACCTGATGGACTTCAAGGAGGAAGAGGAGGTCTGAAGATTTCCCCATCCCCCCCCCTCTCCCCCGTGTATCCTTTGGCAGTTCAAATAAAGCTTCGGGCCTGTGAACTCTTTACTCCCTCCCCTGCCCCACCTTCTCCACCCCCCCCATCACACCCGTTGCCCATTTGAATGTTATTTGACTGTATGACTGGACTTTTTGTGAAATGTCTTTTTTAGTACTGCTTTCAGGGTAATGCGGTGTCATGCATGATGTGATGTTTCGGGGTATTACTACTCTGCACAACACATTAGGCATCATACCGCAGGATGAATGTAATTTATTTGTATGCTTGGTGATGTATTGTAATGTAGTGTATTTATGCGCTGCGTCGCAGTACAGATTGGATGTACCCTGTTTAAGTATTTGTTTTTTTGTATATTTTCTTGCAAAATAAAGTATACATTTTTCAATCAAAATTATAAGTTTAATAAAAATGGAAGCCTTTCCTAAGATTTTTTACATCGTTCATGTTCTCCTCCTACGCCTCAAACACTCTGATCTCGAGTGTATATTTAGAAAATGTTCTGTAATGGCACCTGGGGCAGCAAAAGAGCAACTATAGACCTAGGTATCATACAATAACCCTACAGTAACAGAGGCCTCAATTTTCCTAACCTGGCACTTTCCAAATCTTGCCGCCTCAATCTCCGCAACATCTCCAAAATATGCTCCCCTTCCTAACCAATATTTCCACAAGACAAAAGCAAGGTTTTTAGAAGAGTGTCAGTAGATAGATAGGAAAAATCCTTGGTCCATTTGTTTAGACCAGTTGTTGTGGCATTGTAATCCAACTATTGCCGAAGAAAATTATATAGGGTGGACACAGCTTTTTTACTTGGGTTAAGATATCCTCAGAGTGTATTCAACGACTTCCCCCAGTCTCTTTGAGAGAATTTTTTGATAATGGAAATATTGTAGGATTTTGCTTTTAGAGGGAGAAATGGATTGCTGGATAAGTAGGGAATTTCTCTAGTGCTACATTAGAAGGAAATAATTGCTGGTTACCAACATTTACCAAAAATGTTATATAGACCTTCATGATGCCACTGTTTAAAGATGGGAGGACCAGAGGACTCCGGGAGGTCTGCGTTGTTCCATATGGGAAGAAAGAGAGATGCATGCCTATTTAGCGTGCAGCATGTGCATATTTTATGCCATGCTAACCATGTGGAATATTGGAGAGGATTCACAGACACCTCTGCAGGTAAAAGTTCTTGTATATGAAGAACATATAGTAAATTATTTCGGGGGGTCATGTTTTGATCAAGTTCAGTACTAGTATACATAGAGGTGCTGTGGATCTAATCCCTCACATATTCAGTTAAAGATGCTAGGTTATATTATTATACATGATTTAGATAGCGCCAACAGTTTGCACAGTGCTTTACAACATGAGAGCAGACAGTACAATTACAATACATTACAGGAGGAATTAGAGGGCCCTGCTCGTTAGAGCTTACAATCTAGGAGGGAGGGTCAAGTGATACAAAAAATAAAAACTGTGGGGGATGATCTGATGGAGAAATTAAAAGTACAGTTGTTAGGTGGGGGCCGGATAGGCTTCTCTGAAGAGAAGGGTTTCCAGGGATCGTCTAAAAGCAAGCAGAGTAGGAGATAGTCAGACAGATTGGGGTAGGGAGTTCCATAGGATAAGAGAGGCTCGGGTGATGAGGGAACTAGAGAGCAGGAGGTCTTGGGAGGAACGAAGGGAACAAGTAGGTTGGTATTTTGAGACTAGGTTAGTGATGTAGCTGGGGGCTGAGTTGTGGATGGCTTTGTAAGTTGTTGTTCGAATTTTGAATTTAATTTGTTTGGTGAGTGGAAGCCAGGGACAGAGAGGGGTAGCAGACACAGAGCAGTTGGTAAGAAATATCCATTAAAAAATAGGGAGTGCTTTAAATGTTGCTGACAGTGTTGCACACTGTTCTTATTTTTTTTTTTTTTAAATGATGCAGTGCCATGCTGCACAAGTCAGTTACAAGTGAATGCTGCACTTTGAGCAACCCAAACTTAAAAAATGCCATATCAACATAAAATAAAAACCATTCAACCCCCCAAAAGAAATGAAACCTCAAAAGTAACACCCACTGAAACAAAATCCCAGAAAAAAAGCAGTTCAGCATAAAAAAAGGTCCCATCAGCATAGAAAAAAAAACATACATAGTTAGCAAGGTTGAATAAAGACACCAGTCCATCCAGTTCAACCTGAGTGAGTGTGGGTATGTGTCTACAATTGTCCCTATCCCTGTACATTGTGTCTCATTAAGATGCTCATCTATTATATTATTATTTTTATTTAAGGTACCCATATAGCTCCGTCAATTTACACAGCGCTCCACCCCAGAACTCTCGAACATCGCAAAAGTTCGGTACGAACCAGGAACCCCATTGAAGTCTATGGGACCCCAATTTGAAAAATCAAAAGTCCCCATTTAAAAGGCTTATATGCAAGTTATTGGCCATAAAAAGGGTACGGGGGCCCGGGTACTGCCCTGTGGGTGTGGATTTTATTTTGAAGTAATTTTTTGGTATAGGTCTCATGGGCACAGTTAACACCCAAGGACCAATTTTTCCGCACCTGATTGACAGGTGCATCAAATTACATTTTTTTACAGCAAAGCCAATTATTTCTTTCATCAAGAGTACCTCTATAGGGTTATGGTATGAAGACACCACCAAAGCCCAATTTTTCCCGCAACAGCTTCACCTGCCCCTCTGCTCCAGGAGTTCCTCATCATTGATCGTGTAATGATAAGGACATTGCCAATGACCATGTAGAGGCAAATTTCCCTCACAGTTCTCCCCGGGTCTCCTCCTGCGATCGGTGCACCCCCCCAGATGGGGGTGCCCTCCTGCTGCTGTCTAGTATTCCATTCTCCACTTCACCCGACCAACAACTCATACTCACACAGGTACTCGTTGGCAGCCTCTGCTGCATGTGCAGCTGCTGCAGCATTGGCAAAGCCAAATTCCACCTGGTGGGCAAGTCACAAATCATGCAGTTTATGGTTAGGTGGAATTCCCCCTGAATTTCAGCCAACCAAACACTTGCTATGTATGACTGCCTGAAATGGCTACAGACTCTTCTGGCCTGCCTTAGAAGATCTTGCAACCCTGGGTACCTGTTTAAGAAATGCTGCACCACCAAATGGAGGACATGTACATGTGTCAACTTTCCCTGTCGAAGGGCAGACAGAAGGTTAGTGTAATTATCACACACCACCATTCCTGGCTCAAGCTGGCATGGTGTGAAACACCTCTGCGCCTGCTCCTGCTTCGGTTTGCTCCTGTCCCCCAGACAGACCAGCTGAAGCACTGCATGGCATCTTTTAGCCTGACTCTTTGAAAAGCCCCTTGAATGCTTAGGGGGTACTGGTGGTTCATAGGACAACAGAAGAGGGCATGGATGAGGAAGAGGAGGTGGTGGAGCTGACAAATCTTGCATTATCATCGCTGTATGAAGATGTGGTGGCAAAACAAGCTCCAGCACTGAGCCCTGTCCTGCATCCTTCCTAGTTGTCAGCAGTAATGTGGACCTTGCTGCTGTTTGTATTGCCCAACAATGCCGAAACATTGCCTTCCACATGATGGTATAGAGCTGGAATGGCCTTACGTGAAAAGAAATGCAAATTCACGGAAGGGGGCAAAATCCACCAGATGGAAAAGCAGGTGTTGTAAAGCCAGCAATTTGGACACTGAGCATGTGGGTGGCAGGGAGGTTTTCATGATGCAGCAGCGGGGGCAAAGAAACTTGCCTGCTATACTCTACAGCTGGTGGTGTGCTTCTGGCAGATGTATTACAAGGACCTGTAAGACCCTTTGCTATACCATCATCCCTGTCAGTGGAGACTGCTGAGAGATCATGAGATACAGTATAGCGAGGGTAGACATGAAAAGTGAGCATAAAAATGTTGTCCCTTGTGTGTGGCTTTCAGGTGCTCTGCCAACGGGCTAAGTGGTGGGAGGTTAAATGCCCTGTCAAGCATGTGGTACCCAATGCTTGGTGTTTTTGCCACACTTGATTTGCTTGCGGCGGAGATTGCAAATTGCAACAATACAATCAGCTGCACATGTGCTAAATAAGGCCCACACAGCTGAGCTGTGGGAAGTGGGCCGGGAGATAACAGCTCCACAATTTGCTGGAATAGGGTAGCCGCTCTATACTGGAGGACATCCTGCCTCGTTGGGGTTGTCTCTCTCCCTCACTTTCCTCCTCTGCTCTATCTGGCACTCAAGTCGCATTAGTGACATCATCATCGTCACCCCCTCCATTGTCATCATTACTGGAGCCAACTTGGCAGTAGGCTGCAGCTGGGGGAACACGACTGACTGATTTGTTGTTTATTAGTGTTCTCCCCTCTCTGTAGGCTCATGTTACTCCCTTCCTCTAAAAAAACATAAATAAAGGCGCAAAAACTTAGAACCATAAATATCCCATATACAGTTTAAAAGATTTTTTTTAAAAGTCCGATATTGTAAGACACACAGTCTATTAGTCCATGTAAATATTTAGATGTGAATGGGGGGTGAAAAGTCCAAAACACTCAGGGCTGCCATCACATAGGAACGGAAACCAGGTTCCAAACAGACTGCCAAAGACATGGAAAGAGGCGCCTCTAAGTGTAGAAGTTTTTGTAAAACTTTTTAATACAATACATTGGCAACTTACATTTGAGTAGTAAATAACAAGCACATCAGGATGTGGTCCCAGCAAAAGATAAATCCAACGGTGATGATCTTGCTTCCTGGGTCCTTCACATGCAAACACTTCACTGTAGCCACCGCTGGTGTAAGGAAGCCGGCTGTGGTGGGGAGACTCAAAGCAGGGAGTGAGGCACAGTAGGAAGGATGGCAAGGGAGGATGACGTCACACGCTATGCTCGCTGCGAGTGTTACGACAAGCCACGCTCCTTTCTCAAGCTGACTACATTGAAGGGTCCATACAGGGCCATGGTATACACACAGGGAAGGGGAGGGGAGTGTTTACTTTGCATCTCTATCATGGTGCATGGCGGTGAAAAATTAATAAATAAGGAGCTATAATCTTAAACAGGTTGAATGACAGACATATAGTTCAGGAAATTGGGTAAAATTGGGTATATTGGATTGTACGATATTTTTTATTTTATTTATTTATTCTTTTTAAGGTTGAACTGGATGGACTTGTGTCTTTTTGCAACCTGACTAACTATGTAACTATGTAACTAAATGATAGTACACATAAATTGTGATATAGCATAATAAAAAATCTTTAAAAGTTGCTTATGATAAATTATGATATGGCATAATTAAAATTAATATTAATCAAATATCTATGATAGAATGAAAATGATAAATTAATTTTAAGAAAATTACAATAATAAATAAAACCAGGAATTCATAATAGCAATTGGAGCCAACACAATCTAAAAAACAATTAATTAGAATAAATAAAGGATAAACAATCAGATGATATAAGCTCATCAAATTCATGTCCATCCAATAATAAATATAACACTTATAATGTATATGTACAGGAAAACATTAGAATACATACCGTAATCTAAGTTGACCATATATTTAATGAAATAGATAAATGGAAGTGGTACGGCTCCGGTGCCACAATATATATGTATATACAGTGGGGACGGAAAGTATTCAGACCCCCTTAAATTTTTCACTCTTTGTTATATTGCAGCCATTTGCTAAAATCATTTAGGTTCATTTTTTTGGTTCTACACCTTAATTTGAGTCCAGCTGTGTTTGATTATACTGATTGGATTAGGAAAGCCACACACCTGTCTATATAAGACCTTACAAATGAATCCTATTTGCACAGAGAACTAACCCGCAATTGCAGCCTCTGAGCACTCTGGGGCTAAGTGAAAAGAAGAAAAAAAAAAAAAGGAAAAGACCGAGTGTGAAAGTGAGTCATGGCCGCTGCACCTCGAAGATATGAAAAGTAAAAAAAAAGCCGAAAATTTAAATAAAATAAAGATGAAAAGAAAAATATACAAGTTATAAGAGGGGAAAAAATATAGAAGAAATAAAATAAAATGAAATAAATTAGAATAAAATAAAGAATGAGAAATGAGAAAAATGAAAAAACAAAAAAGAAAAAATGAAAAAAGAAAAAAATTCCCTTTGCCAGCTGCTATGATAGACAAAAAAGCAGAATAGCTGCAAAATAGATGCACAAATAAAGTATAGAATAAAAGATTAAAATTGTTGATACATTACAACCGTAAGCAACATCACAATCGAAATTATCTGTCTTCAAGAAAACACAGATAGGATAGAGTGGTATTAAGGCCCCCTGGCTGGTCTGTGCCCAAGGTTCATGTCCAGTATGCCTCACGGCGAAGGAGAAGACGATCACAGTCTCCCCCCTCACTGGTCATGATATTTGTTCAATGACCATACCCCTTAATTTGTGTATTTGATGCTTCCTAGTGACAAAGTGTATTGCTACAAGTTTGTTTAAATCGGGGGTTTCACCTTTCAGGGCCTTCTCCAGCACTACTCTTATATCACTCCTATGTTTCTGAAATCATCGTTTAACCACTTCAATACCAGGCACTTATGTACCTTCCCGCCCAGACCAATTTTCAGCTTTCAGCACACTCACACTTTGAATGACAATTACTCAGTCATGCTATGCTGTATCCAAACAAATTTTTTATCATTTTCTTCTCACAAATTGAGCTTTCTTTTGGTGGTATTTAATCACCACTGGGTTTTTTATTTTTTGCGATATAAGCAAAAAAACTGCGAAAATTTTGAAAAAAACACACATTTCTTTAGTTTCTATTGTAAAATTTTGCAAATTAGTAATTTTTCTTCATAAATTTGTGGCAAAATTTATACTGATACATATCTTTGGTAAAAATAATCCAAATTAATGTATATTATTTGGTCTTTGTGAAAGTAATAGAGTCTACAAACTATGGTGCCAATCACTGAAAATTGATCACACCTGATGTACTGAAGGCCTATCTCATTTCTTGAGACACTAAGAAGCCAAGAAAGTACAAATACTCCCCAAATGACCCCTTTTTGGAAAGTAGACAGTAGTCCAAGGTATTTACTAAGAGGCATGGTGAGTTTTTTGAAGTTGTCATTTTTTCACACAATTCTTGGGAAAATTAAGATTTTTTTTTTTTTTTTACACAAACTGGTCATATTAACAGGTTATTTCTCTCACACAGCATATGCATAATTGCAACTACACCCCAAAATGCATTCTTCTACTCCTCCAAAGTATGGTGATACCATATGTGTGAGACTTTTACACAGCATGACCATATACAAAGGCCCAACATTGAAGTAGCACTTTCAGACATTCTACAAGCATAAATTGCACATATCCTTTCTCAACCACCTATTACACTTTTGAAGGCCCTGGAGCACCAGGACAATGGAATTGTGCACAAAATGACCCCATTTTGGAAAGCAAACACCTCAGCGTATAATCTATGAGGCATAATGAGTTTTTTGAACTTTTCATTTTTTTCAGAAGTTTTTGGAAAATGTGGGAAAAAAATGAAAATGCATTTTTTTTACACAAAGTTGTCCATTTTTAAGATATTTCTAACACATAGCATGTATATAGCAAAAATGACACCCCAAAATGAATTCTTCTACTCCTCCAAAGTATGGTGATACCATATGTGTGAGACTTTTACACAGCCTGGCCACATAGAAAGGCCCAACATTGAAGTAGCACTCTCAGGCGTTCTACAAGCATAAATCGCACATATCCTTTCTCAACCACCTTTTACATTTTTGAAGACCCCGGGGCACCAAGACAATGGAATTGTCCACAAAATGACCACATTTTGGAAAGCA
The DNA here is from genome assembly GCF_042186555.1 of Aquarana catesbeiana. Classification (NCBI taxonomy): domain Eukaryota; kingdom Metazoa; phylum Chordata; class Amphibia; order Anura; family Ranidae; genus Aquarana; species Aquarana catesbeiana. The sequence continues at coordinate 280,679,807 of NC_133332.1, read as the reverse complement.
AACCCTCCAAGGTATAATCTATGAGGCATAATGAGTCTTTTGAACGGTTAATTTTTTCAAGAAGTTTTTGGAAAATGTGGAAAAAAATCGAAAATGCATTTTTTTTACACAAAGTTGTCCCTTTATAAGATATTTCTAACACATAGCATGTACATAGCAAAAATTACACCCCAAAATACATTCTGATACTCCTCCTGAGTATGGCGATACCACATGTTTGAGACTTTTAGCAGCATTAATTACACATATCATTTTCTGACTACCGATCACATTTTTGAAGGCCTTTCATATTTCTAACACATAGCAGGTACATACCAAATAACAAAAGATTACCTGTGATTTTAGAAGTGCAGTGGTCCACAGAGGAGAGCATCGGTCCAGGCAGCAGGCAGGAATGAGGTCAGCGATAGCAAAAGCAATCATCCAGGCAGTAGGCAGGAATACTGTCCAATGTTCGTACAGGCAGAGATACTGTCAGCATAGCCAGAGCACAGCCAAAGCACAGGTCCAGGTAGTAGGCAGAGTTGTCCTGGCAGAAATACTGTCCAAAGTCAGTAGAGGCAGCAGGCAGATAAATGGTTAACACTGCCAAAGTATTGGTCCAAGCAGCAGGAAGAAACATGGTCCATAATGTCATGGGTCATTACAGGCAGCAATATGGTCAGCACAGCCAAAGTATTGGTCCATGCAGCAGGAAGGGCCATCAAGCTTAGGGCCAGGGGGACAGGGGTAGAGGCTTCTCCCACCCAAATCGCTTTGAAGCCTCCGGGCAACCAGACACTGTTCTGGGAGCTCAGAAAAAGAAAAACTGGTTTTCTCTACTCAGAATGCTATTCTGAAGCCCCTCACATATGTGAGACCCCTGTGTACTGAAGTAGATGGCCAAAAGATCAGTCCAAGTGGCAGGCAAAAAGATGGTCGATTAACAGGCCAAGGTCGGTGCACGTGGAAGTCAGAAACATGGTTCAAAAAGGCAGGCAGAGGCATCGTTGGTAAACAGGCTGAGGTTGGTGCACGTGGAAGTCAGAAATGTGGTTTAAATTGGCAAGCAAAGACATCGTCGGTAAACAGGCCAGGGTCAGTTAATTAACATGGTAGCAGGCAAATGGGGAAATGTTAATAATAAGGGGAACTAATATTGGATGGATGTATGATCATTTTTGAAGCAATCTCCGATGCACAGGCCAGGTTGGGAGGGACATTGGGGACAATAATAGCTGGTATCTCTTCTTACTCCTCCTCTGCTGCATACACGGCATTTCTTTTGGCGTCTTCTTCCAGATTCTGTGGGGGGAATGTGATAGGGAAAGTGTTGCTCGTGAAGTTGACTCACGCTATCAGAGCGAATGCTTACTGGGGCGGGACCTTGTTGGTAAATGAGGGCAGTGACGATATCTTCAATATACTTCAGGTAGGTGATTTGTTGGTTTTGAGTTGCTTTTTGGTAGCAGACAAACAAATTAAAAAGGGCCATGTGAAACAGGTGAAACGCAACTTTCTTGTACCAATAACGGGACTTTCTGGTTGATAAATAGGGCTGTAGTATCTGATCGTTTAAATCCCCCCCATGTACATATTATAATCGTGGACACATTCGGGCTTTACAATGGGGCCACCTCTTCTTTGGATCTTCACCACGGTGTCATTGTGGATGGTAGAGGATGTGGACATCTTTCTTGTCCCTCCACTTCATGGCCAACACCTCCTCGTTCCTCATGAATGCCGATTCTACGTTTTGCAATTTTTTGTCAACAAATTTTGTGGGAATCCCTTCCGTTTTTTTTTTTAAAGTACTGCAGGCCGGGGTTTTTTTACTATAAAGGTGACGAAAAAGGGGCAGGCTGGTATAGTTGTCGACATATAAATGGTATCCTTTGTCGAACAGGGGGTATGCCAGCTCCCAGACAATTTTACCACTGGTTCCAATATATGTGGGGCAATCATGGGGCAGGAGCTGGGAGTCTTTGCCTTCGTAGATCTGGAATGTGAAGACATATCCAGTGGCTCGATCGCAAAATGTATTTAATTTCAGCCCATACCTGGCTCTCTTGCTTGGTATATACTGCTTGAAGTGCAGTCGGCCAGTGAAATGTATGAGGGACTCGTCCACACAAATTTTTTGGTCTGGGATAAAAACGTCTCTAAATCACTGGGAAAAGAAATTGATTAGGGGGCATATCTTGTACAATTTGTCATTGTTGGGATGATCTCGGGGAGGGCACTGTGAATTGTCATTGAAGTGGAGAAAACGCATAATCATGTCGTATCTTGTCCTGGACATGACAGCGGAATATATGGGCATGTGGTGGATAGGGTTGGTGGACAAATATGCATGGACTTCATTCTTTTTTGTAAGCCCCATATTAAACGTAAGGCCCAAAAACAATTTAAATTCGTCTAAGTGTTAGGTGTCGCCACTGGAACATGCGGTCATAGGAAGAATTGGCTTTGGCAGCAATAAATTGGGATGCATACAGGTTAGTTTGATCCACCATATTCTGCAGCAAATCTTGTGGGAAAAATAAACAAAAATAATTAAATTGAGAAAAATTTGTAGTGTCGGGCTGCATCCTGAGTTGGCAGGCAACCATAAGGGGTTTGCCAGGGCTTCGGGAAGGTAGGACGCGGCTGGGTTCTTTGGGTTGGGCGTGTGATTCCAGTACTTGTACTGGGCTCCTCTTCCTGGGGTCTAGCGCTGCTGGTGGTGGGCAGATCTCCTGATCTTGGTCCTGATCTTGGTCCTGATCTCAGTCCTGATCTCATTTTTTTGGGAGGGACGGTTTCCTCCGAGGACTCGGACTCCGATCCACTATCCTCCACTGGCTCGTATTCCGAACCAGAATTGGATGATGGGAGCTCCCCGCTGCTCTAATCATCTGACATGGTAAGAAGGGCATATGCCTCCTCAGGTGTGTAAACCCTTTGCGACATTATGATAGTGCTTTTTGGTGGGCCTATGTAATGATACTGTTGGTGGTAGTGGTGGTACCGATGTGGTATTAGTGGCGGGCCTATGTGGTGGTACCGATGGCGATACAGGTGGCGGTACTGGTGGTGGTAGTTCCGATGGAGGTACAGGTAGCAGTACATGTGGTGGTGGTGGTGGTACGGGTGGTGGTACTGATAGCAGGCCTGTGTGGTGGGCCTGTGTGGCGGGACTGTGTGGTGGTATAGATGGTGGGCCTGATGGCGGTACTGATGGCGGGCCTGATGGTGGAACTGGCGGTGGTAACGATGGTGGTACTGGTAGCCTTGTGGCAGTACCAATGGCGGTACTGATGGCGGTAGGCCTGATGGCGGTACCGATGGTGGGCCTGATGGCAGGACTGGCAGTGGTACCGATGGCAGTACTGGTAGCCTGTGTGGCGGACCAATGGCGGTACTGTTAGAGGTGGGCCTGTGACAGATGATTGACAGATGGGCTGATTGATTGAAAGATGGGCTGATTGATTGGCTTATTGACCAGATGGGCTGATTGACAGATGGGCTGGGCTGTGAGACAGGTCCTCTTTATTGGGGGGTTGTGTGGTGCGCTGTGGTATGGTACAGATAACACACTAATAGACAATCTCACTTACTGATCCCTGCTCTCTCCTCACATGATCGGTGTGTGAGGAGAGAGCAGAGATCAGATGATAACTGCTCCTCTGTGTTTACATTTGTGACCGGCTGTGATTGGACACAGCCGGTCACGTGGTAAACAGCCAATTTGATTGGCTGTTTACCTTGATTGGGGAAGCGCTGTGTCCAAGGGACACCCGCCATTCTCGATCTGTGCCCTGCACTACTCCGACTGCGCGCACGGTGCGCGCCACCAAGTTTGTTATGACATGTGATTGGCTGTGACGTTGACACAGCCGATCACATGGTAAACTGCCAAATTCACTGTCTGTTTACCGTGATCGGGGAAGAGCTCTATCCAAGGGACACATGTCGTCCCCTTTTGCCGCGCTGTGCGCCCCCCGGGCGCGCACTGGGGGGTTATCCTGCTGGACGTCATATGACGCCCAGTCAGGATAACACAACCACCGCCCAGCCGTCATCTGCTATAGGCCAGGCGGGAAGTGGTTAAAAGGGCCAACTGTTTTCCCTACATAAACCAATGAGCAGGGACATTTCAAAATGTAGACACAAAACTCTGTGTTGCAGTTCATATATCCTTCATATATCCTTGCACAGACTATAGGGATGGCATGCTGCTGATGCTAGCAGATACTGCCATCTATATACAACTTGATAGGGATCTTACACAAAGCACAATCAATGCCCTGTTATCCCTTATTAATATTGTCTCTCAAACGATTGGATCTCTAAAGAGACAGGTGAATTCCTGAATGATGAGCAACCTAGACTGCCTGTTATATATGGGCTACCAAAGGTTCACAAGGGAACAACACCCTTGAAGTTTAGGTCGATAGTTTCAGGAACAGAATCGAATACGCAGCCCTTGGCCTAGTTGATTGACTTTCATCTTCAGCCCCTGGTAAAAAATGTATCATCGTACGTCAGGGACACAAGTGACTTTTTGGAGAAATTAAGAAGTTTCTTCACCTTTGATACCAATTGGAAATTGGCGACCATGGACATTTTGTCCTTGTACACAAACATACCAAACGAAGCTGACTTGATGGCGGTGGGATATTACTTATCTAAACTGATAGTCCATAATCCCCCAGATTAATTTCTTATCGAAGCTTTACAGTTTGTTCTGGAGAGTAATTTTTTCACGTTCAAAGGAACCAAGTTTGCCCAAATCCGTGGTACAGCCATGGGCAGTTCAGCGGCCCCTTTGTTTGCGAACCTGTTCGTTGGATAAATGGAGGAACATCACATTTACCCTATGGCTCTTTTTTCTCAGCATGTCAAGTATTGGTTAAGATATATTGATGATATTTTTTTTTAATCTGGGATGGTGAAGTTTGCATTTTTTATGGGTTTGTGGGGCATTTGAATAGGATATTCCCGGGCATAATATTTAATCCAGAAATTTCCCAGGATAGTATTACCTATCTGGACGTCAGAATTACCAATGAGCAGGGTACATTACATATATCATTATTTGAAAAACCAGCTGACAGGAACACGTTGTTACACTATCAGAATGCACACCCAAAACCTCTCCGTGATAGCCTACCCATTTCTCAGTTTAAAAGGGTAATGCGTATCTGCTCTGATTAAAGTGAGAGGAATACACAACTAGAGGCCATGTATGGGAAATTTATCACGACACTTGACAAAGCGCTTAGCAGAGCCACTTCAAATTCGGTTAAAACGCATAAAACAGCCAATAGGACTTTGTTCATACATGGTTCTAACCAGGAATCAGATCGTATTAAGCAGGCAACCACATGCAATATCAACATTTTGAGAGCTGACGGTACGTTGACCAAAAGTATCAAGAATGATCTGAGGAAGTAACTTACATTGTTTGTATACTGGCATACATGACTTGCAATATGGCTATATATATAGACAGGTATTACTTCACATAAAACTGGATTACCGTTTCCCCTCTGAATTATCTGTTTGCGTTAATGTATTTGAGCAAACTAAATATTTCCACTGGTTTGGTACTTTGGACATATATTCCGTGAACTGGCTCCGTTTCTCTCCCCAGTTATGCAGCTATCATTAGCCAATCATTCAGAACAAGTATTAGTGTTGTCTAATCATCTGTCCCATATCTTGTGGTACTTTGATGGGCACCCCCTGTGTCTGTATAGCACCTTTTTATAAGGCAACAACGCATTTACTTCCCCCAGCCAAGCCTGGATAGTAGGAGAGGTGGTCCTCATCCAATGTTTGGCGACTAACTTTCTAGCGCTAAATAGAGTTTCACTGAGAAATGTAGCCATAGGCCTGTCCATGCTAGCGTCTGGGAGTAAGGCCAGTAGGCATGGTTTTGGGTCTAGTATTGGCGAGCCCATATGATCATGGAGGAACTTTATAACTTGTGCCCAGTAATCTTGTATCACTGGGCATGACCATATTAGATGAAAGAAAGAGCTTGGGCTGCCAGAGCATCTTGGACAGTTTGGGTTCTGGTTTGGAGAAAATTTGGCTATCCTGGCAGGCGTAAGATAAGATTTATGTATCAGTACAGCTGAGTCAGACGTTCAGATATTTTAGGTGAGGTTTTTTTTACATTTTCTAATATTTCTTCCCAATCAGAGTCATCTATCGGGCCTACGTCTGCCTCCCATCTGACCCTCGCTGTGTCTACAATTCTAGCTACCGATCTATTGCGTAATGTGATGTAAAGGGTGGAGATACGTTTTTCTGGGTTTGATCCCGTAATTACGTCTACCAGTGGGAGCATTTGTGGGTTAGGAAAGCCATTCACAAATTGGGTTTGGAGTGCGTGCCTCAGCTGCATATAGCTAAATTGCATATGGTAGGGGAGGTTGAATTCCTCACAGAGTGTTTGGAAGTTTCTTACTCCAAATAAAGTGATGATTTGAAACAGGAACACTATCCCCTTGGCAGCCCATCTAGTGGCCCCAGGTAGGGATACCAATTCCCCCAGCAGGGGGTTGTGCCACAGGGGTGTGTGTGAATGAAAGAAGTCGGCTACAGTCGTTTTGATCGCCCGCTCCCATATATATCTATGTTGAAACAACAGTAAGTTTTGTCCTTCTCTTTTTTGCCTTCTACTTCCACCCCTAAATAGGACTTGTAATGGGGAGTACATGTCATTGTTTGGCTTTTCACATACTAAAGTTTGGTATCTAGCTTCATCTGTCTTATGGATATAGTAAAAGTGTGAGAGCTGTGCAGCTATGTAGTATGTGTACAAGTCTGGTATAGCCGCTCCTCCTGACGAGGTGGGTTTTTTGATCGTATTCCAGGCTAGTTTATGTCTATTGGGTCCCCATATAAAAGAGTTGATGATTTTGTCCAAAGTTTTAAAGATTTTTAGGGGAATGAGTATAGGGGAGTTCCAAAACATGTATAGAAACTTTGGCAGGAGTATCATTTTAAATAGGTTAATTCTCCCCATTACTCCCAAGGGAAGCCTTGCCCAAGATTGTATGCAAGATTTTAAGTAGGGGAAAGTGGTTCAATGTTGTTGGTAATAAATTCAAGGGGGTCTCTTGAAATTTTCGCACCTAGATATTTAATGGAGGCGACTCTTTGTAGAGGGAGGGAAGCCGCACTGGATAATGGGGACGACAAGTCGAGAGGAAGAATTTGTGATTTGGACCAATTCATGCTCAATCCCGAGTGTTTCCCAAATTCCTCGATGGTCATAAGGACTGTATGGAGAGACGGACCGGTGTCCTCTAGATATAGGAGCATATCGTCTGCGTATAGGCTCAGCTTTTCTGTCAGGGGTCCCATGCTTAGCCCTCGTATATTCGATTTCAGCCTAAGGGAAATAGCAAGGGGCTCTACTGCTAGGGCATATAAGAGGGGGGACAACGGACATCCCTGGCGGGTTCCCCGTCCCAGAGGAAAAGAGTCAGACGTCCAACCGTTCACTAACACTCTAGCTGAGGGGGAGTAATAGAGTAATTTCACCCATTTTATGAAGTTGGGTCCGAACCCAAATCCCCTCAGACATTCCCACAAATAACCCCACTCCACCGAATCGAACGCTTTTGCGGCGTCTAGCGCCACCACCGCCCTGTCTCCCGTAGTCTCGTGGTCCGCCTGGATGTTCATATATAAACGCCGTAGGTTCATGGCTGTGTTCTTGCCAGGCATGAACCCCGTCTGATCAGGGTGGATTAGGGAAAGAATACTGTGATTAAGGCGCATAGTCAGTATTTTAGCGAGGATTTTTATGTCCGCCTGGAGGAGCGAAATTGGACGATAGGATTCCGGCTGGTGAGGGTCCTTGCCTGGTTTAGGAATAACTATAATTACTGCTTGGCGAAGGGATTCAGGAAAAGACCCAGATTCAAAAATGTGATTGTAGAGTGTCAATAATTCAGGGATCAGTATTTCCGAATAGGCTGCATAGAAGTCCAGTGGTATACCATCCCCGCCAGGTGCTTTGGCAGGCGCTAGGGATGCTATGGCCACTGCTACCTCGTCTGCCGTAAGGGGGGCCTCTACGTCGTTTAGCTGAGATTCTGAAAGTTGGGGAAAGGGGACGTCTTGGAGAAAGGCCTGGGTTTCCTGTTCAGTGACCCTCACCTTAGAGAAGTATAGGTCAGCTTAGTATTTTTGGAATGCTTTTGCGACCAGTGGAGGGTCTGAGTATGTGTCATTATTGGGGCCCGAGAGTGTGACCACTGCTGGAGGGCTCGTGTCTTGTCGGGCCAGATATGCTAGTAATTTACCCGCGCGATCCCCCTGCTCAAACACCCGCTGTCGCACGAAGAAAAGTTTCTGTTTGGCTTTTTCAAACTGTAACTGGTCTACCAGACGGGTTTGAAGTTTGAGTGCAGATGCTTTGTCCTGTGTGGGGTCGTTCTGGAATTCCCTAGTTATCAAGTCCAGTTTGTCAGAGGCCTGCCGTAGGATTGCTTTGGAGGAAATTTTAATTCTATTTATTCGGGAGGATAAGATAGTCCGTACGTGGAGTTTAAATGCCTCCCATATCGTACCTGCCGGAGCTGTGCCCCTATTAGTGTTAAAGTAGAATTGCCACTCTCTACAGATGTCCTCTTGGTCTTTTAGTGTTGATAGCCAAAAGGGATGCAGATGCCAGGTGCGGGGTCCTATGTTTGGGGCCAGCTGTAATGTGGCCCAGCATGGGGCATGGTCAGAGAGAGATCTAGTGTGATATCATGAGTCAGACATTAGTGGAATTAGTACGTCCGATATTAAGATGAGATCAATTTGGGACATAGTGGAGTGCTTCGCCGAAAAGCAGGAGTATGCCAGAGTATCTGGGTGTTTGCATCTCCAGGTATCAGTGAGTGCGAATTCTGATAATGTGCATCCAAATCTGGTAGTGTCGGGGTGGTGAGTGTTCTGGCCCAACTATAATCTGTCCATTTGAGGGTTTAAAACCATATTGAAGTCCCCCAACCAAATACCCGGAACGTTGGGGTGTTGTGCCATGTATAACAGTCCCTCAGTAATTAGGGTAGATTTGTATGGAGGGGGGATATAATATGCCATAATCAAATATTGCAGTCCGTTTAGTGTGCAATGCAGAAAAATGTATCTACCCTGAGGGTCGGTGCGTACAGAAATTGCAAATGGGGTAGTTTTAGTTATTAGAACCGAGATCCCCCGGGAATGTGGAGTGTGGGTGGCATGGAATGCCCAACCTATCCAGGGGCGCTTCAATGCAATTTGAAGTTGACCTGTAACATGTGTCTCTACTAGGACTGTGACATCCACTCTATATGATTTAAGACTATTGAAAATTGCTGTACGCTTAAGTTTATCTCGGATCCCCCGGATATTCCAGGTGAGGAATTTTATGTTAGTCATACTGATTTAGCGACTGGTAATGTAAGGGTAAGTATAGATTGTTTCACAGGGGTACATGCCACTGTGAAGGAATGTGATGTAGATAATAATAATAATAATCTGAAAATGTCTATTTTCTTATGTGCATACATATTTTTCTCCTTACTCATTATATAAGTATACAGATTTGTTCTGTTTCTATATTTTCTCAAAATGGCGGGTACCCCCTACATCCCACACATCAGAAGAATGCGGAACTGAAGATAAAACCAAGGACAGCCAAACCTCATTATGAAGATTCTCCATCTTCTTTTCTATCTTAACCAATGAGATGTACCTATTAGACTAACATAGCAATGACGTATTTTTGTGTATAAAACATTAGCACCGCCTTGAATAAATTAGAAGTGTAAAAAGTAACGGTGCTGAGCATGTCTCAGAGTGTTTACTTTTATATGCATGCATAGCCACACTTTCCAATTAGAGACAGCAGCAGATAACCTTGGGCTCGATTGGAGCTCTTAATCATTTCCTTAACAGATGGTGCCGAAACCCGGGACCTCAGGCTACAGTCAAAGTCATACCGCGATAAGGATTTGAGCGTTAATTGAAAGATAACAGAGGGGGTCTTTGCGCAGCCCTAACCGGTAAGTTGATTTATATTCTTACCACTGTATGACTTTCTTATCTTTCGGTTGACCGCTGGATTCTGTCGGTATGCTGAGACTGTCTTAGAGGCAGGTATTTCCTCGCCTGAGGTTGTTTTAACGAACCTGCCAATGGGTTTCTGCTGTCTGTATTTGTTCACTGTCTGCCATTCTTTGGGCTACGAAACTCAGCAGTCTAAAAGTGCTACATGAGTGTATGTGTGTTCTCATCTCCAGATAAGCTGTCGGCCTCTGAGATGAGGGTTTACCTTTGTAGCAAACGGTTATAGACGGGTTACTCAAGGGTTTGTCGAACCTTTGAGGGTTATCTCAGCTGCTGGAGCCCCCGCAGTCTGAAAGTGTTACAGAAGTCTCACCCCCAGATGAGCTGTCGGCCTCTGGCTGGAGAGGTGTAACAGGCGTCTATAAACAGATTAATTTTTGCAGGGTGGTCTGCCCTTGTGGTTATCTTAGCCTGCTGAAATTTTGCAGTTCGAAGAGTGGCAGGTGTAATGTCCTGTCGTGAGTGTATTTGTGGTTTACTGTTTGCTATACACCAGAGGGGTTGGGGACTGGTTAAGGTCGGAGGGGGGGCTACCCGGGGGATCTGTTGGGTCGCAGGCCGTAGCTCCCCATTACCCCTGACGTGTTTGTTCTTGTTCTGAGATTAACCATACATTACAGGGTTATAGCAGACAGTAGCAGCTAGGAGCGCAGCCTTATGTGCCCCCACCCACGGAATTTGTTGATAAGGAGCAGTGAGAAAGAATATTAACCCCTTGGTTGTACGTATTCTCCTCTCAAGCCGTTAGTCGAGAAACAGAGAGAGAAAAGAATGTGATATTGTGAAGAGAAGAAAAGATGTTAAAATAGTTGACAAAGTTGAAAGAAGTGGCGAAAGTTATGTTGCTAAAGAAACAGGGAGAAAAATCCTGTGTGATAAAGAAAATTGGATAAAGGAAGTTAAGAAAGATGGCGATTGTATTATGTATGTGTATCACAGAGTTGATGATACAGTATGTGAAATTACCACGCTATGTTGGAACTTGAAACAAAAGGAGGGGAGGGACAGCACTGCCCTCCGTCTAACAACCACTCCTTTCTCACCACCCAAGCACAACCCACTGTGACAACTCAGCCCGGCGGCCATCTTAGTGCACCCATGTCTTCACTTTCTACCCAGCCCAGTGCACTTCCTGCCAGCGGCCATCTTGGTACACCCAGTAAGCTTAAACAGCCTGTATCCAGCCCTCCCTGTTTTAAACCAGGATGGTTCGTACCACACATCTGTCTTCCCCAATACGGAAGCATCACATTCCAGGCCGGATATGTTAATGATGAAGAAGCATCTGAGTGGGAAGCCCAACAGCAGGCAGCAAGGCCACCCACTGATTTAACCCCCAAACCGGCTCCAGACTCTCAGTTCCGAGAGGATCTCAAACACATGCTGGCAACCTTAAGGAACAATGCCCCTTGCCAGCCCCCGCCCCAACAACAGTCTCGGTTACCAGAAGGGGCACCAGTGATGTATGTCGCTTTTACTCCATCACAAGCAGAGGCCTTAGTGACAAGTCTGCCTGACCCACAGAAGCAGCCAATTCCCTTCTACCACAGGATAGTGCAGATACAAGAAACTTACTCAGCTGCCTGGAGAGAATTGATCAGCCTATGCCAAATCAAAGCAGGACATGTCTTTTGGCCAGTTATGCAGACGGCCTTCAATGATGCCTGCCTGACAAGTGCCACTTCCTACACCTCAGGCGTGGAGTTCTGTGCACAACTCCACGACTGGGCAAAGGAGAAGTTGACGGATCAGACCACCACAATCCAAGATATTACCCAAGATAAAGGGGAGTCTGAAGAAGTATCATGCTAGACTCGTACAGGCCTTCGATGATCTGAGTTTCTCCCACTATGAAAAGAGACACACGTTTCCTGCATGGAAGTGGATGGGGTGCCCCGCTCCAGTCCATTTGTTGAGCCACCCCAAGGGGGACATTTCCTGATTTGCTTGCCAGATTTGTGGTGTCCTCTATATGTCCCTGGAATCTACTAGGAGCTGATGTGTTGTCCGGACTACAGGCCTCAATCAGGACACGCCTGAACGGGGGATGAAGTTACATACTCCCCTATTTTTAGAAGACTAATCTGCTTTGTGTTCTCTGCCTCTCCTGACGACACTTCATGAAGCAAAAACTTCAAGCTCAATACTGCAGGAAGTACTTCACAGAATCCCTGCGTGCCTATGGTCCACAGGACCGGAAGACAACGGTCACTTAAAGGTGCCACCAGTTTCAGTCAAGCTAAAAGAGGGCGCTTCATTGCCCCGGAAACCACAATAACCCCAAGAAGAGAACCCCTAAAGAAGAACCAGGTACCTGCGGTGGATGCCTTTGACTGCAAAATACCCCACAGAGGTGGACCTTACAAACGTTTTCTTCAGTGTCCACCCTCACCCCTCCTGCTGGTACCTTTTCGCATTCATCCACGGAAAGAAACGGCAACATACCTAAACAGTTGTGCCACAAGGGGCACAGAACTTTCCAAGCCAGTTTGCAAAAGCTATGGCTATCATCCTTGACACATGACAAGAGGAACACCCGGAAGTGATTCTCTTCCAACATGTTGATGACCTTCTCCTTTGTGTAGCTGACTTACCCCCTGTTGAAGTCAGCTCAGAAAACCTGTTGTGCTATCTTGCCAACCAGGGGTGCAGAGCCTCAAAGCCCAAATTGCAGTGGTGCTCAACACCTGTCATTTTCCTTGGACACTGTTTGTCCCATGGGACAAGACATCCCACTGAAGACAGGGTGCAAGTAATCTGATATCCCACTGCCACAAGGTCAGAAATCCCTTCATGCCTTCCTTGGACTAATTTCCTAGTGTGGAGCATGGATTCCAGAAGCCTTCCTACTGATGCTCTGCAATCAGACCCTTCCAGATGTCTCCTGAAGAAATATCTAAGTTTGAGGCCCTCAAGTGTGCCATCTCAGGCGCTAGGGCTCCCAGACTACGACAAAACGCTCAAGCTCTTTGTATCCGAACGTCTGGGACATGCTGCAGGTGTACTCACCCAATCACACGGCATGAGCCTACGCCCCGTAGGATATTATTCCTGTTGGCTGGATGCGGTAGCAAGAGGAGGCCTATTGTGTCTGCGAGCTGGCTTTGCTACACAAGCCTTGCTTGACAAAACTTTGAACTTGGTCCTCAGACACTGCCTCGTTCTGCTTGCTCCCCATGACGTTGTTGCCATATTCAACCAAGATCCAGCCGAAACACTTGTCCACTACCAGACACTTGAGACTCCTGTGTTCCCTCCTACTGGACAGCATTACTCTATTAAGTTGTCAAACACAGAACCCTACCACCCTTCTTCCACTTCTCGAGGGGGGAAAGGAGGAGGAGGAGTAGAGTCTTGACTTGTCACCCCATGACCACACAGGACACGCGGTCACCACTGAAAACACTGTTCTACAAGCTGAAGCCTTACCACCGGTGATGTCTGCACAGGAGGCAGAGCTGTAAGCACTTACTACAGCATGTAAATGGGCAGAGGGAAAAAGAGCCAACATTCATATGGACTCAAGATATGCTTTCAGCATTGCCCATGGTTATGGTGTTATCTAGGACAGAGGATTCCTGACGGCTGCAGGAACACCTGTGAAAAATTGATGCCTTGCTTCTCCCAACCCAAGTGACTATTCTGAGTAAAGCACACGACAAAATGAACTCAAAGGAAGCTTGAGGCAATCATCTAGCCAATTCAGCTGCCAAACAGACAGCTGGTGGTCCACGGGAAGTGGACAGCAGGGTGGTAGATGAAGACCACCCTGTGCTTACCTTACAGACTCTCCCAGTGGACAGAGTTTATCTAAAAGAACTAAAAGAAGTCCGGATAAGAAGGAAAGCTGGAAACGGAGAGGAGCAACTCTCAGAAATGGACTATTCGAATGCAACAAGAAGCCTTGTCTACCCAGGAGTATGTACCCAGCCGTGGTGCAATGGGCACATGGAGCTGCCCAATTGACAAAGACTTTTATGAACTCTCTTATCAACAAGTGTTGCACCAAGAGTTACTCCACTGACGGACAACTTCTGCAGATAATGCATTATCTGCACCAAATGTAACCCAGGACGCACAGAAAAAACACAGAAGAAGCACCTGGCAAAAGCCCTATACCCCATTCCAGAGGATGCAAATTGATCATTCTCAAGTGCCAAGAATTGGCAGATTCGAAAACGCCCTAGTGGAAGTGGTCATGACTGCCAGGACCTCAGCTAAGAAACTACTGAGTAAGATAGTATGTAGATTTGGGGTCCCAGAGGTGATATTGAGAGATCAGGGACCAGCCTTAACAGCAACCCTTACAAAAGAGATTTGGGCAGCACTGGGGGTTCAGTTGGCACTACACATCCCATACCACCCTCAAAGTAGCGGGAAGGTAGAAAGGATGAATGGGACACTAAAAACAGGATGTTAAAGATGGCCCAAGAGACTAACATGAGTTGGCCAGACAGTTAGCCCATTGCCCTGTTCAGTGTCAGACACACCCCCGGGGGAAACATGCCCTATCCCCTTATGAAATTTTGTTTGGTTCAGCTCCCAGACTTGGTTGTTACTTTCCACAACAGTTACAGTTGCAGTCTGATGTGTTGACTAATTATGTAACCACATTATCACGAGAATTAACCTGAATGCATGTCCAGATGTTATCTTCCATTCCAGATACTGAATTAGATACAGAAACATACCAACTACTGTCTGGAGATCCTTGAGGCAAGTTATGATGGTCCATTCCAAGTTTGCTGACCACAGCCACCTCAGTCAAGTTGGCCAGGAAGAACACCTGAATGCACGCATATCACTGCAGGAGAGCGCGTTTTTGGGTGCTGCATATCCTTTTTCTGTTTGATCCAGGGGGGAGGGGCCCAGGAGGTGGCCATCACAAAAACGATAACATAATTACGTTTTGGTGTAACTCTTCAGGTTGACCACCTTTACCTTAGATTACTGTGACATAGTACCTTGTCCGTTTGACCCTTCATGGTGATGCCATTGGTACAGTGATATCCCTGATGGTAAGGACATATATGTATGCCACACAGACAGTTACTGGGGACAGAGTTGTGGTTTCTGTGGGGGCCAGTGGGTTGGAACACAGGGCCAGACTGGGTGATCACAGAGTGTATTAGACAAAAAAGATGAAAATAGAAAGCCCCATATCCTAACCGAAGATACCCCTGATACATACACTGATCCAGCACACAGTCAGAGGAGGAAGCGAGCAGCTCTCTCCGGAAGCTTTGACCCTCATGTGTACATAGTTGCCATAGGGGTTACAAGGGGGGTCCCTGATGAATTTAAAGCCAGGGACCAGGTAAAAGCTGGTTTGAGTCTTTGATCCCCATAACAACTGTCAACAAGAATGTAGATTGGATTAACTACATGTCATGGTTATGCAATAGAGTTTGTCGATCAACATACCTGTCTCCATGTGTTCATCTCTAGAGACCAGCTGACCCTCACCTGACTGCTTTTGTAACCTCTCCTCTAAGCATGGCCCCACCCCAGGCCCTATCAGGGAACCCTATATTAACCTGTGCACTGCAAGCCAGCAGTGCTGATCAACCATTGTGTGTTAGCCTCTATGTGTACTTGCTGTGTTTCCTACATCTGATTCCTGTTACCGACCTTGGCTTGTCCCTTACTTTCCTTGTTGTTCCAGCCTGCTGCCTCCTTCCTCTTCTCCTGTAGTCTACCGTGAGCTGTGAGACCCTGGGGGCCGCGACCTGGAGCCAGACTGCAGCGCAGTCCATCCTTACCATTAAAGGCTCTGGTGAACACCTGCTGGCTCTTAGACTCCACGCCCTGGGGAATCTATGCTCTAGCTCCCAGTGGGATCTGTGTCAGTGATCCAGTAGACCTGCTTCCTGAACCTCCCAGGGTTTAAGCCGCAGCAGTCAGCCGTAGGGTCCACTACCTTGCGGTGCACTCCTGATCCCAACGGTGTGCATCTGTCACCCAGCCTTTAGGTGACCTGACACTACACATATTATAACCAACAGAGATTTGTAAATTACACTAAAGATGCCCTCCAGGGAATTGCTGACCAGTTATCCCCCACTTCCTACATGACATTCCAGGACCGGATGGCCTTAAACATGGTGCTTGCTGGGAAAGGAGGTGTTTTGTAAAATCATAGGAAAAAACGGGAACCTGTTGTACATACATTCCTGATAATACTGGCCCAAATGGTAAGGTTACTCTAGCTATAAAGAAATTAGAAGATCTGTCATTGGAGTTGAAGAACTCAGGTATCATAGACCCATGGGATCAATACTTTAGCTTGATGAGTGGGTGGCAGAAGGTGCTCGCCCAGATACGGGTAAGGGTATTAATAATCCTGGTTCTTTTAGCCCTGATTGTATGCTGTATTCTACCTTTCGTAAAAAGTTAATGAGCAAGGCTGTAGACAATAGCACACCTACATTTCTCCACCAAGAAGAAGAGGACCTCCTTATGATGGAAGATGACAAACCCTTCACTCCTCTACAGTCACTCCTTGTCCAAAATCTCACAATCCTATAGGGTTATAGGGATAGATAGCACCTGACTGCACCTCTCCAGCTGTATTGAGGAGGGTAGTGAACAGTTGCTGCCCAATTCTATATACAGCCTAAAAGAGTTGCTGAGGAGAAGGGCCAGGCCAAAGTAAGACCTTTAGTATTAGGGACAGAAAAGAGAAAATAGTCATTTTAGGGGGGATTGTGTAGGAATGTGATGTAGATAATAATAATAATAATCTGAAAATGTCTATTTTCTTATGTGCATACATATTTTTCTCCTTACTCATTATATAAGTATACAGATTTGTTCTGTTTCTATATTTTCTCAAAATAGCGGGTACCCCCTACATCCCACACATCAGAAGAACACGGAACTGAAGATAAAACCAAGGACAGCCAAACCTCGTTATGAAGATTCTCCATCTTCTTTTCTATCTTAACCAATGAGATGTACCTATTAGACTAACATAGCAATGACGTATTTTTGTGTATAAAACATTAGCACCGCCTTGAATAAATTAGAAGTGTAAAAAGTAACGGTGCTGAGCATGTCTCAGAGTGTTTACTTTTATATGCATGCATAGCCACACTTTCCAATTAGAGACAGCAGCAGATAACCTTGGGCTCGATTGGAGCTCTTAATCATTTCCTTAACACCACCACACTCCACATTGAAGCAGAGACAATCCCGACTCGTCTCCCCTCAAGACAGCAATCATGTATTTTCACATTAAAACTTAGTATGTCATTAGACATGTTCTTTAACTTAACCTGAACATTTCCCCTTGCCCCCCTCCCTGCCCTCAATCTCCCAAACCTGACTGAGGTATACAGCCCAAAACTTGTGCTACTACAACAAATTAACAGCATTTACCGATCAAGGCAGAGTAGTGCACAGTAAACATTACGCCGCCGGCGGTAGCCTATTTGGCAGCACCGGTGGCGGTTCAACAAGCTCCCTTTGGGTGCGAACAAGTTCCGGAAATGAGTCCAGCAATGGGGTAGGTTTGACCTCTGCGATTTACCAACGTAAGCAAATCGCGAAAACCTGAGCCTGTGCTCCGCTGTGGTAACAGGCCATAATACATGGGCACCAACAAAGTCCGTGGTGTTAGTGTGACCGTAGGAGAATGTGGCTTCCTCTTCATACGTAAGTAGGGGGGAGGAAGAATGGCTCCCTATTCAAGATTATGTGTATCCTGAAAAAAAAAAAAAAATTTAAAAAATAAAAAAAGATTAAAATATGACCGCCTTAAGAACTGCCCTCGGATATTTTATGCAATCCATACATTAAAGTTTCATAATATGTTGTGAGTTGAGAGAGCGGTGTGGTATTTTTCAAGTTACGGCATAGACAGACTTAGGGGCCATATATTATTTGGGGCAGGAGCCATGAACTACCATGGTTTCCGGTTATCCATGTACAGTCATTGTATGTATGGGCTGCGTGCAGCGTTAAGCAATCATCGTGGCGGTCACAAGTAGGGTATTGTCTAGGGAACTGGAAATAGGCACTTACGTTGTTAGCAAGCTGGGGAACTTTTCAGGTCGGACGATTTCTTGCAGCATCACGTTGATCTATCCATTCCGATGCCAGGTTCGGGTCCTCAAAAAAATGCACCCGGTCCTCTCCAACTATACGGAGGCGAGCCGGGAACAGCATTGCATATTTGATGTGATGGGCTCTTAGGCGGCGTTTAACTTCTGTAAACCGAGTGCACTGCCTCTGCACCTCTGCGGAGAAGTCCAGGAATGGTGAGATGAATCCGGATTGGAAGGGAATGTTGCCTTTGACTCTAGCCATGCGTAGTACCGCATCTCGGTCTTTAAAGTTTAGCAGCTTCGCTATAAAGGTGCGAGGTGGTGCTCCTTCAGGTGGACGACGTGCCGGCATGCGGTGAGCCCTCTCCACCACAAATGTAGCAGAGAAGGCATCTCTTCCATATGTAGCTATCAGGAGCTGCTCGAGGAAGGTGGCGGGATCTGTATCTTCTGAGCCCTCTGATAACCCAATAAAGCGTAGATTGGACCTGCGGGACTGGTTCTCGAGGTCATCATGTTTCTGTGCCAGTTGTTGCAGTTGGCGCTGAAGATCCTCATGAGAATGTTGCAAGGGGTATATTGTGTCTTCCGCCCGCCCAATCCTGGTCTCTGCCTCGCTGACCCGCTCCCTCAACTTAGTCATATTGTGCCTTATTAGTGAAATGTCCACTTTCACCTCCTCTATTTTTGTCGTTAGAGTGGACTGGCATAAGGAGATAGCCTCAAGTACTTTCGCCGTTCCGTCTGCTTCTGGCTCTGTGTGAGGAGCCGCATGTGCTGCTGGCCCGGCGCCATCTTGCTCCTCCGTGTCCCGCTCCGTCCTCCGATATCTATCCAAGGATGATGAGGCTGCAGTGCTTCTTTTCGGAGGGGACATGATGCGGCTTGTGTGCGATGTCCGTTCCCACGGTTTAGAGGTAGTTTAGTCCGTGTTAAATGGTGCAGGATGGAGGTATAAGGATGTACCACGAGTGGAGCTCCAGTCACTCACGTCCTCTCACATTGCCATCCAGGCCACGCCCCCACAAAAAACCGGTTGTTACCGATGTTATAATTGTAACATTTGCAACTCTATGATATGTGGTGAACATTTCACCCACCCACATAATGGCAGACAATATCGCATACAAGGATATACGAACTGCAACACAGAGTTTTGTGTCTACATTTTGAAATGTCCCTGCTCATTGGGGTATGTAGCGAAAACAGTTGGCCCTTTTAAACGATGATTCCAGAAGCATAGGAGTGATATAAGAGTAGCGCTGGAGAGGACCCTGAAAGGTGAAACCCCCGATTTAAACAAACCTGTAGCAATATACTTTGTCACTAGGAAGCATCAAGTGCACAAATTAAGGGGCATGGTCACTGAACAAATATCACGACCAGTGAGGGGGGGAGACCGTGATCGTCTCCTCCTTCTCCGTGAGGTATACTGGACATATACCTTGAGCACAGTCCAGCCAGGGGGCCTTAATACCACTCTATCCTATCTGTGTTTTCTTTCATTTAAATTTTCGGCTTTTTTTCACTTTCCATATGTTCGAGGTGCAGCGGCCATGATTCACTTTCACACTCGGTTTTTTCCTTTATTTTTTTTTTTTTTTACATCTTTTCACTTAGCCCCAGAGTGTTCCCTATCTAATTGCAAACCGCTGCTGTCTGCATTGACGTATTGATCCCCTAGGGTGCATGTGCATAGCGTGTCGCTGGATTGGAGTAGAAAGGCAAGCCCCTAATGGTCATCTAGCAATGGTAGTAAATGGCCAGGTGGAAGTACACAATTAAGGAAAGGAACAGACATGTTTGGTGAAGCTGCAATTGCAGGTTAGTTCTCTGTGCACAAATAAATAAAAAATGAAAACATAAAAATTAAAATGTGCTAATGAAAGCAATGATCAATCTAAATGAACAGCAAAGGTATATATGTGTGAATATTGACAATAATACCCTCATTGAAAATCAGTAACAATATGAATGTGAACTGACAAAAAAAAATATTGGTGAACACTGTGAGCAAACACATCCTATCACATAATGTTGAATGTTTCTTCACTTCAAAGAGAAACATGATCATGACCCGAGCCTGCTGCAATTTTGTGGTATTGATCATGTTCATCCCTCTTGGAGGGGATCTAATTGGGTCAGGGATCGATCTCAGAGAGAGACTCTATGAATCTTTTTGATTAAGAGTTTATTTAAAAGAGGGATGAACGTTGAATTAGACCTGAACTGCTTTATCAGCAAATTTTTAATGGGTGCAAGTAATATTATCTACAGCATCAGTTCCTGTGGTATGTTATTAATATATATTTCATATACACATAATTTTTCAATTTATTATGCACTTTATGAGCATTTTCCATCATGCTTAGGGATAGCATGAGGTACTGTGCTTAAATGATGAGCTTTAGGATGGGGCTGGCTGGCAGGAGATGTCACACTGCTGCTTATCAGTCCGCCTGCATTCTCTGCTCACAGTTATCTAAAAGGTAGTTCTAATAACATCTAATATTTTAAATCATTGTTCATGTTTTATGGGTGTATTTTTTAGAGATATTAAACTCACTCAATGTGTGTTGATCATATGATTAACTATAATAATATTATTTACCAAGTTGTGTACTTGCGCATCACTATTTTGAACTTTATTAAAACATCACTGCAATAATAGGCTGTTAAAGGCGGTGTATTGTGGAGATGGGGACACAGGAAGTGAGCAGGAGCTAGTTGCTTTGTCTCCGCCCACTTGGGGAGTCTAGGAAATAAAGGGAGAAGCATTATGCCGTACTGCCAATCCCACGAATAAGTTGGTTGCGATGAAACATGTCAGGGCGTGGCTATACGGCAAGCATCTGAAGCGTGACGCAAGACGTTGTGACGTGACACGCTGCATCGAATGGTGGAGGCTTGAGACTAGGAGTGGGTGAGACTGCACAGCTGACACACTATCCTGGGTCCACCATGACCACTATAGATTGCTTTACAAGTGCATGGAGTTTATGTTACGATTTCCTTTGGAGTGTTTTTTTGTCCTGCTTTGGTTTTTACACATGTGAGTGCAATGGTGTGCGATGGTTTGAATTTTTAATAAATTTGCTGTACTTTATCAGGCTATTTAGAGCATTTTTTTAATTTTCATGTGGAGCAATCACTTCTTAAGGAAAAGAATTTGTTGCATTTACGCTCGCTATTTGGAGATCACGTTTGGAATCTGGAGATCACATTTTAACCTCCAATAAGTGTGGGTTGAGGCAAGTTATGCCAAACACGAGAGTGGGAGGCAATTGTAGCTGGTGAGTGCAAATCTTTAAGTGGGAGTGGAAGCACAAACACTGAGGTGTGGGGCAAGATCACAAAGAACAACCAAGAGTTTCAATTTATAGATTTTTTCAGACCATTCATCTGAATATTTATGAACTTTATGTCAACACTTTATTCATTATTTTCACATTTGTCACAGGATGTGTTATTTTGATTATTATGTGATATGATGTGTTAGCTCACAGTGTTCACCAATAACTTTTTTTGTTAGAATATATTCACATGATATGAACTTTATGTTAAGACTTCATTTATCATTTTCACATCTGCCACAGGGTGTGTTGCTTTAAACATTATGTGATAGGATGTGTTTGCTCACAGTGTTCACCAATAACTTTTTTGTCAGATCACATTCATATTGTGACTGATTTTCAACGAGGGTATTATTGTCAATATTCACACATATATACCTTTACTGTTCATTTAGATTGATCATTGCTTTCATTAGCACATTTTTATTTTTCATTTTTATTTTTTCATTTTTTATTTATTTTAGCGCTACTATAGTTTATTTAAATTATACTTTTTTCACTTATTCAGAAGCGCAGTGGAGGTATCACAGGGTGTAGGGAGTTATCAGGTGTGTAGTTCTCTGTGCAAATAGGATTCATTTTAGTATGAACAGAATATTAGTACACAGATCCACTTTGGCCAAAGTGGTTATGACAGCCTGATGACTGTTTTATGTATGGGATATGATGTCATTGGATGTCAGGGGGTGGGCTGGGGGTTATTTACTCTTTGCATTGATTGGTGAATGGTTCTTTAAATGGTGGACTGTTTGTATCACAATTTGTCACATGCTTGATGAAGGGGTCCTGCGTGGCTCTGAAACATCGCTTCTATTTATTTTTTTGATACTATGTTATTAAAATTTTGGCCCCAATTTTGGAGATCCTGTGTGCTGGTGACACTTCCTTCTCATGCAGTCGGTTCCAGCCATTGGTCATTTCAGCACCCAATTTAAGATAACAGTCATTTGTGCGGGTATGTGTGCGTTGCGTGTATGTGTGCGTTGGGAGTATTGCATTGGAGATTCAGAATTGTATGAGAGACAGCCACTATATAGATCAAAGTGCTATTCTAAAAAAGAAGTTTGTTGATAAACAATATCCTGAGACCTTAGTTGATCAAGCGTTTGAATATTACTTAAAAGGCAAACTCCCAAAAGCAGTCCGTGAACCAGAGGATCATTATTCACCACTACATTCCATTTCCAGTTTAAAAAGATGGAGAGAATATTGGCCAATCATTGGAACATCCTACAACAGGATCTACTCCTCAGAACTATCATTCCTGAACACCCTAGGGTGACTTACATTAGAGCGCCAAATCTAAAAAATAAACTTGCTCCAAGTAAATTTAAATCCAGTAAAGTTTCTCCTATTATGCCAGTCCTAATACCACTGGTAGGCATGTACCAGTGTCATAAGGCTCTTTACAAGACCTGTAAGTTTGAGCAGCATGGAAAGAAATCTTTTAGCACAAAAGGTAAAACCTACCAGTTGAAGGAATTCTTTAACTGCTCTTCAGAATTTGTAATATATGGGCTTACTTGTCCTTGTGTTCTAATTTATGTAGGCCCAGCATACAATCTTTAAGAACAAGATTTGGCGAACATAGGAGACTCATCGAGGGAGGGATTGATCCCTATAGTGTTCCGAGACATTTCGCTGAGGTCCACCAAAAATCTACTAATGGCCTACAAGAGTGGGTCATTGAGCAGATACCCAGCTCCCTCGCAGCGGCTGAACGTTTTAAGAAGCTATGTGTCAGAGAAACATTCTGGATATATAATCTTGATGTTCTTTTGCCAGGTGGTATCAATGAAGGTATAGAAATAGCCACTATTCTTTAGATTTCTTAATATAATATTATATATACTTACCTTTTATAATTTTAAACATTTATTATTTATCTATCTTCTTCAGGTTCTTGTCTCATGGGGGTGGCAGGAACTATATTGTAAATATTGGTGGCTACATAGTATAGATTTTTTTATATACCTATTTTTCTTTTTAGTGCACATCATGTGCTAAACACTGGCTGGTGATTCTTTGTGGTTCAATGTAGCCTAATATTGGGCCGTGGGAGCCCCCTTCCCCAGGTGCAGTGCCATGTCTGAACATATAGACCTTCTAATTATATCCATAAAATATTTAGAGTATCACTTATTAATACAAACTTATGGGTATAAAAAAGAATTTTATATTTTAAAGTGCATGTGTCCAGTTTTGATGATATATATACATATATATTGTGGCACCGGAGCCCTACCGCTTCCATTAATCTATTTCATTAATTACGTTGTCAACTTAGATGATATATTCTAATGTTTTCCTGTACATATACATTATAAGTGTTGTTATATTTATTATTGGATGGACATGAATTTGATAAGGTTACATTATCCGATTGTTTATCCTTTATTTATTCTAATTAATTGTTTTTTAGATTGTGTTGACTCCAATTGCTATTATGAATTCCTGGTTTTATTTATTATTGTAATTTTCTTAAAATTCATTTATCATTTTTATACTATCATAGATATTTGATTAATATTAATTTTTATTATGCCAAATCATAATTTATCATAGGCTATTTTTATAGATTTTTTTTATTATGCTATATCGTAATTTATGTGTACTATCATTCCTGAACCATATGTCTGTGTTTTAACCTGTTTTAGATTATACTGTAGCTCCTTATTTATTAATTTTGCACCGCCATACACCATGATTGAGATACAAAGTAAACACTCCCCTTCCCTGTGTGTATTCCATATAATGACCCTGTATGGTCCCTTCAATGTAGTCAGCTTGAGAAAGGAGCACGGCTTGCCGTAACACTCGCAGCGTGCATAGCGTGTGACGTCATCCTCCCTTGTCATCCTTTCTACTGCGCCTCACGCCTCGCTTTGAGTCTCCCCACCGCAGCCGGCTTCCTTACACCAGCGGTGGCTACAGTGAAGACAGTGTTTGCATGTGAAGGACCCAAGAAGCAAGTGCATTAACGTTGGACTTACCTTTTGCTGGGACCACATCCTGATTTACTACTAATACTATTTATTATTACTACTGATTTACTATTTACTACTCAAATGTGAGTTGTCAATTTATTGTATTAAAAAGTTTTACAAAAATGTCTACACTTAGAGGCGCCTCTTTACTTGTCTTTTACTCCCTTCCTCTACCTCTGAACATCAGAATCAAGTAATGTCTGTGCATCCTCAAGAAGCAAGTGGTTAACGCTGTGTTGAAATAATTCAGCTGACTCCTCCAGGCATATTGCTGGGACTATTGCAGGAGTAGCTGTGGACATGGTTGTAGAATAAGCCGCCCTGGCAGCTGTGGTGGACTGCACACTAGTGTCAGCTTGGGTCATAGAGGTTGAGGCGGATGAGGATGGTTTACTTAGCCTGCCCACCACCTCCTCTGCATGCTGTAGCTGGATAGCACAGGCAACATCACCAAACAGAGACAAACATGCCCTGCCTGAGGATGGACCACATCCACCTTTGCCTGTGGACACAGACGCTGCTGGCCCCTGATAGTAGCATGGGATTGTCTGCCTCTCCTTGTTGGCCTCCCAGACATGATGGGGGGGGTAAATTACCTAAATTTAATAGAAACTGGGAAATGTGTGATTGGATGCACTGTATTGAATGAAAAGTGGTGTTTGGTGCACTTTAAATTGAGGACTGACGCTGACAGAAATGTAAAAACTATTAAAATAAAAAAAAGGGAAACACTAGCATCATCAGAAATGCTGCGGCTGATGATTTAAAAAAAAGGGGGCCGACTAGGGACAAAAAAAAAGACACAAAAAAATAAAAATATGCAGCAACCAAAGAAAAAAAGTACTGCAGCACTGTATACAGCACTAAATGTTATGTAACGCTGTGTTAACCAGTTCAAAACCAGGCCCTTTCCCCCCTTCCTGCCCAGGACAATTTTTTTTTGAATGACAGTTGCGTGGTCATACAACACTGTACCCAAACTAAATTTTTATCATTTTCTTCCCACAAATAGAGCTTTCTTTTGGTGGTATTTAATCTGCTCTGTGGTTTTTAATTTTTGCGCTATTAACAAAAAAATACAGACTATTTTGCAAAAAAAAACAGATGGGCACTGATAGGCAGCACTGACGGCATTGATAGGCGGCACTGACGGGAACTGATAGGTGGCACTGATGGGTACTGATGGCCACTGGATAGGCAGCACTGATGAGCTACTGACAGGCATTACTGAGTGGCACTGATTGGCACTTTGATGGGGCACTGACAGGCATTACTGATGGGGCACTAATTGGCACTGTTGTGGGCACTGATCTGCACCTCTATGAGCACTGACAGGCGTTTATAGAGGGGGACAGGCTGGCAGGTGATGGGCACTGATTGTCAGCTGATGGGCACCTTTTGATTGGGGCTGTGCTGATAATCAATGTGCTGATTATCAGCACAGACCCCCCCACTGACAGGGAGAGCCGCCGATCGGCTCTCCCTGTCAGCGTGAACCGAGGAAAGCCATTTACCGGCACTTCCTGGTTTACACGATGATCAGCTGTAATTGGTCACAGCTGATCACATAGTAAGAAGCCTCTATCAGAGGCTCCATACCACAATCAGAGTTGCGGTGTGTCAGACTGACACACAGCACCTCCGATTGCCGCGCTGTGCACCGGCCCTATTATCCTGATGACGTCATTTGACGTCCGGTCAGGATAACACACACACTTTGCCACCGTCATTTTGCTATGCAGCGAGCGGCAAGTGGTTAAACACTGCACTACACTAACACTACACTCACACTATAATGACACACTAAACCAGCCTTTCTCAACCGGTGTGCCACGGTACACTGGGGGGTCGCCAGAGGTCCTCAGGTGTGCCACGGGATCATGGTAGAGAAGGGCTGTCAGATGAGCTCGATCTCCTGATCCCCTGCCGAACAGTACATCAGCACTGTGAGGGAGCTCCGTCAGCCTCAGAAAAGTGAAAGGAAAGGGGGTGCTGTGCTCTCTCTGCTTCCCCCTACAGTGCAGTACCTGGCTGTGTGAGGGAAGGTACTGCACTAGAACTTATTAAAAGGCTTTACACGCGTGTCTGTGTGTGTATGTGTATGCGTATGTATGTGTGTACGTGTGTGTGTGTGTCTCTGTGTACATATATGTGTGTGTGTGTGTATATATGGGTGTGTGTGTGTGTACATGTGTCTGTGTACATGTATCTGTGTAGTGTGTGTGTGCGTGTGTGTGTACATGCTCATGTGTGTTTGTGTATATGTGTCTAAGTATGTGTGTGCATATGTCTGTGTACGTGTGTACGTCTGTGTGTATGTACACATTTGTGTGTGTGCATGTGTGTGTGTACATGTGTCTGTGCATGTGCGTACAAGTGTGTCTGTGTGTGCACGTGTGTCTGTGTGTGTTTGTATACATGTGTCTATCTGGGTCTGTATGTGTGCATGTATACATTTGTGTACATTTGTCTGTGTGTGCATGTGTCTGTATGTGTACATGTTTACATGTGTATGCATGTACACTATCTCACAAAAGTGAGTACACCCCTCACATTTTGTAAATATTGTATTATATATTTTCATGTGACAACACTTAAGAAATTACACTTTGCTACAATGTAAAGTAGTGAGTGTACAGCTTGTATAACAGTGTAAATTTGCTGTCCCCTCAAAATAACTCAACACACAGCCATTAATGTGTAAACCATTGGGAACAAAAGTGAGTACACCCCTAAGTGAAAAATGTCCAAATTGGGCCCAATTAGCCATTTTCCCTCCCCAGTGATTCGTTAGTGTTACAAGATCTCAAGTGTGAATGGGGAGCAGGTGTGTTCATACAACATTCATTCGTTCAACATTTGGTGTTATTGCTCTCACTCTCTCACTAATACTGGCCACTGGAAGTTCAAGATGGCAGCTCATGGCAAAGAACTCTCTAAGGATCTGAAAAAAAGAATTGTTGCTCTACATAAAGATGGCCTAGGCTATAAGAAGATTGGCAAGACCCTGAAACTGAGCTGCAACACGGTGGCCAAGACCATACAGTGGTTTAACAGGACAGGTTCCACTCAGAACAGGCCTCGCCATGGTCGACCGAAGAAGTTGAGTGCACGTGCTCAGTGTCATATCCAGAGGTTGTCTTTGGGAAATAGACGTATGAGTGCTACCAGCAATGCTGCACAGGTTAAAGGGGTGAGGGGTCAGCCTGTCAGTGCTCAGACCATAGGCTGCACCACTGCATCGAATTGGTCTGCATGGCTGTCGTTCCAGAAGGAAGCCTCTTCTAAAGATAATGCACAAGAAAGTCTCCAAACAGTTTGCTGAAGACAAGCAGAAAAAGGACATGGATTACTGGAACCATGTCCTGTGGTTTGATGAGACCAAGATAAACTTATTTGGTTCAGATAGTATCAAGCATATGTGGCGGCAACCAGGTGAGGAGTACAAAGACAAGTGTGTCTTGCCTACGGTAAAGCATGGTGGTGGGAGTGTCATGGTCTGGGGCTGCATGAGTGCTGCCGACACTGGCGAGCTACAGTTCATTTAGCGAACCATGAATGTCAACATGTACTGTGACATACTGAAGCAGAGCATGATCCCCTCCCTTCAGAGACTGGGCCACAGGGCAGTATTCCAACATGATAACGACCCCAAACACACCTCCAAGACAACCACTGCCTTGCTAAAGAAGCTAAGGATAAAGGTGATGGACTGGCCAAGCATGTCTCCAGACCTAAACCCTATTGAGCATCTGTGGGGCATCCTCAAACAGAAGGTGGAGGAGCATAAGGTCTCTAACATCCACCAGCTCCGTGATGTCATCATGGAGGAGTGGAAGAGGACTCCAGTGGCAACCTGTGAAGCTCTGGCGAACTCCATGCCCAAGAGGGTTAAGGCAGTGCTGGAAAATAATGGTAGCCACATAAAATATTGACACTTTGGGCCCAATTTGGACATTTTCACTTAGGGTTGTACTCACTTTTGTTGCCAGCAGTTACATAGTTACATAGTAGGTTAGGTTGAAAAAAGACACAAATCCATCAAGTCCAACCTATGTGTGTGATTATATGTCAATATTACATTGTATATCCCTGTATGTTGTGGTCATTCAGGAGCTTATCTAATAGTTTCTTGAAACTATCGATGCCCCCCACTGAGACCACAGCCTGTGGAAGGGAATTTCACATCCTTGCCGCTCTTACAGTAAGGAACCCTCTACGTAGTTTAAGGTTAAACCTCTTTTCTTCTAATTTTAATGAGTGGCCACAAGTCTTGTTAACCTCTCTTCTGTGAAAAAGTTTTATTCCTATTGTGGGGTCACCAGTACGGTATTTGTATATTGAAATCATATCCCTTCTCAAGCGTCTCTTCTCCAGAGAGAATAAGTTCAGTGCTTGCAACCTTTCCTCATAACTAATATCCTCCAGAAGATTACTTCCGGTTCCGGCGCCACATGAGGAGGAGGTGAGCAGCTTCAGCTCCCGCACAGCTCCTCACTAAACCGGCATTTAATTCAGCCACAGCTCCGGGGGGAACCCCTACTGCCTCTGCTCTATCCCAGGCAGACATGGATCGCTGCGTGGAGTGGTCATATGCTCGGGTGCTGTCCTCGCCCCCCTCCACAGCTCCTCCGCCGGGAGACATAGCGGCCGACACAGCCAAGATGGGGGCCGCTCCGGACACAGCGGAGAGGCCTCAGCTGCAGCCACAACCTCCCCCTGCCCCTGCTATGGCAGAGACGAACCCCACATCCCCTGCCAACATTGCCCAGGCTGTAGTGCAACTTCTGGGACCATCCCTAACAGCCACTGTGGACGCAGCGGTGCACAGAGGGCTGGAGCAGCTGCACATAGAGCTCCAGGCTCAGGCCCAATGCATCACTCAGGTGGAGGAGAGAATATCCATACTTGAAGATGACTGCACAGCCTCATCTGCAGCACTTGCACGCATCAATGCCTCGCACAGAGACATATGGGACAAGCTGGACGATTTAGAAAATCGCTCAAGAAGGAACAACTTGCGCATAATTGGCTTGCCAGAATCGATCCCGGCCTTCCACCTTACAAATATATGTGCAAAAACCATCCCAGAGCAACTTGGCCTCCACATACCCTGCACTGTTGAACGGGCGCATCGTATGGGTCAACACTCTCACACATGCGCTAAACCTCGGCATGTGATAGTGAAATATTTGAACTATGCTGACAAAAACGGCATAATGCAAAAATTTCGTCGCACGCGCTCACTGGTGGTGGATGGCGCGAAACTGCTGCTTTTTGCGGACTATTCCATAGAGGTAATGAAACAACACAAGGCATTCTCCTCGGTATGCTCCACTCTGCACCACAATCAAATCCGATTCTCCCTAGCTTATCCAGCTGTCCTCCGCGTCCAAACGCCTGAAGGGGAGCAACTCACCTTTAATACACCTGAAGAGGCGGAAACTTACCTAGCCAATAGAAGCTCTGAAATGGAACACAGCGCCGATGCAGAGGGCTCACCATCGCCATCTTCACAGCACGCGTATGCACCCCCTAAACACCCCCGAAGCCCGACCAAACCTCCATACAAACGCAGTCATTTCACCAACCAGGAAGATCGCTCTGGGAATCGTTGAAGGACTCCACATCACCACCCTTCTTACCTCGCCATCTACTAACGGGTAGTATCAACCCATCTTATATGTTTCTCTTTTCTTAATTTTTATCCTTAAGACAAAGGTACTTTTGATGCCTCTAGAAACTGCCGTACATGCTCTCTACGGAGCACTACCCTTACCAGCCTGTTGCTAAAAGTTATGCATTTACAGTTATATGGTCATGCAATTCAATAACTGAGTTGGCCTCCCACTACCTGGGGGACCTTCCTTTTCAGGGACACCTGCAATGTTTTTGTTTTTTTTTTTTGTATTTTTTATCTTGTGGTTTGTTTAGCTTAATCTATAGAGAGGGGCCTTCCCCTATGTTTAGCCTACCTCGCCATTTGTTAGTTTAAACCTGCACTGCTTCCTCAGGGGATCCCCCCAGACTACCCTCCCTGCCTATCCTGTACCCACTCCCCCCCCTTATCCCCCTTTCCTTTTCCCCACTTTCCCTATCCTCACCCCCCATTGCTAACACCCTGCCCCTAAGTGAGGAGCTGGCAGTTAATGGGAGCTATGCTAGATAGGTGAGACCTCATGTGGAAAAAAGAGAAGTCCACATGGCACGTTCTGTATTTCCTTACCTGATACTCTGCCTTATTAATGTTTATAACTTACTGCTGCTTAGATAAGTTTAAGTTCATGTTTGCCAACCTAGTTCATATGTCTTCAGGGGTTCTGCGGCGCTTTGGTGGCTCCCAAAAGGTAGATAGCACATCTACAAAGGGGTTCTTATACAAACCCCTAAACCAAACCACTTTTAATTACCAATCATGTCACAGTCTACAGATGGGAGTCACCTAAAGTTTGTCTTGTGGAATGTTAAGGGGCTGCGTTCCCTAAACAAACGTATGTCCATCCTCAGACACCTGCGGCGTCTCCGGACTGATGTGGCTCTACTCCAGGAGACACATCTGGCTGCAGACGACC
Organism: Aquarana catesbeiana; assembly: GCF_042186555.1. NCBI lineage: Eukaryota > Metazoa > Chordata > Amphibia > Anura > Ranidae > Aquarana > Aquarana catesbeiana. Next base: position 280,648,764 of record NC_133332.1, on the reverse strand, counting down.
TGCAACGTCTTCGTAGAATGTGGGTGGGCTCTGTTTATGGTTCACCGGCAGTAGGCCGTAAAGCGGGTGTCGCTATCCTTCTGCACAAGAATTTACAACACACTGTTAGGGACGTCAAGGTTGACTCGGAAGGAAGGAAAATGACTCTACATCTGACTATAGACGATAAACCTGTAGCACTTACTAACATCTATGCTCCTAACTCTCCTGACACCTCCTTCTTTCAAGATTTAGTGAAATGGGTGCTAACTACCCCAGATACGTTACACCTAATGGATGGGGATTTTAATTCAGTCATGTCCTCCCTAGCTGATCGCACAGGCCCTCCTGCACATAGAACACATACTTGTACCCCCCTATCATCTGCATCTACCCTTCTGTCACAATCCGTCGCCTCCATGCAATTTGTGGATGTTTGGCGCTTGATGCACCCGACGGATCGGGAATACACTTTTTTTTCGCCCCCGCACAATACGTTCTCACGAATAGACTATTTTTTTGCCTCCCCGGCTCTAAGCTCAGTAATAAATGCACCAGACATACAAGACGCAGTGATTTCAGACCACAGCCCAATTGTGGTACACCTAACCCAAACGGCTCGTTCATCTCCCTCCCCTACTTGGCGCTTCCCCTCCTATCTAGTTGACAATGAGGACTTCCAACATACACTATACTGCGCCTGGGAGGAATACATCTTCACTAATGGAGCTCACATTACAGACCCTAACCTCTTCTGGGAAGCAGGCGAGGCCTTCTTACGGGGTAAGATAATTTCATACACAGCTCAGTTCAAAAAAAGAGCCAAGCAACAATATAGTCAGTCAAGCAAAGCCTTACGCTTGGCACATGAACAGCTTACATTAAACCGCACCATAGAGAACATACAAAAATGGAGACAGGCTAAAAGCACCTTTGACCTCTGGGCAGAACAACATGAAGTGGCCAAGACGTCATACTCTCAGCTACATTTCCATAGATTTGGCAACAAGGCTGGCAGGCTACTGGCAAAGATGTGCTCAGGACCTAGATGTCCTACTCGTATCTCTGCTCTTAGAGCTACGACAGGCTCTCTGGTCACCTCCCCAGCTGAGATTAGCAACCTACTTGTGGAATACTACACTAATCTATACAAAGCTGACCCGACTGACTTACCTACTACTGACTCTCTGCTTGACAAAATACGTCTGCCCAAACTCCACCACACACAATTGGAGACAATTAATGCCCCCATTACGGTTGATGATATTCTATATACGATCAAAGGCATGGCCTCGGCCAAAGCCCCGGGACCCGACGGATACACCGTCGAATTTTATAAAATGACCAGGGAATTTATTCCAGATACCTTAAAACATGTATACGCAGCCATGTGGGACGGAGGGCCCTATCTTCCTACGGGAACACAGGCCCACATCAAACTAATCTCTAAGAAAGGGAAAGATCCCCTATTACCGGGATAATATCGGCCGATATCGTTAATTAATGTCGATGTCAAAATCTTATCCAAAATAATTGCGTCACGTCTAGCTCCCCTACTACCATCTTTATTACACCCAGCCCAATCTGGCTTTGTTTCGGGGAGATCAGCTACCCTAAACATTCGCAAAGTATTATTGGCTCTGGAGTATGCTAAAACCCACCCTAACCAAGACATTGCCATCATGTCCTTAGATGCGGAAAAAGCCTTTGACAACATCAGTTTCTCCTGGCTCTTTAGAGTGATGACACAATTTGGATTCTCAGGCCAGATTATGCAATTCCTTTTACAAATGTATGCATCACCTACCGCACGTCTAGTTACCCCTGATTTTATTTCAGACACGATTCCATTAACAAAAGGAACGAAACAGGGCTGCCCCCTGTCTCCACTCCTGTTCAATCTAGTAATCGAACCCTTGTCCAGAATGTTAAATTCAGTTGATGGAATCAGTGGCATCACTCTAAATAACCACACTCTCCGTTCGGCACTATTTTCAGATGACATACTATTTTTCTCCACCGACCCTATAGCAGACTTTCACAGACTCAAACAACTTTTCACAGATTTCCAACTTTGCTCGGGATTCAGAATTAATTTCGATAAGAGTGAGATCCTACCATTACACCCCCATCTCTCCAGTAAATGGAAACACCTATCCCCCTGGTCATAGCCAACCAACATATTACATACTTGGGTATTAAAATAGGACATGAACCATCCTCTCTGTACTCATTGAATTACCCCCCTTTGATAGCCAAAATTGTGAAAGAGTTGGAGGCTTGAGGGACTCTACCTATCTCGCTCTTTGGGAGATGCCACCTTTTCAAAATGGTATCTTTTGCACGCTTACTTTACCCAATACAGACCATACCTCTTCTAATGAAACATTCAGATATCCAAAAACTCCAGAAGGCCCTAACTGCCTTCATATGGTCTCGCAAGAAACCTCGCATAGCGCTGCAGAAACTATGTCTCCCGAAGGGCGAGGGCGGGGCGGGACTGCCCGACATGCGCTTCTACAACCTGGCATGTTTACTTAGACAGGGCCTAGACTGGTTAACTGGAGGTTCTAAATATTCTAACTTATCCTTAGAAGAGGCTATGGTGCACCCATATGACCTTTCGGCCATCCTCAATTCCAATCCCAATGCATTACCCCCCCACCTCAAAACAAGTGTACTTATTAAGGATACGGTCATTGCCTGGAGAGAAGAAAGCTGCTTAAACTGCCATCCAGTATCCCCAAGTACCTCAAAATACAAGGCAACCCTATGTTTCTTCCATCTACCATCCATAAAGCTTTTGGCCAATGGAAACTTAAAGGCCTCACTGATGTCTCGTCTTTCTATCTCAACAAGCCTGGCAAATTCAAACCCTTTCAAACCCTGATGCAGGAGTACTCCCTACCACCAACTCATGTTTTTTTCCATCACCAACTCATCAACTATCTCAAATCATGTTCTGGTCCCAATACCAATCCACTCGAAACATCCTGCATTGATACTCTCCTCAAAAGCAATAATTACTCCATCTCCAATATTTACTCCTGTCTCATACAACATCAAACACGGAAATATGCTCTCAAACCCTTTCAAAAGTGGTCACACGTATTAGAAGACAAGTCTCTGCCAGAAAAAATCCTTGAGGGATACAAAACTGTCCGCAATCTTACTGCTTCCGAAACTTGGAGGGAAACGCAATTCAAGATCATTCACAGGGCTTATTTTCCATTTCGCTTCAACAAGGCGGACCCCACCCAAGCGCAATGTTCCTGGTGTAACCTACCTCGCCCCACCTTGCTACATAGGCTCTGGGACTGTGCCAAGATTGATGCTTATTGGGCTAAGGTGATCACTTACATCGAGGTCCACAAAATTCAGTGTACTAAGGACCGCCTATTATGCCTATTTAGCATACCCCCTTCACCCTCATCGCCAACGAGGGTCTCACAAAATATTCCACATTGGGCTCACCTGTTACTTCTAGTGGCTCGCAGGACTATTATGTCTCACTGGATATCAGCGACTCCACCTACCCTAACAGTGTTTAAAAAGGCCTTGGCCTCACTTTTTCATCTAGAGAGACTGGACACCATCACCCTTAATTTTCGATCGACTTCCCGTTTTTTTAAAAGATGGAGTAAATACATCGAAGCTACATTCGCTCCACAGGCACTAATGGATATAATGCACCCATTCCGCTACACGAAATGGTACTTGACAAAAGATCTCACCAACTCTCTTGGCCGCCTTAAAATACCCCCCACCCCGGATTCCTTTACTTTTAACCCACCGTAGGATATCCACAAATCCATTTTGCTCCTTAACATCCACCCCTCCACATTTATTACTCTATATTTCTAAGTATAGTGAGATCACTCAGGTTATTTACTATACCCTGACCAATATATACCATGCTCAGCCAGGTATGTACAGACGCTGCCTCCACTCCTGAAGATATCTAGATGTTAAGATTTCATATGTCGAGCAAAGTTACGCTCAATAGTGTTGATAAGATGGCAAACGTGAATTCCCCTGACCTCCCCTCCCCCTCATTTTTCCTTTTTTTTCTGTTTTCTTTTTCTTTTTTGTTCTAACTGATATGAGAAGTCTTTATTTTAACTACTATGAGAAGTCATTGTTCTTTACAGATTATAATAATTAATGCTCTGTAACCTTTGATACACTCAGTTTTATACTATTGTATGCTATAAAACCCAATAAATATTTTTCAAAAAAAAAATATCCTCCAGACCCTTTATTAGCTTTGTTGCCCTTCTTTGTACTCGCTCCATTTCCAGTACATCCTTCCTGAGGACTGGTTCCCAGAACTGGACAGCATACTCTAGATGCGGCCGGACCAGAGTCTTGTAGAGCATGAGATTATCGTTTTATCTCTGGAGTTGATCCCCTTTTTAATGCATGCCAATATTCTGTTTGCTTTGTTAGCAGCAGCTTGGCATTGCATGCCATTGCTGAGCCTATCATCTACTAGGACCCCCAGGTCCTTTTCCATCCTAGATTCCCCCAGAGGTTCTCCCCCCAGTGTATAGATTGCATTCATATTTTTGCCACCCAAATGCATTATTTTACATTTTTCTACATTGAACCTCATTTGCCATGTAGTTGCCCACCCCATTAATTTGTTCAGATCTTTTTGCAAGGTTTCCACATCCTGCGGAGAAGTTATTGCCCTGCTTAGCTTAGTATCATCTGCAAATACAGAGATTGAACTGTTTACCCCACCCTCCAGGTCATTTATGAACATATTAAATAGGATTGGTCCCAGCACAGAACCCTGGGGGACCCCACTGCTCACCCCTAACCATTCCGAGTACTCCCCATTTATCACCACCCTCTGAACTCGCCCTTGTAGCCAGTTTTCAATCCATGTACTCACCCTATGGTCCATGCCAAGGACCTAATTTTGTACAGTAAATGTTTATGGGGAACTGTGTCAAATGCTTTTGCAAAATCCAGATACACCACGTCTACGGGCCTTCCTTTATCTAGCTGGCAACTCACCTCCTCATAGAAGGTTAGTAGATTGGTTTGGCAAGAAGAATTCTTCATGAATCTATGCTGATTACTGCTAATGATACCGTTCTCATTACTAAAATCTTGTATATAGTCCCTTATCATCCCCTCCAAGAGTTTACATACTATTAATGTTAGGCTAACTGGTCTGTAATTCCCAGGGATGTATTTTGGGCCCTTTTTAAATATTGGCGCTACATTGGCTTTTCTCCAATCAGCTGGTACCATTCCAGTCAGTAGACTGTCTGCAACGGTCTGGCAATCACTTGACTGAGTTCCCTAAGTACCCTCAGGTGCAAGCCATCTGGTCCCGGTAATTTATTAATGTTAAGTTTCTCATATCTAATTTTAATTCTGTCCTCTGTTAACCATGGAGGTGCTTCCTGTGATGTGTCCTGAGGATAAACACTGCAGTTTTGGTTACTGAAGCCCCCCGATTCCCTCGTGAAGACTGAGGAGAAGAATAAATTCAATACCTTCACCATCTCCCCATCCTTTGTAACCAGATGTCCTTCCTCATTCTTAATGGGGCCAATATGGTCTGTCCTCCCTTTTTTACTGTTTACATACTTAAAGAATTTCTTGGGATTTTTTTGCTCTCCTCTGCTATGTGTCTTTCATGTTCTATCTTAGCCATTCTTATTGCACCCTTACATTTCTTGTTGCATTCTTTATAAAGTCTGAATGCTGATGATGATCCCTCAACCATGTATTATTTGAAGGCCTTCTCCTTTGCTTTTATATGCATTTTTACATTGGAGTTAAGCCATCCAGGACTTTTGTTCACTCTTTTAAACTTTATTACTCAATGGGATGCATTGGCTAATGCCCTTATTTAATATGCTCTTAAAGCAAACCCATCTCTCCTCTGTGTTCTTTCCTAAGATTATATCCCAATTTATGCCTCCTAGCAAGGTTCGTAGTTTGGGGAAGTTGGCTCTTTTGAAATTCAGTGTCTTTGTATTCCCTTTATGTTTTCTATTTGTGTGATTTATACTGAAACTAATTGACCTGTGATCGCTGTTACCTAAATTGCCCCGTATTTCCACGTCCGTAATCAGGTCTGTATTGTTGGTAATCAGTAGATCAAGTAATGCTTTATTTCTAGTTGGTGCATTTACCATCTGACCCATAAAATTGTCCTTCAAGACATTAAGGAGCTGGCGAGCCTTAGATGAATGCGTGGTTCCCTCCGTCCAGTCTATGTCTAGATAATTAAAATCCCCCATTATGATAACACTTCCCATCCTTGATGTTAATCCAAATTATGATAGGAGATTTGTCCCCACTTCCTCCCTCAGGTTAGGGTGCCTATAGTATACTCCCAGTATTATTTTCCCCTTAGCTTCATCCCTTTGGAACACTAGCCATAGGGATTCCACCTCCTCCCTAGCTAACTTAGTGATGTCATCTCTCACATTCATTTGTACATTATTCTTGATATATAGGCATACCCCTCCCCCTTTTTTACCCTCTCTATCCTTGCGATAAAGGGTATACCCTTGAATTTTTGCCAGCCAATCATGAGAGTTGTTGAACCACATCTCCGAAATTCCCACAAAAATCCAAATCCTCCTCGTACAACATTATCTCTAGTTCACCCATCTTGTCTTCCAGGCTACTGGCATTGGTGAACATGCCACGTAGTTTAGACCGGTCGCATATTATCCTCGTATTGGGTGTTCCAAGATGGCAACTAGGACTTGCTACTATACTTACCTTAGGTTTTTGTGCTTTGGTCAACTTACCACTAATGCCCCCAATACTGCCCTCTGGAATATGTTCCGCGCTGACTATATCTACCTCTGGACCCTCCCCCCATCACCTAGTTTAAAAACCCCTCTAACTTCTTGGCCATCTTCATTCCCAGCTGATCTGCACCCTCCTCATTTAGGTGCAGTCCGTCCCTTCTATAGTACCGGTTATCGACTGAGAAGTCGGCCCAGTCCTCCAGGAACCCAAACCCCTCCTTACTACACCAGCTTTTCAGCCACTTGTTTACTTCCCTAATCTCCCTTTGCCCTTCTGGTGTGGCTTGATGTACCGCTAGTATTCCTGAGAATATTACCTTGGAGGTCCTTTTCCTCAATTTAGTTCCTAAGTCCCTAAAATCATTCTTTAGGACACTCCATCTGCCTCTGACTTTGTCATTGGTGCCAACATGCACCATGACAGCTGGTTCTTCCCCAGCCCCTCCCAGTAATCTGTCCACCAGATCCGTGATGTGTTTAGACATTAATGGCTGTATGTTGAGTTATTTTGAGGGGACAGCAAATTTACACTGTTATACAAGCTTTACACTCACTACTCTACATTGTAGCAAAGTGTCATTTCTTCAGTGTTGTCACATGAAAAGGTATAATAAAATACTTACAAAAATGTGAGGGGTGTACTCACTTTTGTGAGATACTGTACATGCATACACATGTATACATGCACACATACAGACACATGCACACACAGACAAATGTACACACATACAAACACATGTACAAACACACACACAGACACATGTACACAAATATAAAAATAATAAACTGCGCTAAATACTTGTTACGTTATTTAAAACGTTATTTAGATGGAAAATTGAATATCAAAAGATAAAAATTAAAAAATTAAAGTCCAAATGTCTCCTATGACGAAAAACTCTGGATCACCCAAATACTTCAACATACATGAAATACATTCACAGTCCAAACATCACAAGAGTAAGTTGCCCTTACCAGAACACCAAACAAATTAGACGGATGGCTTAAACCCAGCCAGGGCCTTTAAAATGGAATGGAAAGTGGCTGTACGGTGGTGGGATATCACCCTTTGTTTTTGTGTCCACACCAGGGTGTTGGTACGTTTGTATGTCCACATACGTATATAACTATACTACACTATGGCCAGCCTTTTTGTTATTTTTTTCCTCCGGTATTAAACTGAGGGAATCACAACCTGAACCTGGACAGAGCGGATCGGTTTCCATCTTAAAGGCCCTGGTTGGGTTTAAGCCATCCGTCTAATTTGTTTGGTGTTCTGGTAAGGGCAACTTACTCTTGTGATGTTTGGACTGTGAATCTATTTCGTGTATGTTGAAGTATTTGGGTGATCCAGAGTTTTTCATCATAGGAGACATTTGGACTTTAATTTTTAATTTTTGATATTCAATTTTCCATCTAAATAACGTTTTAAATAACGTAACGAGTATTTAGCGCAGTTTATTATTTTTATATTGTTATTTTGTGTTGTCGCACTGTTTACTGCTGCTTTATTTTTGTTTTTCCAGCACGGGATTTTTTACTATATACATGTACACAAATGTATACATGCACACATACAGACACAAACAGGCACATGTATACAAACACACACACACACACACACACATACAGACACATGCACACATACAGACACACGTACACATACAGACACGCACGTACACACACAGACACACATGCACACACACAAACGTGTACATACACACAGACGTACACACACACACACACAAACTCACTTTTGTATACTGTGTGTATATATATATATATATATGGAATGACCTTCAATCTGCATAAGATATCAGCTAAGCAATCTTACAAGTGAAAAAACACCCTTTTTTACCGGGTTACTATATATTTAACCCCTATATATTTAACCCCTTAGTTAACCAAATTAGTCCGAATAACTCCTTTCTCCCCATATTATTATTTTTCTGCTTCACTCAGTAATTTTTGCAGTGTTGCATTTAAAAAATTTGCAAAATGGAAAAGAAAACATGCATCTAGTTTATTTGTAAATAATGTTACCATGCTTTGTAACAGAAATGACATTATAAATGGGACAAATTATAAAATGAAATGTGCAATTTTCTGTCCAGTAAGGCCTCTTTCACACGAACGATCTGTTCAGGTCCGCCTGTCAGTTTTTTAGGCGGACCTGAACGGACGCTCCATAGACCTCTATGGAGCGTCGGATGTCAGCGGTGACATGTCTGCTGACATCCGACCCGAAAAAGTGTGAAGGAGGAAAAACCTAGTTTTCCATCCCTCTGCGGATTGGATCGGGTGATGGCGGACTCTCTGGTCCGTCTTCATCCGATCCCCCATAGGGGAGATCGGCACTCTGACAGGTCCGTCACTGCACAGTGTGCAGTGACGGACCTGTCATCTGCCTGCTCAGCAGGGGATCGACGGAGCGATCCCCTGCTGAGCAGAGCGGGCTCCGTACACGGACACGTCTGTGTGAAAGAGCCCTAACACTACCTTTTTTTAAACTTATATAACACATCTTCAATAGAAAGTAGAATTTAGGTAAAATATATATTTCCAAGAATCAAACAGTAATGAGTGAAACTAGCAAGATTCAATTTGCTAGTACTTTGTTAAATCCCACAAATTGCTTAGCAAATCTGAACTTTCAGACATATTACAGTAAAGTCAATGAGAGATTGACTTTACTGTTCGGAAGTGTGTGGATATCGTTTCCAGATGGGGACCATGCCGTGCCCACTCTGGGGTGAAAAGATACAGGTACCCAGAAAAGGCGGGGGCGGGGAGAGGAATGGGTAACAACTGCTGGACCGCTTATCTTGGCATCTGCCTGCACAATGGCGTGCTAGTCTGTGTGTACAGACTGTCCACGGCCAGCCCCAATCATCTCCATCACAAGTGGCAAAACATCACTTCCAGGTGATGCATATTGACAACATTGGTGTACTCATAGGATTGTGTCACCACACAAGCAAAAACAAAAAAGTGTCACTTCCGGTTTGTATACAGAAACAGCTATGGTGTCCCCAAAGGGTTGTGTCACCACAAAAAAGGGGGTTCTAAAGTGTGAACTATAACAAGTGCCAGCCCAGTGATGCACCAAAGTATATATTAGAGGAGACAAGTAGGTACAAAAGGCCGTGAGAGGAGGTAAGAATAAAAAAACAAGGGGTGAAGGGGGGTGGAGGAGGAATTTAGGGGAGGGGTAAGGTACAATTAGCAGGTAGCCACATGGGGAGGCCTGTATGAATGTTGCAGAGACGTTCAAGCATCTTGACTGCCAGTAATTGTTCAAATTCATCAGAGTTGGTAAACGTAATTCAGTAGAACCATGTATCGCAGAATCTATTGTGTGTATATTTTTCAAGTGACTTTTCATCTTTCTGATATCCTCCACCCTTCTGATCCACTATTGAACAGTTGGGGTAGGGGGGATTTTCACAAAGCCGGTATGCATGACCGTGAACTAGGTGGTGCAGCACTGATTTTTTTTAGCCTGATATCAGTATCTGATTATGTGTTTTGGGGGGTTCCCAGTCAGTATATCTTTGTGATACGTCATTAACCGCTTGCCAACCAGCCTCCGTCATTATACTGCGGCAGGTCGGAACGATCCTGCGAACTGTCGCAGCCATACATGGGCTTGCGGGATCAGGATAGCAGGCACACGTGCACGTGCCCGCTGCACAGCGGGGGTGCCGATGCTCGTGGCCGATGGTTGCGATGACTGCCGGCCACAAGCGATCACGGGCACGAGGGACAGAACACGGAAGTGTGTGTGTAAACACACAAATCCGTGTTCTGTTCTGAGAGGAGTGACAGATTGTGTGTTCCTGTTAGCTAGGAACCACGATCTGTCACTTCCTCTAGTCAGTCCCCTCCCCCTTCAGTTAGAATCACCTCCCAGGGAATACAATTAACCCTTAAATGCCCCCCAGTGTTAACCCCTTCACTGCCAGTGACATTTTTACAGTAATCAATGCATTTTTATAGCACTGATCGCTGTAAAAATGGCAATGATCCCAAAAATGTGTCCAAATTGTCCAATGCGTCTGCCATAATGTGGCAGTCCAGATAAAAATTGCAGATTGCCGCCATTACTAGTAAAAAAAAAAAACAATAATAAAAATGCGTAAGACTATCCCCTATTTTGTAGACGCTATAATTTTTGCACAAACCAATCAATATACGCTTATTGCGATTTTTTTTAACAAAAATATGTAGAAGAATATATGTCGGCCTAAACTGGGGGAAAAAATGTTTTATATATACTTTTGGGGGATATTTATTTATTTAGCAATAAGTAAAAAATATTGCGTTATTTTCAAAATTGTCGCTCTTTTTTTGTTTATAGCGCAAAAAATAAAAACCACAGAGACAATCAAATACCACCAAAAGAAAGCTCTATTTGTGGGCAAAAAAGGACATCAATTTTGTTTGGATACATCGTTGCACAACCACGCAATTGTCAGTTAAAGCGACGCACTGCCAAATCGCAAAAAATCATTCAGCAGCCAAATCTTCCGGGGCTAAAGTGGTTAAAGTGAGAGACAGGCAGGACCAGAATATATGCAGTAAATCACCTCTACCCTTATGACATCACCAACAGGTCTCAGTTTCTGTAGGTTAGATAGAGTGAAGAAGGGATAAAGCGCAGTACCAGCAAGTAACGATCTTGTACAGTTATTCGTGACATTTGTTACATGAAGAAGATCTGAATGCAACACAAAGTACTGTATCTTCAAACGTGCATTCCGTTATAGAGTAGTTCCCAGATCTTATTCCCAGCAAGTATTGTAAAGATGCGATGGATGCCCCTGAATTTAGGCATTTGTAATTGAGCAAAAATGGCATGAGCAATTGGGCCCTCAATTCAGCTTTCCTGTTCAAAAAATGTTTGTTTGCGTGAGAATTTAACAGGCGCAGGTAGAGACCGTAAAAAGTGAGAACGTTGTAACATCTGTAGCATACTTGAGCCAGTCAATTCCTCTGAATTTGCCAATTAAAAGGGAGCAAGCCAAGTAGAGCAATATAGGAAATGTCTGGTGCTCCAAGGCTTGACCAGTTTAATTTCAGGCAATTGTTTGTCTTGTGCACCCAGAGTAAGTTCGGGATGATCAAAAAAAGGGTGTGAACGTGGGGGCAATGGGGCCATGCCGTATGAGTTATCAAAAATAATATGGTATGGTACACTTCCGAGGAGGACATTTTAGGTAACCAGAGGAGTGCCTTTAGGGATACTGGAGAGGCTTCCTGCCCTATGGCAACCATTGCTTTAGAGTTTTGTGTCTGGACCAAACAAGGGCCCTAGTCCGATGCAAGGCGATACAGCAGTCAAACACCAGAAAAGGGCCATGCCCCCAAAGTCTTTTTTCTGGAGGAGAATGGAATGCTTCAGACGGGTGAGTTTGTTGGGCCATATTTGTTTATGAGGGATTGGACAGTTTTGAAAAAATGTGTTTTTCAAATGAATAGGTATGTGTTGGGTAGTCAGTTTGTCTCCCGGTTCTGGCAAGCCTTTTGTGCACAGTTGGGAATTCAGCTTGCTTTCTCTTCTGCGTATCACCCGCAGTCTAATTTGGCCACAGAATGAGCCAATCTGTCCTTGGAGCAATTCTTATGTTGCTATATTTCTGACCATCATAACAACTAGTCAGACCTAGTACCATGGGCAGAGTTTGCTCACAACAGTGCCTTGAATTCTGCTTCCCGATTGTTCCCACTTATGGTGAATTATGGCTTGCAACCTTTCATGCTGCCTGATTCATTTGTTCCGCAGAGTATTCCTGCGTTAGAGGAGCATCTCCGTGGTCTTTGTTCCACTTGGGCACAAGTTCAGGAGGCTTTGCAACATGTTAACGATAGGTACAAACTCCATGCTGACCGCAGACGCCTGCCTGCACCTTCCTACCAGGTTGGGGACAGAGTCTGGAAGACGTCTCGCAACCCCCGACTTCGTGTTCCTTCTTTGAAGTTCGCACCTTGTTTTATTGGGCCTTTCCGTATCCTTCGCAGGATTAGATATTGTGAATAAGAATTTGATTCTGCTCTTGTTTTTCATTCCAGAGTCCTGGTGGAGCAAGATTGGAGAGGTCTCTGGAACATGGATGACAGATGTTCATCTGGTTGGGAGTTTGTCTGTGCCATACCACACCGCAAATTTGTTCTGACAAACATTCAGGGGAGAGTTAAAGTGGCTCAAGATTTTATCCGCCATTTTGAGGGGTTGGTAGTGAGGGTGGTGGTACAGGACAGAAATCTGTCATGGGCTCTGGCATGCACACAGGGGCGGGCAGAATTGTCAACAAACATCAAGCTGATTGCACAGTCTCTGTATGAGGGTCAGTGGCCTTATGAGTTAGCAGCTCAGTAAGACTTTGCCAAAACACGTTGCTTATACTAATCAAAAGTGGTGGTCGAATGCCTGGATGGGCTGTGCTAGTTTGGATTGTGAAAGGTGTTATGCTACCTCATTCATTGCACATACAGAAGTGCAGACTCGATCTGTATATTTGGTGGCATTACTGGGCTTACTGACTGGGATTCTACCTTGTTGCATCTGAGGCTAAATTACCCACATGTTATCAGAGAGGATGGAAGCTGGAGGCAGGTTGATATTTCCCTCTGTCTGAGGCATGACCATGATGTCCTTTGTATGCCAGGTCAATACGTGGTGGAGAACGAGAAATGTTGGGAAGATATTTCACTCTGTGTGCTGGATGGAGAGATCATTTCTGGGAAGGAAAAACCTGGGTATTATTTGGGATATAGATGAGTTTGTTTTTATTTGTCCTAAAGGATACCGATGTAACATTAGTCATGGAACTAGAGTGTTCCTTGAACCTAACAATAGATAGCGATGAATGGTATAAACTGGGCATGGTCTCTGAAATCCAGGCACAGGGATGAAATGTTATCATTGTTTCAGGTTTATATGTGTTGTTGGACTCGACATTTATATAGAAAGGTCTTGCATTTATCTATGGAAGGTGAGGGATGAATTGATGATAAGGTCTCCTCGTACAAGTTAGAGGCTTTGCTACCGTACCAAAAGTGCAGTAGAAAAGGCCATTTGGAGCAAGCCTGCCTAATCCCGACCCATATCTACAGTAAAGAGTTATAGGTGGTTGGGAGTGGGATGCTTAATTTGGTGGGTCACATATATATGCATATATTATGGTAATGGGTTGATTTGTGTGATGGTATAGTGTGACATATGTGTATTTTAGCTTAGTAATATGGGTGAGTAAGGCCCTCCTCGAGGTTCTGTATCTAAAAACTGGTTAATATGTTGCTCGGAGTGTGTGCTGGTGAATGGTGAGGGAATGGCCACCCCTTGCCTGTATTGCACCCTGTCGTGAAGATACCAGAAAGGAGAAGACACAGGATGGTGACATGGAAGCTGTCGCTGAAGAATAATGGTGGTGTACCACGCAGCGGCAAAGCGGCACATGTTGGGAAGCACACACATTAAGATTGTTATGGACTGTTTCATAGGAGCTGTTTCAGAAGCATATGTTGGAAAGCACAACACGTTAAGACAGTTATGGAATGTTCCACAGGAGCCATGTCTGAAGAAGGGTGATATGCGCCATTTAGGCGCAAAGTGGCTTATGTTGGAAGGCAACATGGTTTAATATCATATTTCTGGAGTTTTCTTTCTGGTTGATACAACCAGGTGACTTAAGTTGGAAGTTGAAAGTTGACCCAACAGGGTGGCGATTCATGCCCCGCGCAGAGGGAGTATAGGAACAAAAGCTTGGCTCCTGACCAACTGGTGTGATAAAGATTGAAATCCTTGATTAACACTCTGCAGGCAAGCTTCAAAGAGGGCCATTGCTGCCAAGATGATTGATGGAGTTGGGCTACAGAAGATCAAAGGGCTAGCTATCACTGAAGATGACCCAGGTCACATAGCAATGATTCATGGACGAATACTGCCCCTAGAGACCACTACAGCAGGACGAACAGAGAAATATTAAAGAACGACTGCCTCTTAACTATTTTGGATTGGACAGAATACCAGATGGGTTGGCAATGGGGTGGTGTCTGGGCAGTGTGTGAATGGGGTTTAAAACTGCACACACAATGGAAAAATCTCTCTCTGTCTTTCTTGCTTCTAGTAGTCTCATGGCTTTCTCTTGCCATTTTGAGCCCAGCTGACGAGACAATATCTAGAGGACAACCTTACATAACATATTATTGATGTTTTTGCATTTTATATGCTCTGTAATATTTTCCTTTCCTATTTTTCTTCAGAAATAAATAAGATGTTGTTTTACTAAGCAGTGTACTTGTTTTCATAGCTAACCTTATATCATTGTATTATCAACAGTAACATTATCAGAGTTTTAATAGACTAGCTATAGGAATAGACAAGTTAATATGTATATGGAATAAATAGAGGGAATCCATAACCACCTGGGTAATATTTATTTCAACAGTTATTTCAGTACCTATGAACTGAAAATAGCACAATAAAGATCAACTGTGTATGTGATTTCGCGCAAAGCCTCTAAATGAACTAACTAATTAGTAGACAAATGAGAAAATAAATGCATTTGGTGATAATATAACAAAATTATAAATCCCCCATTAATAACAATGATCTTATATAGAGTTTGACCATGGGTGAATGAAACGTGACTCCAGTGCTGATCAATCAAGTGAAATAAATGAATAAATAATAAATAATATAAATAATATAAATGGAATGTGACTTCAAAAGTGCAAGTGCATTGATAGGAGATCTGGTGACTTTCATGGTGTTGGATACGCACTAGGGGCTCCCAGAACTCTCACCTTGTTGACACAATAAAAGTGCCTTTATGAATCCATTGGGAACTGTGCTCGTTCCGGTCCGATCGATGCTGTTGTTCTGATGCGTCTATGGGGAGGAGGCGCTCCCTCCGGTATATGGACTCCACATAGGGGATAATCAAAAGGAGGGCACTCCAATAGGGTAATAACGTTATAGCCAAAGATTTTTATTAAAAATATTTGCTTACATAAAAGTAGACGAAGTAGCGTTGAAACAGCAGTACAAACAGCGTGATTTCAATCCCCACTACGTCACTTCCGGTCCGCGCTGTTGTGTATCCGGTTACGTCCTGCGCGTTACGTCATATCACATGACTTCCTCAGGGCCTGAGGAAGTCATGTGATATCTTAGGATATCATTAGTCTATCTTAGGATATTTCACAGTTATTTCAGTAGGTTCTGAAACAGATAAAGTAGCCAAAGGAGGACATTCTGTTTAACACTGTTTAGGACCGTATGCAAACTAGGGATGAGCTTGATGTTCGGGTCGAACATAAGTTCGACTCGAACATCAGGTGTTCGTCATTCGCCAAAGAATGAACATTATATGGTATTTGCTGGAAATTCGAGCGCCCGCGGAACGCCCCATAACGCACTGCGAAATCGCAGTGCATTTTTGTAGGATGATTGGCCAAAGCATGCACCTGACCTGCATGTTTTGTCCAATCTCAGCGCCCTCTGCTAAGAGAGCTATAATTGGCCAAAGGCAGGGTATATAGGGTTGCCTGTGTAGTGATGTTGGCGTGGACGAAGAGATAGCTTGATTTAGATTAAGCAGACAGGTTATTCAGCTAATGTGTATATATATATATATATCTATATATATATATATATATATATATTCTGCATCCAGTGTAACCTACATCTACAGTGCATTCCGTGGTGTACTGTTTCTACTACACTTTTGGTGGTGTACACAGTACACAATATAGTGCAGCCTTAGTGCAGTTGCTACTATTTTTCTGGTGCAGTACACAATATAGGTCAACCGCAGTGCAGTTGCTACTATCTTTCTGGTGGTGTACATAGTACACAATACAGTGCAGCCGTAGTACAGTTGCTACTACCTTTCTGGTGTTGCTACTACTTTAATGATGATGTACACAGTACACAATACAGTGCAGCCTTAGTGCAGTTGCTACTAGGGATGAGCCGAACACCCCCCGGTTTGGTTCGCACCAGAATCTGCGAACGGACCGAAAGTTTGTGCAAACTTTAGAACCCTGTTAAAGTCTATGGGACTGGAACGTTCGAAATCAAAAGTGCTAATTTTAAAGGCTAATATGCAAGTTATTGTCCTAAAAAGGGTTTGGGGACCCGAGTCCTGCCCCGGGGGACATGTATCAATGCAAAAAAAGTTTTAAAAACTCACGTTTTTTCGGGAGCAGTGATTTTAATGATGCTTAAAGTGAAAAAAAGTGAAATATTTCTTTATATCGTACCTGGAGGGTGTCTATAGTATGCCTGTAAAGTGGCGCATGTTTCCAGTGCTTAGAACAGTCCCTGCACAAAATTACTTTTGTGAAGGAATAAAAGTCATTTAAAACTGCTTGCGGCTTTAATGTAATGTCGGGTCCCGGCAATATGGATGAAAATTAGTGAGACAAACGGCATGGGTACCCCCCCAGTCCATTACCAGGCCCTTTGGGTCTTGTATGGATATTAAGGGGAACCCCGCACCCAAATTAAAAAAAGGAAAGGTGTGGGGCCCCCAGGCACTATATACTCTGAACAGCAGTATACAGGCGGTGCAAACAAGAAAGGGACTGTAGGTTTGTTGTTAAGTAGAATCTGTTTGTAATTTTGAACTGGTACATTTTTAAAGTGTAGCTCCAGCCAAAAAATCTATTTTTAAACTTTTTGGAAAACATAGGGAAGGGTTATCACCCCTGTAACATTTGTTTTGCTGTCTGTGCACCTCTTCAGAAGATTTCACCTCACTTTCTGTCCCAATGACAAATGTTTTTTGAAAATTTGGGGTTTTTAGTGAAACAAGGATTGGTGATAAAGCATCAGTGGAGAAGGGGCATGTTTTTCCCATATTAACTCTTATAGGAGAAAATTTCCCTTCCTAGGGGTAGATTTCATTTCACTTCCTGTAGCCTCCTTCCGTTTGCAAGTAGGAGTCATTTGTAAGTTGGATGTTTGAAAGTAGGGGCCTGCCCTATATACTCTGCCGAAATTGGGGCCTTAGGTGTTGTTGTTGCCCAACACTGTAAGCCCTCACAGTTACTCTTGGTGGGCGCAGGAACGGGCCCTGCTGTGAAATATTAGATCAAGAATTGTAATTACATGTCCCTGTTGAACAGGGGCAGAAAAATTGGGCCTTAGGCACTGGTGCCACAACACTGCAACCCCTTACAGATACTATTGTTGGAGCACAGGAATGAGTCCTGCTGCAAAGTATTGCATCAAAAATTGTAATTACACGCTCCTGTTAAACAGGGGCAGAAAAATTGGGCCTTAGCCACTGATGGCGGTGCCCAGAACCAAAATGTTCTTACAAGCTATCAGCATGAAAATTGATGAGGAAGCGGATTGTCACTCAGCATAACAGGATAATCAATCAGAATCAGCATAGGCAGTCTTAAAGGAAAATATTCGGTTACATCAGCATCAGGTGCTTGGTAGCTGGTGATCCAAGACTGATTCATTTTTATGAAGGTCAGTCGATCGACTGATTTGGTGGGCAGGCGCACCCTGTGATCAGTTACAAAGCCTCCAGCAGCACTAAATGTGCGTTCAGAAAGAACGCTGGATACAGGACAGGCCAGTAGTTCAATTGCATACTGTGCAAGCTCTGGCCAGTGATCCATCCTCAAGACCCAGTAATTTTTGGTGGGAAAGTTGTCCAAGTCTGATCTTGCCCCAGGTATTCCTGCACCATGTGAATCAGACGCTGGTGATGGTTGCTGGAACCGATCATACCCTGGGGCTGCGGACTAAAAAATTGTCTGAACGCATTGGTCAGATGGCCAACTTCTCCACCGCTCCTTGTGTGACTGAACGAAGCCTCAGCAACACGTTGTCCAAGAGGACCGGGAAATTGTTACCTCCCAGGCTCTGGAAACGCGTTGCACAAACCTTTCTGCAAGGCCTCCCGAAGACGTTTCATCCTCTGTTCCCTCTACGACTGCAAGATAAGGTCTGCAACCTAACCCTTGTAACGTGGATCAAGGAGGGTTGCCAGCCAGTAATGATCCCTCCCCTTGATGCCACAAATACGAGAATCCTTCCGCAGGCTTTACAGGATCAGGGAGGCCATGCAGCGTAGGTTTGCTGAGGCATTCGGTCCAGAGTCCTCTGGGTCACTAAGGACGACATGATCCGCAGCCACCTCCTCCCAGCCACGTACAAGTCCATGGGTTTCTTCAGACTGTAAATGATCCCTTGAAGACTGCTGCTGATGCTGAGTGCCAGGCTCCACCTCCATGCTGACACAATCCTCCTCCTCCTCATCCTCTTCCTGTGTGATCGGTGGGCACGCAGGAAAACTGTCTGGATAAAGGGGGCTTTGAGAGGTAAGGAAGTCCTCCTCTTCCTGCCTCTGTTCTGCCTCAAGTGCCTTGTCCATTATTCCACACAGTGTGTGCTCCAACAGGTGGACAAGAGGGACAGTGTCACTGATGCATGCATTGTCACTTCTCACCATCGTTGTGGCCTCCTCAAATGGTGACAGGACAGTGCATGCATCCCTGATCATAGCCCACTGGCATGGGGAAAAAAAAAACAAGCTCCCCTGACCTTGTCCTGGTGCCATAGTCGCATAGGTACTCATTGATGGCCCTCTGCTGCATGTGCAACCGCTGCAGCATGGCCACCGTTGAGTTCCACCTGGTGGGCATGTCACAGATTAGGTGGTTCTTGGGCAGGTTAAATTCCTTTTGGAGGTCAGCCAACCGAGCACTGGCATTATATGACCTGTGGAAATGCACCTAGACTTTCCTGGCCTGCCTCAGGACATCCTGTAAGCCCAGGTACCTGCCCAAGAGCCGCTGCACCACCAAGTTAAGGATGTGAGCCAAACAGGGCACATGGGTCAGTTGTCCCTGTCGGAGGGCGGAGAGGAGGTTGGTGCCATTGTCACAAACCACCATTCCTGGCTTAAGCTGGCATGGCGTCAACCACCTCTGAACCTGCCCCTGCAGAGCTGACAGTATCTCTGCCCCACTGTGGCTCCTGTCCCCCAAGCACACCAGCTCAAGCACCGCATGTCATCTTTTTGCCTGCGTGCTTGCATAGCCCCTTGAACGCCTATGGAGCATCGCTGGTTCCGAGGACAAATTAGCACAGGAAGAGGCCATGGAGGAAGAAGAGGAGGGGGTAGAGGAGAGAAGTATGGCAGAATAACCACTAGAAGAATTTTGGAGGCGTGGTGGAACAACCTCCAACACTACTTCACCCTGTCCTGCATCCTTCCCAGCTGTCAGAAGAGTCACCCAGTGCATGGTGAAAGATCGGTAATGTTCCTGTCCATGCCTGCTGGACCATGAGTCAGCGGTAATATGCACCTTACTGCTGACCGCCCTGTCCAGCCAGGCCAAGACATTACCTTCCACATGCTGGTTGAGAGCCAGAATCGCCTTCCATGAGAAAAAGTGGCGTTTGGGAACCTGCCACTGAGGAAACACACATTCTACAAACTCACGGAAGGGGGCAGAGTCTACCAACTGAAAAGGCAGCAGTTGAAGTGCTAGCAATTTAGCCAAGCTAGCATTCAACCGCTGGGCATGTGGATAGCTGGGAGCAAACTTCTTTTGGCAGTGAAGCAACTGGGGCAGGGAAATTTGCCTGGTACAATCTAACGTTGGTGTACCGATAGCAGATTGCCCGCAAGTACTTGGCTGTGACACACCTAATTCTACACCTTCATTCCTCTCAGTGCAGGTTTCAGAGAGGACTGAAAGTATAGTGGGGTTAGAGATCCCAGCTGATGAGGAGCAAGGAGAGGTCCGCTTTCTTCTTTGGAGTAGGTCTTTTAGGTACGCTTGCCAACGAACTGCATGGCAGGTCGACATACAGTGGGGACGGAAAGTATTCAGACCCCCTTAAATTTTTCACTCTTTGTTATATTGCAGCCATTTTCTAAAATCATTTAAGTTCATTTTTTTTCCTCATTAACGTACACAGCACCACATATTGACAGAAAAACACAGAATTGTTGACATTTTTGCAGATTTATTAAAAAAGAAAAACTGAAATATCACATGGTCCTAAGTATTCAGACCCTTTGCTCAGTATTTAGTAGAAGCACCCTTTTAATCTAATACAGCCATGAGTCTTTTTGGGAAAGATGTAACAAGTTTTTCACACGTGGATTTGGGGATCCTCTGCCATTCCTCCTTGCAGATCCTCTCCAGTTCTGTCAGGTTGGATGGTAAACGTTGTTGGACAGCCATTTTTAGGTCTCTCCAGAGATGCTCAATTGGGTTTAAATCAGGGCTCTGGCTGAGCCATTCAAGAACAGTCACAGAGTTGTTGTGAAGCCACTCTGTTATTTTAGCTGTGTGCTTAGGATTATTGCCTTGTTGGAAGGTAAACCTTCGGCCCAGTCTGAGGTCCTGAGCACTCTGGAGAAGGTTTTCACCCAGGATATCCCTGTACTTGGCTGCATTCATCTTTCCCTTGTTAGCAACCAGTGGTCCTGTCCCTGCAGCTGAAAAACACCCCCACAGCATGATGCTGCCACCACCATGCTTCACCGTTGGGACTGTATTGCACAGGTGATGAGCAGTGCCTGGTTTTCTCCACACATACCACTTAGAATTAAGGCCAAAAAGTTCTATCTTGGTCTCATCAGACCAGAGAATCTTATTTCTCACCATCTTGGAGTCCTTCAGGTGTTTTTTAGCAAACTCCATGTGGGCTTTCATGTGTCTTGCACTGAGGAGAGGCTTCCGTCGGGCTACTCTGCCATAAAGCCCCGACTGGTGGAGGGCTGCAGTGATGGTTGACTTACTACAACTTTCTCCCAACTCCCGACTGAATCCCTGGAGCTCAGCCACAGTGATCTTTGGGTTCCTCTTTACCTCTCTCACCAAGGTTCTTCTCCCCCGATAGCTCAGTTTTCCCAGACGGACAGATCTAGGAAGGGTTCTGGTCATCTCAAACATCTTCCATTTTAGGATTATGGAGGCCATTGTGCTCTTAGGAACCTTAAGTGCTGCAGAATTTTTTGTAATCTTGACCAGATCTGTGCCTTGCCACAATTCTGTCTCTGAGCTCTTCAGGCAGTTCCTTTGACCTCATGATTCTCATTTGCTCTGATATGCACTGAGAGCTGTAAGGTCTTATATAGACAGGTGTGTGGCTTTCTTAATGAAGTCCAATCAGTATAATCAAACACAGCCGGACTCTAATGAAGGTGTAGAACCATTTCAAGGATGATCAGAAGAAATGGACAGCACCTGAGTGAAATATATGAGTGTCACAGCAAAGGGTCTGAATACTTAGGACCATGTGATATTTCAGTTTTTCTTTTTTAATAAATCTGCAAAAATGTCAACAATTCTGTGTTTTTCTGTCAATATGGGGTGCTGTGTGTACATTAATAAGGAAAAAAATTAACTTAAATGATTTTAGCAAATGGCTGCAATATAACAAAGAGTGAAAAATTTAAGGGAGTCTGAATACTTTCCGTCCCCACTGTATGTCTGGTCAAGCATGTGGTGCCCAAGCGGGTGATGTTTTGGCCACGCGAGATATGCTTGAGACATATGTTGCAAATAGCAGCGGTGCGATCTGATGCACACATCTCAAAAAAGGCCCACACCAAAGAACTTTTGGAATAACGTGCAGAGACAGCAGCGCCCTGCACATGCGGAGCTCTGCGGTGTTATGCAGTCGGTGTGCTGCCCTTAAGCTGGCCCCTGGAGGGCATCCTGCCTCATTGGAGATGTGCCTCCTCCTCCTCCTCCTCTCTCCTATCAGGCACCCACGTGGAGTCAGTGACCTCATCATCCCCTCCCTCCTCATCACTGGAGCAAAGCTGGCAGTATGCTGCAGCTGGGGGAGCATGACTGCCAGATTGCTGTCCTTCTTGGGCACCCCCTCTCTCTGGGCTCATGTTACTGCCTTCCTCTAGCTGGGTACCATCATCAGAGCCTTCAAAACGCTGGGCATCCTCCTGGAGCATGTACCCAACACTGTGGTCAAACAGTTCCGGGGACTCCTCAGTAGGACATGGTAGGGCTAGGGAAGGAGTTACTGATGCCATTGAGCCGAGGGAAGAGGCCGCGTTGGCAGCTGCTTTGCCAAACAAAGTATCCTGAGCCTGTGTGAGAGAGGAGGATGAGGACGGCTTGGTCATCCATCTACCATGTCTACGGCATGTTGCGGCTCAACACGGCCAGCTGTCGAAAAAAAGGACAAGCGTGTCCCACGGCCACGTGCTGATGAGGATGCACCGTGTCCATGACCAGCACTGTTGCCTCTAGACACAGAGCCTGCTTGCCCTCTTTTATTGCCAAGTGACTGTCTGCCTCTCCTCGTTGGCCTTCCAAACATACTAATGGCCTGCAGTGAGATGTAGCTGCACAAAGCTGGGATGTATATATATACTAATTATACTGCAGCTAGCAGAATCAACTGCCTGCCTGTATTATTGTTAGAATGAGAACACCAGCAATTGTCTTGATGTATCTTTAGGTGCACACTGTGCAGAGGACACAGTACACTAACTGTAAATACTGCAGCTGTCTGCCTGTGTTATTAATAGGATCAGAACACCAGCAATTGTCTTAAGGTAGCTTTAGGTGCACACTGTGCAGAGGACACAGTACATTAACTGTAAATACTGCAGATGCCTGCCTGTGGTACTAATAGGATCAGAAGAACACCAGCAATTGTCTTCAGGTAGCTTTAAGTGCACACTGTGCAGAGGACACAATACAACTAATTGTAAATAGTGCAGCTGCCTGCCTGTGGTATTAATAGGGTCAGAACATCAGGTAGCTTTAGGTGCACACTGTGCAGAGGACACAGTACACTAACTGTAAATACTGCAGCTGCCTGCCTGTGGTACTAATAGGATCAGAAGAACACCAGCAATTGTCTTCAGGTAGCTTTAAGTGCACACTGTGCAGAGGACACAATACACTAATTGTAAATACTGCAGCTGCCTGCCTGTGGTACTAATAGGATCAGAACATCAGGTAGCTTTAGGTGCACACTGTGCAGAGGACACAGTACACTAACTGTAAATACTGCAGCTGCCTGCCTGTGGTACTAATAGGATCAGAAGAACACCAGCAATTGTCTTCAGGTAGCTTTAGGTGCACACTGTGCAGAGGACACAGTACACTAACTTTAAATACTACAGCTGCCTGCCTGTGGTATTAATGTGGTATTAATGGGATCAGAACAACAGCAATTGTTTTCAGGTAGCTTTAGGTGCACACTGCGCAGAGGACACAGTACACTAACTGTAAATACTGCAGCTGCCTGCCTGTGATATTAATAGGATCAGAACAACAGCAATTGTCTTCAGGTAGATTTAGGTGCACACTGTGCAGAGGACACAGTACACTAACTGTAAATACTGCAGCTGCCTGCCAGTGGTATTAATAGGATCAGAACAACAGCAATTGTCTTCAGGTAGCTTTAGGTGCACACTGTGCAGAGGACACAGTACACTAACTGAAAATACTGCAGCTGCCTGTCTGTGGTACTAATAGGATCAGAAGAACACCAGCAATTGTCTTCAGGTAGTTTTAGGTGCACAATGTGCAGAGGACACAGTACACTAACTGTAAATACTGCAGCTGCCTGCCTGTGGTGTTAATAGGATCAGAAGAACACCAGCAATTTTCTTTAGGTAGCTTTAGGTGCACACTGTACAAAAGATACTGTAAAAACATCTGCCTGCCTGTCAGTATATTAGGAAGAGAATAACAGGAACGGATCTAGCTAAACTGAATAATATATACAACACCTAGGATGCATATATACACACAATACACTGTAAGTGCAGCTAACTGACTCGCCTGCCTACTCTAACTTAAATCAAATGACACTGTCTCTCTGTCTATCTCTCTCTGCCGCCACAACACACTACACAAGGCTGCCACTCAGGCGGCCTTATATAGTGTGGGGCGTGCACTAAACCCCCTGAGCCATAATTGGCCAAAGCCACCCTGGCTTTGGTCAATTACGGCTCTCTGTGCAGACAGCACTGTGATTGGCCAAGCATGCACTATGATCATAGTGCATGCTTGGCCAATCATCAGCCAGCAATGCACTGCAATGCCGCAGTGAATTATGGGCCGTGACGCACCACTCGAATTTTTGCGTGAACGGCCCATAACGTTCGCAATTCGAACAAGAAACGAACAATCGAACAGGCGATGTTCGAGTCTAACATGGGTTCAACTCGAACTCGAAGCTCATCCCTAGTTGCTACTACTTTTCTGGTGGTGTACACAGTACACAATACAGTGCAGTCATAGTAGAGTTGCTACTACTTATCTGGTGGTGTACACAGTACACAATACAGTGCAGCTATAGTGCAGTTGCTACTACCTTTCTGGTGGTGTACACAATACAGTGTAGCCTTAGTACAGTTGCTACTACTTTTCTGGTGGTGTACACAGTACACAATACAGTGAAGCCGTACTACAGTTGCTACTACTTTTCTGCTGGTGTACACAGTACACAATACAGTGCAGCCATAGTGCAGTTGCTACTACTTTTCTGGTGGTGTACACAGTACACAATACAGTACAGCAGTAGTTCAGTTGCTACTACTTTTCTGCTGGTGTACACAGCACACAATACAGTGCAGCCATAGTGCAGTTGCTACTACTTTTCTGGTGGTGTACACAGTACACAATACAGTACAGCAGTAGTTCAGTTGCTACTACTTTTCTGCTGGTGTACACAGCACACAATACAGTGCAGCCATAGTACAGTTGCTACTATCTTTCTGGTGGTGTACACAGTACACAATACAATGCAGGCATAGTACAGTTGCTACTACCTTTCTGGTGGTGTACACAGTACACAATACAGTGCAGCCGTAGTACAGTTGCTACTACTTTTAGTGTGGTGTTGAAAAACAAAATATACATTATGTCCGGAGGCCACCAAGGAGAGGCAGAAACCCACAGGCCACTAAAAGAGGGCAAGCAGCCTCTGTGTTTTCAGTAAACAGTGCTACTACTCGAAGCTCATCCCTAGTTGCTATTACTTTTATGGTGGTGTGCACAGTACACAATACAGTGCAGCCGTAGTACAGTTGCTACTACTTTTCTGGTGGTGTACACAGTACACAATACAGTGCAACAGTATTGCAGTTCCTCCTACTTTTCTGGTGGTGTACACAGTACACAATACAGTGCAGCCTTAGTGCAGTTGCTACTACTTTTCTGGTGCAGTACACAGTACACAATACAGTTCAGTCGTAGTGCAGTTGCTACTACTTTTCTGGTGCAATACACAATACAGTGCAACCGTAGTACTGTTGCTACTATCTTTCTGGTGGTGTACACAGTACACAATACAGTGCAGGCGTAGTACAGTTGCTACTACCCTTCTGGTGGTGTACACAATACAGTGCAGCCATAGTACAATTGCTACTACCTTTAGTGTGGTGTTGGAAAACGAAATATACATCATGTCCGGAAGGCCACCAAGGAGAGGCAGACACTCACAGGCCACTAAAAGAGGGCAAGCAGCCTCTGTGTTTTCAGTAAACAGTGCTGGTCATGGACATGGTGCATCCTCTGCAGGTGGCCGTGGGGCACGCTTGTCCTTTTTTTCTGCTGTTGGCCATGTTATTGTGCCAGAACATGCAGAAGAGTTGGTGGAGTGGACAACAAAACCGTCCTCATCCTCCTTATCCTCTGTCACCCAGGCTCAGAGTAGTTTGCCTTCCAATGCAGCTGCCAAAGCAGCCTATTCTACCAGCTCCTTGTCCACAGTCACTTTATCTGTACCCCACCATCATGCATGG
Source organism: Aquarana catesbeiana (assembly GCF_042186555.1). Lineage (NCBI taxonomy): Eukaryota > Metazoa > Chordata > Amphibia > Anura > Ranidae > Aquarana > Aquarana catesbeiana. The sequence continues at coordinate 280,622,222 of NC_133332.1, read as the reverse complement.
AGGAGTCCCCCAAACTATTCGACCACAGTGTCGGTTACATGCTGCTGGAGGATGAGCAGCGATGGGAAGGCTCCGATGTTGGTTCCCAGGTTGAGGAAGGGAGTAATGTGAGCCTAGAGAGAGGGGGTGCCCAAGAAGGACAAGAAACTGTCAGTCATGTGCCCCCAGCTGCAGCATACTGCCAAGTTTGCTCCAGTGACGAGGTCACTTGGGTGCCTGATAGAAGAGAGGAGGAGGAGGCGGCACAACTCCAATGAGGCAGGATGTCCTCTAGGGGGCAGCTTAAGGGCAGCCACCCTACTACATCACAACACAGACCTCCGCAGGTGCAGGGCGCTGCTGACTCCCTGCTGATTTTGAAAAGTTCCTTGATGTGGGCCTTTTTTGACATGTGTACAGCAGATCGCACCCTTGCTGTTTGCAACCTGAAGCAGATCAAGCGTCTCCAGAACAGCAGCCGCTTGGGCACCACATGCTTGACCAGACATATGAAGACCTCCCATGCAGTCCATTGGCAACAGCACTTGAAAGACCCACATCAAAGAAAAAGATGGACTTCTCCTTGCTCCTCATCTGGGATCTCCAACCCCACTATAACATCCAGTTCTCTCAAAAACCTGCACTGTGAGGAATGAAGGTATAGAAATAGGTGTCCCAAGTACTTGCAGCCAATCTGCTATCTGTAAACCTCCATCTGATTTTAGCAGGCAAATTTCTCTACCCCAGTTGCTAAACCGTAAAAAGAAATTTGGTCCCAGCCATCCACATGCTCAGCGTCTGAATGCTAGCTTGGCCAAATTACTAGTACTGCAACTGCTGCCTTTTCAGCTGGTAGACTCTGCCCCCTTTTGTGAATTTGCACGAAAGTGGCAGGTTCCAAAACGCCATTTCTTTTCACAGAAAGCCATTCCGGCTCTCTACCGGCATGTGGAAGTCAATGTTTTGGCCTAGTTGGACAGGGCAGTCAGCAGTAAGGTGCATATTACCACTGACTTATGGTCTAGCAGGCATGGGCAGGGATGTTACCTTTCCTTCACAGCACACTGGGTAACTCTGCTGGCTGCTAGGAAGGATGCAGGACAGGGTTCAGTATTGTTGGAGCTTGTTCCGCAACCATGCCTCCAAAATGCTAGTGGTGATTCTGCCACAGCTCTCTCCTGCACCCCCTCCTCTTCTTCTTCCTCTATGGCCTCTTCTGCAGATTTGTCCTCTGAACCAGTTGTGCTCTGTAAGCGTTCAAGAATCTATGCAAGCACTCAGGCAAAAAGATGCCATGCGGTGCTTGAGTTGGTCTGCTTAGGGGACAGGAGTCACACTGGGGCAGAGATTCTGTCAGCTCTGCAGGGGCAGGCTCAGAGGGGATTGACGCCATACCAGCTTCAGCCAGGAATGGTTGTATGCGACAATGGCACCAACCTTCTCTCCGCCCTCCGACAGGGACATTTGACCCATGTCCCATGTTTGGCACACGTCCTAAAGGCTTACAGGATCTCCTAAAGCAGGTCAGAAAAGTATGTGGTCATTTCCACCGGTCATACAATGCCAGTGTTCATCTGGCTGACATTCAAAATCAACCTGGTGGGCAGGTTGACATTCAACCTGCCCACCGACTGCCTCATTTGTGACAAGCCCATCAGGTGGAACTCAACATTGACAATGCTGCAGTGCCTGCACACGCAGCACAGGGCCATCAATGAGTACCTGTGTGAGTATGGCACCAGGACAGGGTCAGGTGAGCTTCTTTTCGTGGTGCCAGTGGCTACTGATCAAGCATGCATGCACTGTCCTGTCACCATTTGAGGAGGCTACAAGGATGGTAAGCAGCGACAATGCATGCATCAGTGATACTGTCCCTCTTGTCTTCCTGTTGGAGCACACACTTTGTGGAATAATGAACTGGGCACTTGAGGCAGAACAGCGGGAGGAAGAGGAGGACTTCCATACCTCTCAAGGCCCCCTTTATCCAGTTAGTATTCCTGCTGGCCCATCAAACACGCAGGAAGAAGAGGAGGAGGATGATTGTGTTAGCATGGATGTGAAGGATAACAATCAGCAGCAGTCTTCAAGGGATGGTTTTCAGTCCCCAGAAACCCAAGGAGTTGTACATGTCTGGGAGGAGGTTGTTACGGATCACGTGATCCTTAGTGACCCAGAGGACTCAGAATCAAATGCCTCTGTAAACTTATGCTGCATGGCCTCCCTGATTCTGCAAAGCCTGTGAAAGGACCCTAGGATTTGTGGCATCAGGTAAAGGGATCTTTACTGGCTGGCAACCCTTCTTGATCCACGTTACAAGGGTAAGGTTGCAGAACTCATCCTGCCTTCGCAGAGGGAGCAGAGGATGAAAAATCTTCAGAAGGCCTTGAAGAAAGGTTTGTGCAATGCATTTCCAGACCCTGGGAGGTTACAATTTCCTGGTGCTGAACAACGTGTTGCTGAAGCTTTGTTCAGTCAGAGGAAGAGCGGTGGAGAAGGTGGCCTGGCTGACCAATGCCTTTAAACAATTTTTCAGTCCTCAGCGCCAAGGTCTGATTGGTTCAAGCAACCATTGCCAGCGTCTGCATTACATGGTGCAGGAATATCTAAAGGCAAGAGCAATCTTGGAGACCTTTTGTCAGACTTACACGTACCTGACTGACGAACCCGATATAGCAGAGGATTGCCTCCCATACGTATCTGGTTCCCGGCCCCTGATAGAGCACACAGAAGGCACAGGAGCTCAGAATGGTATGAGAGCCTGGCGGGTAGTTTGCAGGGATGAGGCTTAGGATCCTGATGCAAGCTGGCAGGTGATAATAGGTAGGCTGGAGATCAGCTAACAAGTACAGAGCAGACAGATCCGGTCACTAGCAAAGTCAGCAGCAGACGGTCAGCACGGTACAAAAGGAGCAGGCAGATTCAAAGTTCAGGTCACAGGCAGGTTTTGGCAACAGGCAATCGGCACGGTACAAGGGGTCAGGCAGGTTCAAAGTCGGAGGCAGGCCGCTGTCAAATGCAGGTGGAAAGCAGAGAGAGAGTCCAGTAAACAAGCCGGATCACAGGGAGATCAGATCAATACACAGGCAAACAGGAAGCTAGGGAACAGGAAGCTGATGATCGGACAGCACCGAGCACAGCATCCCAGCAGGCTAAATAGAGCAACCAGCGCCAAACGCTGCGAGCACGAGTGCGCCCGCGCGCACCCGCAGAGGAGCGCGCCCGGGCGTGTGCCCACGTGCGCCAGCGCGAGCCAGCATGAAGCGGCGCACACCAGAGTGCCCAGCAAGTGTCCTGCAGTGAGATCCTCTCTGACAGTGCCCCCTCCTTAAGGGCAGCCTCCGGATGCCCAGCCGGGCCAGCCTATCCGCATGGGCATTCCGAAAATCCTTTAAGAGCTCTTCAGCGTGCAAGTTGACCTCCGGCTCCCAAGAATTATCTTCTGGTCCGTACCCCCTCCACTTGATTAAATATTGGATTTGGTTGTGTCTCTTCCTGCAATCCAAAATTGCCTCCACCTCAAACTCTTCCTCATTGTTGATAATTACAGGTTCAGGCGGGCCAGTATTGTGACCCACAAAGGAATTGGGGGTAACGAGTTTAAGTAGGGACACATGAAAAACCGGGTGGATCTTCAATTAGTTAGATAAGTCCAGCTCATAGGTCACATCATTGATTTTTCTCTTGACTGAAAAGGGACCCATGAACCTGGGACCTAACTTCCTCGAGGGACAAGCCATCCTTAAGTTACAGTCCAGGTCACAGGCAGGTTTTGGCAATCGGCACAGTACAAGGGGTCAGGCAGGTTCAAAGTCGGAGGCAGGCCGGGGTCAAATGCAGGCGGAAAGCAGAGAGAAAGTCCAGTAAACAAGCCGGGTCACAGGGAGATCAGATCAATACACAGGCAAACAGGAAGCTAGGGAACAGGAAGCTGATGATCGGACAGCACCGAGCACAGCATCCCAGCAGGCTAAATAGAGCAACCGGCGCCAAACGCCGCTCGCGCCCGGCAAGTGTCCTGCAGCGAGATCCTCTCTGACACCTTTGCAACAGAGCATCCACTGGGTTACTGGGTCTTGAGGATGGACCACTGGCCAGAACTTGCTCAAAATGCAATTGAGCTACTGGCCTGTCCTGCATCCAGAGTTCTTTCTGAATGCACATTCAGTGCTGCTGGAGGGTTTGTAATGGATCATAGATTGTGCCTGTCCACAGACTCCATTGATAGGCTCACATTCATAAAAATGAATCAGTCTTGGATCAGCAGCAGCTATCAAGCACCTGATGCTAATGTAACTGATTGATTTTTCTATGGATGTGGGATCCCTTGAAGTCTGCCTACGTTGAATGACTATCCTATTCCTCCTCAATCTTGATGATGCTAGCTTCCAACAATATTTTTGATTAAAGGCACCACCACCACTGCCTAAGGCCCAATTTTTCTGCCCCTGTTTAACAGGGGCATGTAATTACAATTTTTGATCTAATATTTCACAGCAGGGCCCAATCCTGCACCCACCAAGAGTAACTGTGAGGGCTTACAGTGTTGTGGCACCACCACAACCACCACCCAAGGACCAATTTTTCTGCCTCTGTTTAACCGGTTCCCGACTGGCGCACAACGATGTACGTCGGCAGAATGGGACGGCTGGGCAAATGGGCGTACCTGTACGTCCATTTGAATTCCCCGCCGTGCCATTGCGTGCGCGCCGGCTGGGAGCTCCATGAGTCGGGTTGCGGGTCCCGCGGACTCGATCACCGCGGGGATACCCACGATCGCCTCAGGGAGAGGACAAACGGGAGATGCTGATGTAAACAGCATCTCCCCGTTCTGCCTAGTGACAGGTGTCACTGATCTCTTCTCCCTGTCATCGGGAGCAGTGATCAGTTTAGTGACACACACAGCCCAACCCCCCTACAGTTAGAAAACACTCCCCTAGTACTGATTAACTCCTTCCCGCCCCCTAGTGGTTAACCCCTTCACTGCCAGTGTCATTTACACAGTAATCAGTGCACTTTTAATCGCACTGATCACTGTATAATTGACAATGGTCCCAAAAATGTGTCAAAAATGTTCGACATGTCCGCCATAACGTCACAGTCACAATAAAAATTGCTGATTGCCGCCATTACTAGTAAAAAAAAAAATTATTAATAAAAATGCCATAAAACTATCCCCTATTTAGTAAACGCTATAACTTTTGCGCAAACCAATCAATAAACGCTTATTGCGATTTTTTTTTACCAAAAATATGTAGAAGAATATGTATCGGCCTAAACTGAGGAAAAAAAATGTTTTTTTATATATTTTTGGGGGATATTTATTATAGCAAAATGTAAAAAATAATGCGTTTTTTCAAAATTGTCGCTCTTATTTTGTTTATAGCACAAAAAATAAAAATCGCAGAGGTGATTAAATACCACCAAAAGAAAGCTCTATTTGTGGGAAAAAAAGGACGTCAATTTTGTTTGGGAGCCACATCGCAGGCCCGCGAAATTGTCAGTTAAAGCGACGCAGTGCCGAATCGCAAAAAGTGCTCTGGTCAGGAAGGGGGTAAATTCTTCCGGGGCTGAAGCGGTTAACAGAGGCATGTAGTTACAATTTCTGATCTAATTTTTCACAGCAGGGCCCGTTCCTGCGCCCACCAAGAGTAACTGTGAGGGCTTACAGTGTTGTGGCACCACCACAACCACCACTCAAGGACCAATTTTTCTGCCTCTGTTTAACCGGTTCCCGACTGGCGCACAGCGATGTACGTCGGCAGAATGGGACGGCTGGGCAAATGGGCGTACCTGTACGTCCATTTGAATTCCTTGCCGTGCCATTGCGTGCGCGCCGGCCGGGAGCTCCATGAGTCGGGTTGCGGGTCCCGCGGACTCGATCACCTCGGGGATACCCACGATCGCCTCAGGGAGAGGACAAACGGGAGATGCTGATGTAAACAGCATCTCCCCGTTCTGCCTAGTGACAGGTGTCACTGATCTCTTCTCCCTGTCATCGGGAGCAGTGATCAGTTTAGTGACACACACAGCCCAACCCCCCTACAGTTAGAAAACACTCCCCTAGTACTGATTAACTCCTTCCCGCCCCCTAGTGGTTAACCCCTTCACTGCCAGTGTCATTTACACAGTAATCAGTGCATTTTTAATCGCACTAATCGCTGTATAATTGACAATGGTCCCAAAAATGTGTCAAAAATGTTCGACATGTCCGCCGTCAATTTTGTTTGGGAGCCACATCGCAGAAATTGTCAGTTAAAGTGACGCAGTGCTGAATCGCAAAAAGTGCTCTGGTCAGGAAGGGGGTAAATTCTTCCGGGGCTGAAGCGGTTAACAGAGGCATGTAGTTACAATTTCTGATCTAATTTTTCACAGCAGGGCCCGTTCCTGCGCCCCCACCAAGAGTAACTGTGAGGGCTTACAGTGTTGTGGCACCACCACCACCACTACCAAAGGCCCAATTTTTTTGCCCGTATTTAACAGGGGCATGTAATTAAAATTTTTTATACAATATTTCACAGCAGGGCCCTTTCCTGCACCCACCAAGATTAACTCTGAGGGGTTACAGTATTGTGGCACCATCACCACCCAAGGCCCAATTTTTCTGCCCGTGTTTAACAGGGGCATGTAATTAAAAATTTTTATATGATATTTCACAGCAAGGCCCATTCCTGCACCCACCAAGAGTACCTGTGAGGGCTTACAGTGTTGTGGCACCACCAAAGGCCCAATTTTTTTGCCCCTGTTTAACAGGTTCATGTAATTACAATTTTTGATCTAATATTTCACAGCAGGGCCCGTTCCTGCGCCCACCAAGAGTAACTGTGAGTGGTTACAGTGTTGTGGCACCACCACCACCACCACCCAAGGCCCAATTTTTCTGCCCCTGTTTAACAGGGGCATGTAGTTACAATTCTTGATATGATTTTTCACAGCAGGGCACGTTGCTGCGCCCACCAAAAGTAACTGTCAGGGGTTACAGTTTTGTGGCACCACCACCACCCAAGGCCCAATTTTTCTGCCCCTGTTTAGCAGGGGCATGTAATTACAATTTTTGATCTAATATTTCATAGCAGGGCCTGTTCCTGCACCCACCAAGAGTAACTGTGAGGGGTTACAGTGTTGTGGCACCACCACCACCCAATGCCCAATTTTTCTGCCCCCGTTTAACAGGGGCATGTAAATACAATTTTTGATATGATATTTCACAGCAGGATCCTTTCCTGCGCCCACCAAGAGCAACTGTGAGGGGTTACAGTGTTGTGGCACCACCCAAGGCCCAATTTTCCTGCCCCTGTTTAGCAGGGGCATGCAATTACAATTTTTTATCTAATTTTTCACAGCAGGGCCCGTTCCTGCGTCCACCAAGAGTAACTGTGAGGGCTTACAGTGTTGTGGCACCACCACCCCCACCACCAAAGGCCCAATTTTTCTGCCCCTGTTTAACAGGGGCATGTAATTAAAATTTTTAATATGATATTTCACAGCAGGGCCCGTTCCTGCGCCCACCAAGAGCAACTGTGAGGGTTTACAGTGTTGTGGCACCACCACCACCAAAGGCCCAATTTTTCTGCCCCCGTTTAACAGGGGCATGTAGTTACAATTTTTGATATGATATTTAACAGCAGGGCCCGTTCCACCACCCACCAAAAGTAACTGTGAGGGGTTACAGTGTTGTGGCACCACCACCACCCAAGGCCCAATTTTTCTGCCCCTGTTTAGCAGGGGCATGCAATTACAATTTCTGATCTGATTTTTCACAGCGGGGCCTGTTCCTGTGCCCACCAAGAGTAACTATGGGGGCTTACAGTGTTGTGGCACCACCACCACCACCATCAAAGGCCCACATTTGCAGCCCCTGTTTAACAGGGGCATGTAATTAAAATTTTTGATATGATATTTCACAGCAGGGCCCGTTCCTGCGCCCACCAAGAGTAACTGTGAGGGGTTATAGTATTGTGGCACCACCACCTCCCAAGGCCCAATTTTTCTGCCCGTGTTTAACAGGGGCATGTAATTACAATTTTTGATCTAATATTTCATAGCAGGACCCATTCCTGCGCCCACCAAGAGTAACTGTGAGGGGTTACAGTTTTGTGGCACCACCACTACCCAAGGCCCAATTTTTCTGCCCCTGTTTAGCAGGGGCATGTAATTACAATTTTTGATCCAATAGTTCACAGCAGGGCCCGCTCCTGCGCCCACCAAGAGTAACTGTGAGGGGTTACAGTGTTGTGGCACCACCACCAAAGGCCCAATTTTTCTGCCCCTGTTTAACAGGGGCATGTAGTTACTATATTTGATATGATATTTCACAGTAGGGCCCTTTCCTGCGCCCATCAAGAGTAACTGTAAGGGGTTACAGTGTTGTGGCACCACCCAAGGCCCAAATTTCCTGCCCCTGTTTAGCAGGGGCATGCAATTATAATTTTTGATCTAATTTTTCATGGCAGGGCCCGTTCCTGCATCCACCAAGAGTAACTGTGAGGGCTTACAGTGTTGTGGCACCACCACCACCAAAGGCCCAATTTTTGTGCCCCTGTTTAATAGGGGCCTGTAATTAAAATTTTTAATATGATATTTCACAGCAGGGCCCGTTCCTGCGCCCACCAAGAGCAACTGTGAGGGGTTGCAATGTTGTGGCACCACCACCACCATAGGCCCAAATTTTCTGCCCCTGTTTAGCAGGGGCATGCAATTACAATTTCTGATCTAATTTTTCACAGCAGGGCCCATTCCTGGACCCACCAAGAGTAACTGTGAGGGGTTAAAGTATTGTGGCACCACCACCACCACCACCCAAGGCCCAATTTCTCTGCCCGTGTTTAACAGGGGCATGTAATTAAAATTTTTGATATGATATTTCACAGCAGGGACTGTTCCTGCACCCACCAAGAGTAACTGTGAGGGGTTACAGTGCTGTGGCACCACCAGCACCCAAGGCCCAATTTTTCTGCCCCTGTTTAGCAGGGACATGCAATTACAATTTTTGATCTAATTTTTCACAGCAGGGCCCGTTTCTGCGCCCACCAAGAGTAACTGAGGGCTTACAGTGTTCTGGTACCACCAACAACTAAGACCCAATTTTCTACAGAGTATATAGGGCAGGACATATATCATATATACTTCTGTTCAGAATATATAGTGCCTGGGGGCCATTTTTTTTTAATTTGCGTGTGGGGTTCCCCTTAATATCCATGCCAGACCCAAAGAGTCTGGTATGGGCTGGGGCGGGGGGAACTCGTGCCGTTTTTCTCAGTGATTTTTATATATATTGCCGGGACCCAACAATACATTACAGCCGCAAGCAGTTTTAAATTACTTTTTTTCCTTTAGAACGATATTTAAAGGAATATTTAATTTTTATTGTTTCACTTTAAGCATTCTTAAAATCACTGCTCCCAAAAAAAAGCCATTTTTAAAACTTTTTTTGCATTGATACATGTCCGCTGGGGTAGGACCCGGGTCCCCAAACACTTTTTATGGCAATAACTTGCATATAAGCCTTTAAAATGAGCACTTTTGATTTTTCACGTTCGTGTCCCATAGACTTTAATGGTGTTTGCGTGTTCGAACAAACTTTTTGCATGTTCGCATGTTCTGCTGCGAACCGAATCAGGGGGTGTTCAGCTCATCCCTAATGCAAACTCACTGCAAAGTATATGGGCAATAAGTTTAAAAGACTAAAAATAAAACCTTTGTGGCTAGTGCCCAAAGTTACAATGGTTCTGAATAATAAGAAAAAAAACTTTTAAAAAATATAAACATGAAGGAACACTATCATCATTAAAATGATACAAAGAATAAAACAGAATATGTATTGCAAAAAGATAATCAAGGATGCAAAAATTCAAAAATAATGACTGATTGCAAAAGATAGTAGGACAAACCCCCCAAAAATTCTTCAAATATATTAATAGTAAAAAGGTTAGGTCTGTGCATGTAGGCCCTTTACAAAATAATCTAGAGTGGGTGACTGGGGACAAAGAGAAGGCTAATTTATTAAATACTTTTTTCAGCTCTGATTTAGACAAAGAAGCATGGGGAGCTCATGTCCATAATGACTATGGTATAGGCACAGCCCCAAATAATCCACAATGGCTCAAAAGTGATATGGTTCAGAAATATTTAGACAGAATAAAGGTGGATATAGGACTTGGACCAGATGGCATCCACCCACAGATCCTAAAATAATTGAGTTCTGGAATTTCAAGGCCATTGTTTCTAATTTTTAGGGACTCCTTAATGACTGGAATGGTACCACTGCATTGGCGTAGGGCCAATGTGGTGCCCATATTTAAAAAGTGATCAAAGCAGGTTGAACTGGATGGACTGGTGTCTTTATTCAACCTTACTAACTTTGTAAAGTTTTGACCAAGTAACTACAGACCTGTTAGTTTAACTTCTATCGTCAGGAAGATACTGGAGAGTATAATAAGACCACAAAGACGAGTTCTTGGTAGAAAAAAATATTTTAGGCAACAGACAGCATGGATTCATGAAAGACAGAAGTTGTCAAACAAACCTGATTTCTTTTTTATGAGGAGGTAAGTAAAACCTTGAAAGTAGAAAAGTGCAGCACTACTTTCATATTATTTGCGACTTGGTTTGTTGTGTGCTAGCAGCTGCAGTTGTTTTTAGTCTTAGTTTGTCTCACGTGATAGCGCAGCTTTTTCTTTTTCATTATACAAGTAAAACCTTTTACAGACGGGTGGCTGTGGATGTTATTGATTTAGGTAAAGGTAAAGTCTACAGGCTTGGAAAGATCAGTTTGTAAATAGATAGAAATCTGGCTAAAAGACCAAATTCAGAGAGTAGTGGTTAATGATTTTTACTCTGAATAGTCTAAGGTTATCAGTGGTGTACCCCAAGGTTCAGTGTTGGAACCCTTACTTTTCAATATCTTTATAAATTATATAGGGTCTGGGATTAAAAGTACCATTTCTGTCTTTGCAGATGACACCAAGCTATGCAGTGGATTAACGGTCCTCACAGGATGTCTCCCATTTACAAGCCAACCTCAATGCACTGTCTAATTGGGCAACTAAGTGGCAAATGAGGTTTAATGTTGATAAATGTAAAGGTATGCACTTGGGGGCTAAGAATATGCATGCATCATACATACTAGGGGGAGTACAACTGGGGGAATCCATAGTGGAGAAAGATCTGGAGTTTTGGTAGAACATAAGCTCAATAATAGCATGCAATGCCAAGCTGTGGTTTCCAAGCAAGCAAAGTCCTTTCTTGTATTAAGAAAGGTATGGACTCCAGAGAGAGACGCCCCTGTAGAAATCATTAGCAAGACCTCATCTGGAATATGAGGTTCAGTTTCAGTTCAGTTTTGGGCACAAGTTCTCAAAAAGGATATTGGGGAACTGGAGAAAGTGCAGAGAAGGGAAACCAAACTGATAAGAGGCATGGAGGAGCTCAGCAATAAGGAAAGATTAGAGGAACTGAATTTATTCTCTCTTGAGAAGAGGAGATTAAGGGGGGATATGATCAACATGTACAAATACATAAGTGGTCCATATAGTGAACTTGGTGTTGAGTTATTCATTTTAAGGTCATCACAGAGGACAGGGGGGCACTCTTTACGTCTAGAGAAAAAAAGATTTAATCTCCAAATACGAAAAGGTTTCTTCACAGTAAGAGCTGTGAAAATGTGGAATAGACTCCCTCCAGAGGTGGTTCTGGCAAGCTCAGTATATTGCTTTAAGAAAGGCCTGGATTCTTTCCTAAATGTGCATAATATAACTGGGTACTAACATTTATAGGTAAAGTTGATCCAGAGAAAATCTGATTGCCTCTTGGGGGATCAGGAAGGATTTTTTTTCCCCTGCTGTACAAATTGGATCATGCTTTGCTGGGGTTTTTCACTTTCCTCTGGATCAACTGTGAGTGAAGGATTGTGTATATGGGATTGTATGATTTTTTATTTTTTGTTTTTATTTTTTTAAGTAGATGGCCTTGTGTCTTTTGTCAACATGACTAACTATGTAACTATGTAACAGTGTTACATTTTCTTAACCAGGAGAGGGTTTGAAAAACCAAGTCTGCAAGTCTGTCCTTATCATTGAGATTAAAGAGGCAAAATTGAGTGAATATAATTTGGTCAAGTCATTAGGAAGTGGATGCCCAAGTACTGAAAATGAGAGGAGGTCCACCTGAAAGAAAATGAAGTTTGTAGCTGTTGACATTCACTCAGGCACTCAGGGCATAGTTAGATTTAGAGCTACAGATTTTTGATAGTTGATAATAAAATTGAAGAAGTCTCCATACTTGTGAATTCAGTGATAAGATTAGGCAAAATAACAATAGGTTCACTAAGAAAAAACAAAAGATCGTCCACAAACTCGGAAGATTTGTGGGTTCAGGGCTATACCATGATGCCATCAATGTTCAGATTGGCTTTGACAAAGTGTAGGAATGGTTCCAAAGTTAATATATAAAATCAATGGCAAGAGTGGGTACCCTTGGCATGTCCTGTTAGGGGTTCTGTAAGGATCTCGTTCACTATGACAGAGGCAGCAGGCAAGTTTATTCAAAGACACATATGAGAACCTAATCAAATTGCCTCCAATGAATGTCCAGTCAACCCTGTCAAAGAACTTTTTGGCATCTGTAGAAAGAAAGAATGTGTGGGCAGACCTTGACAGGGCCGACTGGATTATAGCCAAAGAACGTATTGTGCCATTCCTGACCTCTGTTGTGGGCATAAATCCTATCTGGTCCCAATAAGGTAATGTCTGCAAATGAGAGAGCAACATATTAGCGAGAATTTTCGTAAAGAGTTTCAGAATGGTATTTAGAAGAGATATAGGCGATAACTAGCGCATTGTTGTCTGTTTGTCCCCTCCTTCGGAAGTACTGAAATGTGGGCCTTAAGGGCATGTGGATGTAATTCCCGCTGTTAGCGAAGTGAGCACTTCCACAAACCTTACATTTAGTATATGTTTTATAGTAAAAATGTGTGAACCCATCCAGGCCTGGGGCTTTTCCAGTATTGGTAGCTTTAAGGGCAAGCAATAATTCTGAGGGGTCTATAATTTTTTCCAGCTCCTGAATACTGTCCTCCTCTAAATTTGGTAGGCACGATTGCTCAAGGTATTCCCAAATGCATGCAACCTTTGCAGAGGTATGAGTGGGAGAGCTGACAGTTTAAAGGTGGTATAATTTAGCATAGTAATCTCAGAACACCCCAGCATTTTTTTTGTAAAGTTTCATTACCTTGTTACGCAAGTCTTTTGACTGTTCTTTTCTACCTCCTCATGGCTCAGCGTCTAGCCTGCTTAGTGCATCCATGTAAGAGCTAACAAACTCATTGACTATTTATACACAGACACTAATTGTGATTTAAAAAGCCACAAATGTGGGAAATTAAACTTTAATTGCCATTTTAACCTGTGTGTGCCACCTTTTGTGTCTGTACCAAAGCCAAACATTCCAGGGTATGTTAACTTTTTATCAGGGCCATTTCTGTTATCATTATGATTTAAAAAGAATAAAAAAAACTATGTGAAAATAAATGGCTTTATGTGATTGCTATCCTTAAATAAAAGACAGTTTTTTCAGCATGATCAGTCATATTTTCAATATTGACGGCTTGCTGACCGCCTCATGCAGATATACTGTGGCAGAATGGCATGGCTGTACAAAACCCTGTACGGGTACGTCGTCCCCTTTAAGAGCTGCCAGAGGGTGCACGCGCCTGCTGCATGGCGAGGACCCGATGTGTGTGGCCGGCGGGCGCGATCGCGTGCATGAAAGCCAGCACGGGGATTTGTGTGTGTAAACACACAAATGCCTGTTCTGTCAGGGGAGAGGAGACCTATTGTTTGTCCCTACTAAGTAGGAACAACGATAGGTCTCCTCCCCCTCCCCCAGTCAGTCCTATCCCCCATACAGTTGGAACACACTGAGGGAACACACATTTATCCCCTTGATTGCCCCCTAGTGTTAATCCCTTCCCTACCAGTGACATTTACACAGTAATCAGTGCATTTTTGTAGCACTGATCGCTGTATAAAAGTCAATGGTCCCAAAAATGTGTCAAAAGTGTCTGATCTGTCCACCGCAATGTCGCAGTACCACTAAAAATCGCAGATCGCTGCCAGTACCAGTAAAAAATAAATAAATAATAAAAATGCCATAAAAATGCCATAAATATTTCCTATAGTTTGCAGACGCTATAACTTTTATAGCGTATTGCGATTTTTTTTACCAAAAATATGTAGAAGAATATATATTGGCCTAAACTGATGAAGAAATTTGTTTTCTAAAAACATTTTTGGGGATATTTATTATAGCAAAAGTAAAAAATATAGTTTTTTTTAAAATTGTCACTCTTTTTTTGTTAATAGCACAAAAAATAAAAACTGCAGAGGTGATCAAATACCACCAAAAGAAAGCTCTATTTGTGGGGAAAAAAAGAACACAAAAAGTTTGGGTACAGCATTGCATGACCACGCAATTGTCAGTTAAAGCAACGCAGTGCCAAATTGTAAGTGCTCTGGTCAGGAAGGGGGTAAAATCTTCTGAGGCTGAAGTGGTTAATGCAAAAATTTCACAATTTCTGCAACGGTATGCTAACTTTTGAGCACAACTGTATAAACATGTATGTAAGAAAAAAAATATAAAAATAAGAAAAAAATATGTATGTAGAAAGAAATCACAAAAGTTCAACAAAATGAAAATATAAAGATAAATAGAAATATATATTTTACAACTAGAAAGGGACAAAATTCATGTGGGAAAATATTCATGTAAGCAATTGTATTTATTATAAAAACTCAGTGTGTTATGTTAAAACTCAGATTACTGAAAATTGAAAATTAAAAATGTTACTGGAGAAAAAGGCGCAATCTCCCAATCCTCCGTGTAGATTCTCCCCCACCCCTAAAAAATAATATGGTTATGGTTGAACTAGATGGACTTTTCTAAAATAACACTATACACAAAGCAAAGACATTTTTAATCATTGTTAAATTCACATAAACCCCTAAAACCTAACCGTAGGATAATAAATTACATCTTTTAACTATTATCTATAAAACAGTCAATAACCCACTCAATATTGAGGCCAAATGGAACATAATATTTCAGTTTATAAATCCACTTGATCTCTGAGTGGGAAATGTCCCGTCTTGCATTGGCTCCCCTCATATTCAGATTGTGCTTTTTGATGGCCAAAAACATGGTACCAGTGGGATCTTTGCTGTGGAACTGTGCATAGTGCTTCGACACACTATGACCCCTAAACCCCCATTTTATGTTGCCAATATGCTCCTCCAGTCTAACATGCAAGGCCTTAGTGGTCCACAAACATTGTAGCATATAGACAACATTACAAGTATTGCAGGAAATAAAAGAGCGAATGGAATAGGAACGTGTCATCTGAGTACTTTCGGTTATGGTTAGCCAGTGGTGAAGTTAGCAGCAACATAACAATGACATGTATTTTTGTATTTGTGAGATCAATTTTGTGTGATATTGGCTGGACCGTGCTGTAGTGTTAACATATATATTATATATTGTATATATATATATATACCGTATTT
Organism: Aquarana catesbeiana; assembly: GCF_042186555.1. Classification (NCBI taxonomy): domain Eukaryota; kingdom Metazoa; phylum Chordata; class Amphibia; order Anura; family Ranidae; genus Aquarana; species Aquarana catesbeiana. The sequence continues at coordinate 280,606,689 of NC_133332.1, read as the reverse complement.
ATCGGCGTATAACACGCACCGGCGTATAACACGCACCTCAATTTAGGAGGGAATTTTAAGGAAAAAAAACTTTTAGGAGGGAAGTTGAAGGGAAAAAAACTTACATTTAAATGCCCATCATTGCAGCCTTCTCAGTGCAGCCTTGCCCCAGTCCAGCCTTGCCCAGTGCAGCCTTGTCAGTGCAGCCTTGTCAGTGCAGCCATGTCAGTGCAGCCTTGCCAGTGCAGCCATGTCAGTGCAGCCTTGCCAGTGCAGCCTTGCCAGTGCAGCCATGTCAGTGCAGCCTTGCTAGTGCAGCCATGTCAGTGCAGCCATGTCAGTGCAGCCTTGCTAGTGCAGCCATGTCAGTGCAGCCATGTCAGTGCAGCCTTGCTAGTGCAGCCATGTCAGTGCAGCCATGTCAGTGCAGCCATGTCAGGGCAGCCTTCCCCAGTGTCCAGTCCAGCCTTGCCCCAGTCCAGCCTTGCCCCAGTGCAGTCTTGCTGAAGCCTGTGAGCTTCAAAATCGCCGACTGCGATTTGAAAATGGCGCCGCCGGCGCCGAAATACACAGAGCCGGTCCTCGGCTCTTCTCGGCGGCTCTCGTTTACTTTCGGTTCCACTCGGACGGTGAGCGGAGCTATCCGAAACTAGACGAGTATACTCGGCTAGGTTCGGGCGGCGCTCGAGTGAAACCGAAAGCCGCCGAGAAGATCCGAGGACCGGCACTGTGTATTTCGGCGCCGGCGGCGCCATTTTCAAATCGCGGTCAGCGATTTTTTTAATTCTGACAGGTCAGGATCGCAGGGGATCGGCGTATAACACGCACCCGCGATTTTCCCCTGATTTTAAGGGGAAAAAAGTGCGTGTTATACGCCGATAAATACGGTATATATATATATATATATATATATATATATATATATATATATATATATATATATATATAATATGCTGCTTACTGCAAGTGCACCTATAGGAGCACAAGTGTAGATACCTTATGCTTGGTTGTGAATTAATACCAGGAAATAGATACAAGATCGTTTAGTGGTAAATTAACCACTAGCCGACCAGTCATCGCAGTTATACTGTGGCAGGTTGGCACGGCTGCACAATTTGCCGTAGCTGTAAGGTCGCTTCTTTAAGACGTCACATCAGGCGCAATGACCGCTGAGCAGCCACGATCACTTGTGACAGAGTGAGAATCAGGATCTGTGTGTGTAAACACATAAATCCCGGTTCTCTCAGGGGAGAGGAGACAGATTGTGTGTTCATACTAAGTATGAACACCGATCTCTCTCCCCCTAGTCAGTCCCATCCCCCTACAGTTAGAACACACCTAGGGAACACAGTTAACCCCTTGATCGCCCCCTAGTGTTAACCCCTTCCCTGCCAGTGACATTTATACAGTAATCAATGGCTATTTTTAGCTCTGATCGCTATATGAATGTCAATGGTCCCAAAATAGTGTCAAAAGTGTCCGATCTGTCCACTGCAATGTCGCAGTCCTGATAAAAATCAAAGATTGCAACCATTACTAGTAAAAAAAAAAAATAATAATAAAAATGACATTTTGCGTAAACTAATCAATATACGCTTATTGGGACTTTTTTAACCAAAATTATGTAGAATACATATCGGCCTAAACTGAGGAAAAAATGTGGGTTTTTTTTAAATAAAAATGGGATATTTATTATAGCAAAAACTACAAAATATTGTGTTTTTTTTTTAAATTGTCGCTCTTTTTTTGTTTATAGCACAAAAAATAAAAACCGCAGAGGTGATCAAATACCACCAAAAGAAAGCTCTATTTGTGTGGAAAAGGGGACATACATTTTGTTTGGGTACAACATCTCACAACCGCACAATTGTCAGTTAAAGCGACGCAGTGCTGTATCGCAAAAAATGGCCTGGTCAGGAAGGGGGCAAATCCCTCCGGGGCTGAAGTGGTTAACACAATGTATGGGTTAGAATAAATGGTGGTTTGAGAATAAATGAACACACAGAAGGTAGATTCAGACACAGTCCGTTAGAAAGTATAATCACGTTGCCAAGGTAACATAGAATGCAGTCATAATTAGTACACACAAAGAAAAGAGAGAACGCGCGGCCATTCTAGCGTGATACCGTTCTTTTAAACCACAACATAAATGTTCTCAACGGTTCCACTCACATTTAGTAGTGTTTAAAAAGGCATGTGATCCATGGGTTCTCCCTTTCCTGGAACATCTCTGCAAGATGTATAGCAGACAGCCAGCCAGCCACCCCGCTGCTGGATGACAGCTTACATGCTGCCTGATGAACACTCCGGCATGCACTGTGTATTACGCATACGCCTGGTCCAGTTAGCACTGCGCATCTATATCCCGCAGTGCGAGGGTGGCTGTGGAAAGCAGGGAACAATATGTATGCCTGAGGGCGGTTGCCACGGTGACACATTTCAGGGGCAGATCCTCCTTTATCAAGTATGAAAGATAACATTGCAAAACATTATAGGTGCATGCGGTAGTAAGTGTTCAGTCGGTTTACAACTGAGAATTGTTTACAATCAAGAGTGAGCTCACATAAAGCAACAGTAAAAGGGTGAGACTATATGTAGACAGGTAGCAACACTAAAAATATAACAAGGGTGCTAAGGTTTTGAAACCCTTATAAGTGGACCATGTAGGCACCAGCCTAAGTTTAGAGGTGGGTCCCTCAGACATATACTCGTACATGAGGAGAAGCCAAATGCGGTGCATCTAACCAAGGTCTGGGCATACAAATTTTTAAGAAGTAAAATTATAGTAAAAAAAAAAGAAAGAAGGTAATATAAAAAGAGGTATAGATGGGGAAGAAGGGGGGTAGGGATAGAAATTGGGAAGAGTAAGAGAGACTGTGAGGAAGGGAGAGTCCCTCCCAAGGAGCAGTGAGCATCGGTATGAGTCAAGCATCACAATTCCCGGTATATGGCAAAAAGCTAAGTGCATTGCAGGAATTTGACAGAGAAGCGGAAAAGGTCTCACTAGAACTATCTGGCCTTATGTTCCTACGATTTTTCCAAGAGGGCAGCAGTCAGATCCTCCGTCTGCTCAATGTCATTTACTTGGTTCAGTTTTTTTATTCAGCAAGCTAGCTGAACAAAGAAAAACGTAACCAACTCCCCCATCCACACATGCAATGTGAATGCAGGAATTCTTTCCGTTGTGTCATTGTATTCTGACAGCAGGACTCCCCCAGTGCCCCCACCATCAGAATACACTGATCAACACTGCAGCTAATTGGCTGAATGTGCTGATCGAGTGAAAATGCGTGAGAAGTTGATTGATCGATTAATATCAATGTGCTGGATTATGAAGCTGTCCCCGTATTATTGGCTGCTCCAATGCTGCTAACATGGTCAAAGGCTAAGCAGAGCATTATAGGTGCATGGCAATATTCTCCCAAAGAATTTCCACAAATATTTGCCTGGTGAATCTAAATCTTATCCCTAATTTAAAAAAAAATGCCTGTTTTCATGGAGCTCAGGAATTCAAGCAAATGTGATTCAGAAACAAAAAAAAATTACACAAGTCTTTATACTGTGCTTGTATTATGACAAACATACTGTATGAAGGTGATTAAAAAATTAGCGATTTGCCGTTTGTTCACACAGATCCTACCAGTCAACTGTTAGAACAAGTTAATACTGTTGTCTGTTAAGACTTCAAAGAACAGAAAAGTGGTGTATTTGCAATAAAAATTCCTACAATCCTTGCAATATGTGTAATTGACCTTTTCTCAGCAAAGGTGGCCTTTTACTTTAAAAAGACAGTTATTGCAGACATCTGGGCTTTTATGCTGCATTAAGATGCTCGGGTCCCTGGGTGGCACATACAGTATTCCTTCAGGAAACATTTTAATGAGAGCTTCTATATATAAACAGATGAATCTGAAAAGAGTATTACACACCTAAAAGAATTTCTGTTATTATGTTGTAGATGGTAATGGGAAAGACATTTAATGGAATATCTCCTTGTTCTAGTATGTAACTCTGGTTGTCTCATTTCAGAAAGCAAAACACACACTTCAAGGCCAGTACTTGGTTCCTTTAGACCACATTTTAGCCAGTACAAAAAATCATCAGTAAAGTTACATAATGGCATAGTAGATATCCTTGGTAAGAGCCTGTTTCCAATCAAAACATTATATCAGTCAAGGAGGGTTCACTGCTGAGTGGAACCATTTCTAAAATGCAGAATAAAGGTAAACTCACATCTATTATTGTAAAGTTTTTTTTTTACTTTTTGCAAATTGACATTACATGCTGAGGGTCATTGAAGCACCCCCTTGCTGCAAGTTGTTACGCAAGTTCCCATGTGGAGGACTACAATCCAATTTTTCAGTAAAGGCGAGTCCGAGACCTTCATAACCACCCTGCTGGTTCACTAGTTTTTCAGGTTCCCTACTCATTTTGTCCCTCAGGCCATGTTTGGAATCATTCACTTACGCACTTATGAGAGGCCTCTAAAGTTCCCAGTGGGCCTAGTCTGCAAGGGGGGCCTGCCAAACATCCAATACCAATGGGACATGGAGGCCCAGGTTGCCAGGCATGGGCATAAAAAAAAAGCATTCCCTCCACTGCCAAGGAGGTGGAACCTCCTCCACCAGGCCACCGCTCATTCCTAAAATCGGTTGAAAGGTCCACACTTCCTAAGTATTGGAAGTCCTTTTTAACTTCTTAGAAATAATAGATGATCAATCTACCACTTATAACAGCAGCAGAAAGCATTACTTTAATCATACATATAGATTTTCACCAAGCCAAGTTATGGTTACTCGTGCTGACAGTTCTCATTCAACACCAAATCACCAAGACATTGTTTATTTAAATCATTTACTGAACACATCAAACAAACGATCATTTGTATTCATAGACTTCTTCTTTCAAACATATGATCAAGAATTCAGAGCATGGATTGTCCCAGTGTCGGGTGTTGCAAGACTCATGAAACTGAAACTAACAGAAAATCCTGTCTACCAGTACACTCCACCCTGCAATATAATTACTCCTCACTGACTGAGATATGACTAAGTTCCATCCATAGACCTAAACCCAGAACGTTCTTCTCTCTGAACATCAGGGAATCAAGACAGCACTTCAAATTCTGCAATATCTATAAAATAGAAAACAACTCGGGAGTATTACAAAAACAGGAAATGTCAAAATTTTGGGAGAATAAGGCATAATGCTGGACAGAAAACTGAGTGTACAAGCCTTTAAAATGCTTTCTCGGATGCACTGAACCCACTCTTGTATACTGTATATAAACATTTTTGGGAATTTTCTAAAAGCACATAATTCTGCACGAAGGGGTCTCACACTTTTTTTTTAAATAGAGTGGGGATGAGGAAGAGTTAAATTATCTGTCAAATTGTATTACTGCCTGGTGAGCTTTATGCTCATTCCTGATCTGTCATCAAAGCAGAAAATGATGAATCTCTCTCCAGCAGAAATACAAACTGGTGCAGGGACCCTGCCTTAGGCAGGACTGTCCCTAGCATTAATTGAGTGTTGCTGGGCTCTAAGCAGCCTGAGCATGGATTGATATACTTCTGCTTTTGTTGTTTTTTTATTGTTTGCTTCTGCATGCTGTTAGTGAGTGTCCCTTGAAATAATATGAAAAGATGCAATAATTCTAAGTTATGAATATTTATGTCTCCCAGGCCAACCACTAGGGGGATCTTCAGGAATCTCTTTTGCCTCCTGGGTTGCTGGCAGCAGAAGAGGCTGTGTGTTCAAGGTCTGTGCCTCCCATGCCTGCTCCTTGATGAGGGCCTTTGCCAGAGGAGAAGCCTGGTTTGGAAGGCTAGGAGTTCTTAACTATCGCTAGGCCATTGTCTTCTCAAGGCGGGGGGGGGGGGGGGAGGGGCGGCAGAAGCCAATCCAACAGGAGAGGAAAGTGATTATTTCTAGCAGTATTAGAAGCTGCTAGCAATAATTGCAGGTAAAACCTGGCATTCTGGTTGTACCCAAGTTGGTCGATCAATCAACTTGGTAAATTCAGCCTTGCCCATACATGGTTTGAGCCTTAATCCCTCTCTTATCTTATTGTGAGATATCTTATCTATTGTCTTATTTCTCTTAAACTTATGGTGCCTAATAAGGCTCAATTCACACTTGTACGACTCCACAGTTGCGCCAACTTTGGAGTGCAACTTTAACGCAACTTTAGATGGGTGCGAGTTGGATATGACTTTGACCAGTGATAATGGATAACTGTTGCACTGTATAATGTTAAAAGATATTGAGACATACCTCAGATTGTGGCACCACATTCAAATGTAATTGAAAAAGGGAAAAGGGTATGAAGTGATATTGGACATTAAATTGGTAGCCACTGATAGACCCAAATAAAAAAGCACTCAATAGAATAAAATCCAAATTTATTTTAACAACATGATAAAAAAAATACATATAAAATCAAGGATTAGCATCAAAATATGTATACACATACAGTATACACTCACATTTTTGTAAATATTGTATTATATCTTTTCATGTGACAACACTGAAGAAATGACACTTTGCTACAATGTAAAGTAGTGAGTGTACAGCTTGTATAGCAATAAAAATTAGCTGTCCCCTCAGAATAACTGAACACACAGCCATTAATGTCTAAACCGCTGGCAACAAAAGTGAGTACACCCCTAAGAGAAAATGTCCAAATTGGGCCCAAAGTGCCAATATTTTGTGTGGCCACCATAATTTTCCAGCACTGCCTTAACCCTCTTGGGCATGGAGTTCACCAGAGATTCACAGGTTGCCACTGGACTCCTTTTTGACTTCTCCATGACGACATCACAGAGCTGGTGGATGTTAGAGACTTTGCGCTCCTCCACCTTCCATTTGAGGATGCCCCACAGATGCTCAATAGGGTTTAGGTCTGGATACATGCTTGGCCAGTCCATCACCTTTACCCTCAGCTTCTTTAGCAAGGCAGTGGTCGTCTTGTAGGTGTGTTTGGGGTCGTTATCATGTTGGAATACTGCCCTGCGTCCCAGTCTTCAAAGGGAGGGGATCATGCTCTGCTTCAGTATGTCACAGTACATGTAGGCATTCATGGTTCCCTCAATGAACTGTAGTTCTCCAGTTCCGGCAGCACTCATACAGCCCCAGACCATGACACTGTCATCACCATGCTTGACTGTAGGCAAGACACACTTGTCTTTTTACTCCTCACCTGGTTGCCGCCACACACTCTTGACACCATCTGAACCAAATGAGTTTATCTTGGTCTCATCAGACCACAGGACATGGTTCCAGTAATCCATGTCCTTAATCTGCTTGTCTTTGGAAAACTGTGGGCTTTCTTGTGCATCATCTTTAGAAGAGGCTTCCTTCTGGGATGACAGCCATGCAGACCAATTTGATGCAGTGTGCGGCGTATGATCTGAGCACTGACAGACTGACCCCCACCCCTTCAACCTCTGCAGCAATGCTGGCACCACTCAAACGTCTATTTCCCAAAAACAACCTGTGGATATGACGCTGAGCATGTGCACTCAACATCTTTGGTCGACCATGGCGAGGTCTGTTCTGAGTGGAACCTGTTCTGTTAAACTGCTGTATGGTCTTGGCCACCGTGCTGCAGCTCAGTTTCAGGGTCTTGGTAATCTTCTTATAGCCTAGGCCATCTTTATGTAGAGCAACAATTATTTTTTTCAGATCCTCAGAGTTCTTTGCCATGAGGTGCCATGTTGAACTTCCAGTGACCAGTATGAGAGAATAAGAGTGATAACACCAAATTTAACACACCTGCTCCCCATTCACACCCGAGACACTAACAAGTCACATTACACCGGGGAGAGAAAATGGCTAATTGGTCCCAATTTAGACATTAATGGCTGTGTGTTCAGTTATTTTGAGGGGACAGCAAATTTACACTGTTATACAAGCTGTAAACTCACTACTTTACATTGTAGCAAAGTGTCATTTTCTTCACTGTTTCTTCAGTGTTGTCACAAGAAAAGATATAATAAAATATTTACAAAAATGTGAGGGGTGTACTCACTTTTGTGAGATACTGTATATATATGGTATCATTCCACATGTATTTTCATGTGACAGCACTGAAGAAATTACACTTTGCTACAATGTAAAGTAGTGAGTGTACAGCTTGTATAAAAGTGTAAATTTGCTGTCCCTTGCTTGTATAACACTAAAAATTAGCTGGATAAAACCAATGTATGTACACAAGAAACCTGTAGGTGTGCCCAAAACACAATATTAATGAGCTAGAATCTTGTATTAGAGATGATCTTTCACATCAAGGACCCACAGGATATTAAGGTACCAATTTACTACATGTTTCACTTATAGGTTCCTCAGGGGATCCTATTGGTACCAGGTTTAAGTGGTGTATATGGAATGCCCAGCCCACGACATGGAGATGCAGGAGGAAAAAACAACACACAAACAGTCCCAAAGCAAGACCGCGTTCAAATTACTTCAGCCAAAAAAAGGGGGGACCCGCCATAAACGTATACGTTTATGACCTTATGGCAGGTCCCCCTTTTATTGGCTAAAGTAATTTAGACGCATAGTGATCCCTTGGTACCTTGATATCCTGTGTAGCCTTGATATGAAAGACCATCTCTAATACAAGACTCTAGCTCATTAATATTTTTTTGGGGCACACCTACAGGTTTCTTGTGTACATACATTGGTTTTATCCAGCTAATTTTTATTGTTATACAAGCTGTACACTCACTACATTACATTGTAGCAAAGTGTCATTTCTTTAGTGTTGTCACATGAAAAGATATAATAAAATATTTACAAAAATATGAGTGTATACTGTATGTGTATACATATTTTGATGATAATCCTTGATTTTATATGTGTTTTTTTTATCATGTTGTTAAAATAAATTTGGATTTTACTCTATTGGGCGCTTTTTCATTTGGGTCTATCAGTGGCTACCAATTTAATGTCCAATATCACTTCATATTCTTTTTCTTTTTTCATTTGCACATTATAACATTCAGGTACGGCTTTCATGCAAATTTTGGGGGTTAACATTGAAGTTTATGGCCCTCAATTGCATGAAAGTCGGACCAAAGTGCATGAACTACTTTTGAAGTCGCTGAAACTTTAAAGCGTAACTCCACTTTTGTTGAGAAAAAACATTCCCCCCTGGTTGATCTATGTACATTACAAGGATTTTTACAAACTTTGATGCAGATTCCTACCTTTTGTTATTCTGAAGAAATCCCTGTGTGTTTCTCTGTGTCCATATGGGAAAGTGAAGCTAATGGGAGTGGTTTCATAATTATCAATCAGCTGTGAACCTGCAGGGCACTAATAGGGAAAGCTACTAAGCCTGCATCCCTTTAGATGTGTTCCTATTGGGAGTATCTTACCAAAAATTAAATTTTTGATGCAGGGGATGCCTAAAATCTGATTTGTAGCTTAGTGCAGACTTCTGGGAAAATCTGTGAGCCAATCACACAAGCAGGAAATTATGTTTCTGGGGGGCATTCTGTAAACATTGTGTACAGAACACCTCCAGGTAGCCATATTGCATTGCATTTTCAGAAAATTACAGCAGCTGCAGATTGAAAAGGAAAGGTAATTTTTAATAACATTCAATCACAATGTTACTTGTGTTGCAAATGTATATGCTATACTATTTTTTCTCTATTTGCTATTTTTTTCCCACACGAAAGTGGAGTTATCCTTTAAGTCACACATATGTGAATGGCTATTATTGGAAAGCATGGGGAATGACTTGTCACAGTGGCACAAGTGTGAATGGAGCCTAAACTCTCTAAAACTTCCTAAAGTGTGGGCAAAATCTAGAACATGTCAGGTTTTTTGCTGTTGTGTAGCAAGTTTTGTACATTTGCATTTGAATTTAGTCCTAAATCTATTGTAAAAGACAAATACAGGAAATAAAATGAACCTTAGTTTCCCACTAAAACAGACCATAACTGGATCGAAATTTGGCTGGTTAAGCAGGGACTGGCCACTGTGGCTAAACAGAAATCAATCAACTGACTGACTTCTATTCAACTGCCCTGTTGGTATATTTCTTTTTCAATCAGAGCTGCAGGCAATATGCTGCAGCGCTAATCTGTGCATTCTGATGGCAAGGGAGTCTCCCCACTGTCAGAATACAATGACACAGCAAGGAGGATTTGCCCATCCTCCTCGAATGTGTGGATGGGGGAATCAGGTCAATTTTTTCATTCAACTCGATAGTTATAAGTCCAGTTTTCATTTCAGCTTCATGTACAGATTGCTTGAGTGCAAAGTCTCTCTGGAGATATGGACTCCAGAGATAGAGATATCATTTTGTCTCTGTACAAATCATTAGTAAGACCTCATCTGGAATAGGGATGAGCCGAACACCCCCCGGTTCGGTTCGCAGCAGAACATGTGAACAGGTAAACAATTTGTGCGAACACGCGAACACTGTAAAAGTCTATGGGACACGAACGAGAAAAATCAAAAGTGCTAATGTAAATGCTTATATGCAAGTTATTGCCATAAAAAGTGTTTGGGGCCTGGGGCCTGGGGCCTGCCCCAGGGGACATGTATCAATGCAAAAAAAAGTTTTAAAAACAGCCATTTTTTCATGAGCAGTGATTTTAATAATGCTTAAAGTGAAATAATAAAAATGAAATTTTCCTTTAAATATCGTGCCTGGGGGGTTCCTTAGTCTGCCTGTAAAGTAGCGCATCTTTCCCATTTTTATAACAGTACCACAGCAAAATTACATTTCTAAAGGAAAAAATGTAATCAAAAACTGCTCATGGCTGTAATGTATTGTCGGATCCCAAGACTATAGATAAAAATTTTTGAAAAAAACGGCGTGGGTTCCCCCCCAGTGCATTACCAGGTCCTTCAGTTCTGGTATTGATATTAGGGGAACCCCATGCCAAAATCTATACCAGACCCTTAACTGAGCACACAACCTGGCAGGCCGCAGGAAAGCCATTTTTTGATAATTCCTTTATAAAAAAATTGTCCCGCAATGTCCATCCATCTTCAATCACAACGCCGATGACCCGAGAAAAAAAAAGTTCCCCCCTCTGATGTCATGTGACATCACGTGACATCAGAGGGGGTGGGGTCACCCATTTACTTGACAGGGTGGCCCTGCCCTTAGCTATATAACAGCTGTCATCGTAAAAGGCTGCAGTCAGCAGGAAGCCTCCCATAAAAGCAGAGTTTTTCCATTTTTTTTTTCTCGGGTCGTTGGCGCTGTGATTGAAGATGGATTTAACAGGGCGGGACACTTTTTTCTTTTTTTTAATAAAGGAATTGTCAAAATCTAAGTGTCTTGCAATGTAAATCCATCTTCAATCACAGCGGCGACGACAAGAGAAAAAAAGGAAAAACTCCACTTTAATGGAAGGCGTCCCGCCGACTGCAGCCTTTTCACAATGACAGCTGTTATATAGCTGAGGGCGGGGCCACTGTGTGATGTAACCAGGTGACCCCACCCCTTCTGACATCATGTGACATCATGTGACTACAGAGGGGGTGGGGTCACTCATTTACGTCACACAGTGGCCCCGCCCAACAGCTGTCATCGTGAAAAGACTACAGTCGGCAGGATGCCTCCCAGCAAAGCAGAGTCTTTCTTTTTTTTATCTCGGGTCATCGGCGCTGTGATTGAAGATGGATTTACATCGCAGGACACTTTTTTTTTCTTTTTTTAATAAAGGAATTGTCAAAAATGAAGTGTCCCGCGATGTAAATCCATCTTCAATGACAGCGCCGACAACAACAGAAAAAAAAAACAGAAAAACTCCGCTTTGATGGGAGGCATCCCGCCAACTGCAGCCTTCTCATGATGACAGCTGTTATATAGCAGAGGGCGGGGCCACTCGGTGATGTAACCAGGTGACCCCGCCCCTTCTGATGCCATGTGACGTCACGTGACTACAGAGGGGGCAGGGTCATCCATTTACGTCACAAGGTGGCCCCGCCCTCAGCTATATAACAGCTGTCAACATGAAAAGGCTGCAGTCAGTGGGAAGCCTCCCATCAAGGCGGAGTGTTTCCATTTTTTGTTTTTTTGCTCGGGTCGTCTGCACTGTGATTGAAGATGGATGGACCCCAGATCCAGGCAATATAGATTAAAAAAATTGAGGAAAAAATTGGCGTGAGTTCATCCATAAAAGGGTCTGGTATGAATATTAAGGGGAATTCCAGGCCAAGATTTAAAAAAAAACAGCATGGGCCTCCCAAAATCCATACCAGGCCCTTCAGGTCTGGTATGGATTTTAAGGGGAACTCCACGCCAAAATAAAAAAAATGCCAACCATTGAGACGCTGAATCCGGTGAGGTAAAAAAAAGTATTGTCCTGAGTCTTTACTTTTAGCCTAGCTGGGAACAGCATAGCATAGGACAGTTCCAATTGCTTCAGTCATCGCTTTACCTCTACAAAACCCACCCTTTGGCACTGTACAGTTACTGAAAAGTCAAGAAAGAAACTTATCTTTGAGCCATCCATCCATATGTCTGCTAGTTGTCTGGCTCTTTGCAATATCATGTCTCTATCTTTATAGTTCAAGATCTTCAAAATAAAAGTTCTAGGTCTTAATTGCTCTCCCGAGGGCGGGATTGTACAGCCACTCTATGTGCCCATTCCACAGAAAAAAGTGAAGAAAAATGTTCTGCTCCCATAGTATCTTTAAGCCATCTTTCTATAAATTCTACTGGTTTATTTCCTTCCGCCCGTTCAGGGAGACCTACTATCCTAATATTGTTTTGTCGGAGACAATTCTCCTCCAAACGAGAGTCATATAAGGATAATTGTTGTGTCATTTTTTTCAGATTTCCTAGCTATTTGTAAAGAATCTTCAAGTGTACTTATGCTTTCTTCTGCACCCGATATTCTTTTTTAAATGTATGCATGTCTTGTCTAAGTATATTTATATCTTCGTTCATTCTCTCTAGATTATGAGATAGCGAGTTCACAGAGCTATTACATGTATTAATAGCCTTCATTATATCTGTTAAAGTAATTACATGCTCTGTGCTTGGGCTATTTAAAGTGTTTGGTACATTGGAGGATGTAGCTGATGAATCATGCAAGTTGCTCTCAGAGACTACATTACTTGCAATATCATCCGGCTGATTCCTTAATGTTACATCAGTATCCATTATCCCCACTCCATTGATCTCTCCTTCCATAGCTGATCCCTGTGGACCCTGCACTGAGTTGGTGGTAGCTACTTGTATTTCGTTCTTAGTCATAGTAGGGGCATGGGCAAATTTTACAAGTTGGGCTGTTATATCTTGCTGTTTATGTTGAAATTTGGTTTGATGTTTTTTATCTATACTGGTCTGTAGGGAGCAATCGTTTGTAGCATGTTCTTCACACCCCATGTCCTTCTTATTTCTACGTGTCATTTTTCCAAGCTGCTGGGCTCCCTATCTCATTATCTCATAACTCACACTCCAGAAGGTATACACTATATATACTTAGAATCAGTTATATACCACCCTATTGAGTTATGTAGATTTACTTATACCATATGAGAATCGCTTTATAGTTTGGTTGCATGCTGACAGTAAAAAAAGCTGTCAGGTATACTGGTATTTAAGATGATTTTTTCTCTAGTGCTTCAGTTCAAAAGGCAGATTATGCTACCCATACTAATATTCTAAGCAAATACAGCTCGTACAGCCAAAGTGCATTTGAATTTATTCAAATGTATTCAATGTGTTCAATAGCGAGGTGACACTCATGGGACAAATGGAAAGGCAGGGATACACTGCTACAATATGGCCAGTATAGCCAATGGAACTAAAGTCCAGGATCAGTAATACCTTTTCTACTAATGTCCAACAAATATTTCAGCCTCTATTTCAGATGATCTCCACACCATTCTCCACCATTATCCTGTATACGGTGTATAGTATATTTATATTTGACCAGGAACCTTTACACAAAGAATCAGAAAGATTGTACCTGATGTCAAGGCCGATGGATCAGTTGTAAGCCTCAGTTGGAAAGCCAGGGATGATATATGATTTGTATGCCTCCAAATTAATTTCTAAAGATGATATGGAAAGTTGTTTCTTTTTTTTTTCTTTTTCTTTTCTTCTTTTTGGTCAGGGTGAGCTCTACTTTTGGGGTCTTTTGGATCGTATAACCCCTATGATTGTTTTTTTGTTTTGTGGTGTCTGTTATTGTTTTTTATGTGTCTTGTTTTGTGCTTGCTTGTTTGTCTTTGTTTTAAATGTTAGTCTATTTCTTAAGAAATATTGGACTATCAATCTTACTCCTTTGCTCCTGCTTCAGATCTCCCCTCTTCTCTCTCCTTCTCTCCTCTCTCTCCCTAGTTTCTCTATCTCTGACCTTCTGGGGATCAAATGATGGATGGATCTATACAATGTATGGATATAGATTGTAAATTCCCGATCTGCTCTTCTCTCTCTCTGCTTTTCTCCTTCTATCTCTCTATCCCCTTGTTTCCCTATTTTATGTCCATGTGGCTATCGAAGTATGGATATAGCTTGCAAGGTGAATATAAAAATGTATAGTGATATTGTCTTATGACCCCTCAGAGAGATGTGATAATCTCATGGAATGTTAGAGGTCTGGGTACTCCATCGAAGCGGCAGGCTATTTTTACTTCACTGACGAGATTTTCACCTTCTATAATTTGCCTCCAGGAAACTAATTTACTTCCTCATACTTTACATTACTTAAAGACAAAACAGTTTAAAACTCAATTTCATTCAACATACACATCATATTCTCGAGGTGTATCCATACTTATAGCTAACACAATTGACTTCCAATGTAGGCAGGTTAAGAAGGATAGTAAGTGCCGATATATATTTTTGCACTGTCTATTGGCTGAGCAAAAATGTATATTGGAAAACATTTACATTCCACCACCATATTCTCCGGAAATTCTAAAGGAATTTATTGTGTTCGTATCCGATAAATCAGATAACTGGTGACTTTAAAAATTACATGGATCCATCAATGGATTAATTCTCTTTACCGGATAAGCGATACCCATAGGGAGCCACGGCCTTTGCTAAATACATAGCGGAAATGGGGCTGCTTGATCTTTGGAGATTACGAAATCCAACGAGCAGGCAATTTTCATGTTTTTCAAGTACATATAATACATTATCCAGAATAGATTTGGCTCTAGGGTCTTATTCCCTACTGCCATATCTTAGCGAGATTAAATATGAGGCCAGAGGTATACCAGATCATTCACCTTTGATTTTATCCTTTCTCTTTAGGACTAATGTGGGGGATAGACTGCGGAAGGTGAATCCTTATTGGATATCACTTGTTCCTCCAGAGGATATAAAACTAGAGCTCATTACATTTCAGCAAATAAACAAATTCACTGTATCACCTTAAATTTAGTGGGATGCACAGAAAGCGTATGTTAGATATGTTAGAGACCTTCTTATTTCACAAATTAAAAAAAAAGAAGTAATTTAGAACTTGCGAAAAAACCCTTGCTGACAGTATGATGCAAGCTGAAGCATTATATATAACTAACCCCAGTAAAGCCACTCAAACACAATGGATAAATAGCCAAGAAAAATATGCACAAGTAGCTATAAAGAAAGCAGAGAATAAAAGGTTTTTCTTGCAGCAGCCTTACTTTGAGGAGGGAGAAAGAACAGGACCCATATTGGCCTCTGTAGTAAAGGCACAGCGGTCATCATCCTTTATCACAGAAATTTATACTTCTGAACATGGGAAAACCAATAATACCCCAGAGATTTTGGAAGTGTTTTGCGCCTTTTACCAGGAGTTATATAAAAGTAGGATAAGAGATCAGGAGGAGGACATGAAAAAGTTACCAGATGATGAGAGGGAGATATTGGAGAAACCATTAACACTGGAAGAAGTGAGAGATGCCATGGCCAATCTATCCAATAATAAATCTCCTGGGTCAGATGGCTTACCAGGAGAAATATATAAAACATATGGAGATGTGTTCCTACCCGATCTCCTAATAGTCTTTAATCATGCCTACGAGGTGGGGTCCTTGCCCCCTTCGATGAATGAAGCTGTTATTATTTCTTTTTTTTCATTCAAAGTTTTATTTTAGTTAAACTAAACATATCTGTGACAGGCTGAAGTGTGGCATTCTAAGTCACTTAGATGGAACAATTCTAACCTTAATCAAAAGTTGAAAATTATTGATAACCTTAAATTCAGCTTGAGCAATTAAAAGCATCTGTCTTCGTAGTCAAAATGAGAGATGTGCTCAGTATAGAGAGAAAAAGAAGAGAGAATTAGAAAAGAAAAGTTAGAATTAGGGGGAGGAGGTACCTTACAAATGGTATTTTAAAGAGTCATCTGAAATCATATTACGATCTTTCGATGGTCAAATCCAGAGATATCATCCTAGTGTATGACAGCACCTTATGAATATTTGAAAACCAACCATGGTTGCCACATTTTGTGGAACCTTTATCTTGTGCCAAGGTGTCTTCCATCTCATAGATTTCACCTATTTTTTTTACCCAGTCGTCAACAGATGGAGCTCGAGTTGAGTTCCAATGTAAGGGGATCAGTGATTTGGCAGCGTTGAGAAGATGCTTTGTCAGGGAATGTTTATAGCGTTTAAAAGAGAATTTGGTTACATGTAGCAAACAACAAGCTGCATTCAGTTCTATCTTAGTTTCAGTGATTTTTTTGATTAGTCTACACACTTCGTTCCAGAAGGGTTCAATCTTGGAACAATGCCACCAGATGTGTACCAGAGACCCTCTTTCTGATAGGCATCTCCAACACAAATCAGATTTCTGTGTATCCCATTTGTGTAATTTGTCAGGGGTGTTATACCAGTGTGTCAGCAACTTATAACCTGTTTCTTGAAGTTTTGTGCAAATAGAGCATTTGTGCGTTAATATGCAGGCATACCTCCATTGTTTATCAGTTATTTCTTCTTTTAGTTCCTCCGACCATCTCCTCCTGTGTCCGCTCCTTCCCACAGTCCCCGTATATCTCAGCCAAGCATATGCAACCGAGGTAGCCCTGTCGAGTGGCTTCCCTTCCTTACATACCGACTCCAGAGCTGTCAGGGGCCTATATAATTGCTGGGGATTTTTAAATTTACCTAAATAGCTCCTTATTTGAAAGTAGGTCCATTGCCTCATACGTGGTAGGTTTTTTTCCGATTTAAGTATTGACCAGTCTCTAAATTTATCGTCTGTGTAGCAGTCACCAGCCAGCAGGGGGACGTTCTGCATCGACGGTTGGAGTGTCGGGTTGTGCATGCCTGGTGCAAAGTCAGGATTATCTGACAACGGTGTCAGGGTGCTTGGTAGGGTAGTAAGCTCTCTTTTTTTAGCTAGCGTGTTAATGATTCGCAAAGTCGTGCCAGTGATTGGGTGTTTGCGTAGGTTATGTGGGTAGCTGTTCAGGGCAACCCATGGCAAAAACTTCAGTGAGCATGTGGATAACTCCGCCTCTAAAGTAACCCAGTCTTTCATGTGGTCATGGCAGTGCCAGTCGACGACTCTCGCTATGTGTGTTGCATAATAATAGTGTTGGAAGTTCGGTAGGTTGATTCCTCCTAAGTCTTTGGGTTTTGTTAGTGTGGTTAGTTTAATTCTCGTTTTTTTGTGATGCCATAAGAATTTAGAAATCAAAGAGTTTAGGGCTCTAAAAATTTTTTGGGGAACCTCAATCGGCAGCGTGCGTGTTAAGTAAAGAAATTTGGCCAGTATCACCATTTTTACTATCGCTGCTCAGCCAAACCATGAAAAAAAACCCTCATTCCATTTCGCGAGATCTTCCCTGCATCCCTGGAGGAGGGGTGTGAAATTTCTCTCTAAAATGGAACATAGTTGTGGGGTGAGCCAAGTCCCTAGGTATTTCAATGTATTAGAATCCCATCTAAATGGGGAGTTGGTTTTGGTCTGAGTGAGCAGTCTCTCTGTAAGGGAAATGTTTAGGGCTTCAGATTTCGTGTAATTTATTTTTAGGTTGGATATGTACCCATAGTTAGTGAATTCTTGTAAGAGGTTGGGCAGAGTTATTGTCGGGTTTGTTAGGAAAAATAAAAGGTCGTCAGCATAGGCTGCCACTTTATATTCTCTGTCTTTGATCTGAAATCCGTGAATTGCTGTATTATTTTGGACTGATCTAATGAAGGGTTCCAGGAACAGGATAAATAACAGAGGCGAGAGGGGACAGCCCTGTCTAGTCCCATTAGTGATGTGGACTTTTTTAGAAAGTGTGCCATTTATTTTCAGTTCTGCTGAAGGGTTTTGATAAAGTGCGGAGATCCAGGCTATCATGTGCGGGCCCAGGCCAACTCGTCTACATACAGTCAACATGAAATCCCATGCTACTCGATCGAAGGCCTTCTCCGCATCAGTTGATAGGAGAAAACCCTCGATCTTTCGCAATTTCACTGCATGAATGAGTAGAAGTGCTTTGGTTACATTATCTTTGGCCTCTCTGCCCGGCATGAAACCCACTTGTTCCATACCGATCAGTTTCGGCAACAGTGGACCTATCCTCAAAGCAAGAACTTTTGCAAACAATTTGACATCCAAATTCAATAGAGAGATGGGTCGGTAGTTGGCGCAGTCCCTGGGGTCCTTACCCGTCTTTGGTATAACCGTAATGTGAGCTGAGAGTAGACCTGGGGTTACTTCTCTCGGGGTAGAAAGTGTATTCAAGGCGTCTTTTAGGGGATTAGTTAGAATATCTATAAAGGTCTTATAGTAGGTGGCTGAGAACCCATCTGGCCCCGGACTTTTACCTGATTTTAGTTGTTTGATGGCTTGTTTAAGTTCAAATGAAGAGATTGGGGTTTCTAGTAGATCTATGTCTGATTTTGCTAGGGTTGGGAGTCCACTTTTGGTTATGTAGTCCTGCATAATTTGTGTTCTGTCTCCTGTCATATGTGGTTGCTTATGCTGTGAAGGCAGGTTGTATAGTTTTGTGTAGAAGTCATGAAAGTGATTAGCTATAGCCTCTGACGCAACATCTAGTTTCCCCTGCTTGTTTCTAATGCCAGCAATGTTGTTGGTAGAATTCTGTTCTCTCAGGGCTCTTGCCAAGAATCTACCTGCCTTGTCTCCTGATTCATAATAGATTCGTTTTTTAAAAAATAGCATCCGTTTGGCTCTAGAATCAAGCATCTGTTGTAAATCTTTTCTGGCTTCTAATAGGTTCCCGGCTGAAGCTACAGAGAGGGATTGTTTGTGTAATAATTCTAAAGTTACAATTTGAGTGATCAGTTTCTTTATTTTGGCATCGCTCTCTTTTTTACGTCTGGATCCCAATTCTATTAGCGTTCCACGAATGGTACATTTGTGCGCTTCCCACACCATTAATGGATCTGCCTCAGGTGTAAAGTTGTGAGTAAAGAATTCTGTCAAATTTTTAGTAATCGCGGGAAGGAGCGATTGGTCCGTCAGTAGTGAAGCGTTTAATCTCCAAGTCGGTTGCTGTTGTGTAGTGTTTTGTAGGTCCATGGAGATGGAAATCGGGGAATGATCAGAAATCGTCTGAATGCCTATGCGGGCGTCAGTTAGTTTCGAAAGATCTCTTTGTGATATGAATAGACAGTCCAGACGGCGTATCTGTCATGTGGGATTGAGAAGTGTGTATAATCTCTTCCCTCTGGGTTAAGAAAGCGCCAGGAGTCCACCAACTGTAGTGTCTGCAGGAGTGACTTGAGTTTTTTAGGTATTTTGTAAGTAATACAAGTTTTTCCGTTGGAAGTATCAAGGAGGGGATTCAAGGGAACATTGAAGTCCCCACCTAGTATCAGGCAACCACTAGCAAACTCCTGAAGCTTTCCTACAATATTTTGACAGAATGTAATGTGGGCCTTGTTCGGAAAGTAGATGTTAACCAAGGTTATGGGAATGCCTCTATATGAGCCTTTCAGGAATATAAATCTTCCTTCCGAGTCACACATTTGTTCAGATAATTCAAAGGGTACATCCCTGCCTATAAGGATAGAGACACCCTTGGACTTGGAATCAGCATTTGTGGCATGGAAGGCTCTTGGGTAGTGTAAATTTGTGAGTCTTGGTACATGGTGTGTCTTAAAGTGGGTCTCTTGTAAAAATACGAACTGTAGCTTACCTTTTTTAAGTTCCCTCATAAGGGTAGAGCGGCGTTCAGGAATGTTTAGGCCCCTGATATTGTGTGACACTAGTAGTGGGCGACAGCCCAGGGATGAGTAGACCATGTCGGCGCGGTAGGAGGAGATGTTCGAAGGTCTTCACTGGGAATACAAAACTGTTTTATGGAAGTTAATAACCACGACCGTTGTCATAAACAGCAATCCTATAGCAAGTTTAGCTGGTACCTTCAATATAGGAAACTCAAAAAGAGTAAGAAGAAGAGAAGGAGGATGGAAAGAAAAAAAAAAAGGGGAGAAAAGGGAAAGACAGAAGAAAGGAAACACTTGTTTGAAGTGGCAGGAGAATATTACTCTGGTAGTCCTCTCTCTCCAGGGAGATCACCTACTCCCCCAGAATAGAGGTACCACCTAATGTACTGTAGCTATTCCCTTCGCCCCACCAGGGGGTCAGGGAAGCTTTGTGGGGTCGCTGGGAAGCGACAACAACCAGGGGACAATCCACCCGTCAATCCATGAAGGTGTAGATCGATCAAGTAACTGTAAACGAGGCTAACCTCAGTGAGGCACACACGACTAGTTCAATTAGAATTTAAGATGGTAAATTATCATTTACACCCGACCATGGTGTAGCGTATGTAGGTGGGCATTTTTTTTTTTTATTATATAAGACCAGAGAAAACCAAGGTATCATTATAGGTAGTATAACAAGTATCTGTTATCATAACTAGTAAATGAGAACTATCTCAATCAATGGTGGCTACTAAACACATGTAGCGCAATTTCCAGTTTTGCTGGGTTACAGGACTTAGGGTGGCATGTAAGTATGGGTGGGCGTATACATTGTTTAATGATAACGTAGTTACTCAACTTCTCTCCCTATGAATAAGTCCCCTTCCTGTTCTGTAGTTATTGTAGTGATCGAATATGTATATTGGGTATAGTGGTATCGTGTCGTGGGTATGATAATTAATTAGTAAGTACTCTTCCGCAGCAACCCAATTCTTCCAGAGAGATGCACTTTATTGACTTCCAACACAGAACAAAGTCCAAAGTCCACAGATGACAGAAGAATCCGACAGAGTAGATATAATTCAGAACCCCATGTTCATAGGTCTGTGTGCATACACAGATAAACCTCTCCCAAAACCCTATAGACTGAATGCCGTGTTATATTCACTAAATATTGAATGGCTGAGCAATTTGATTGGCCGTTTCAATTTAGGACTTTGATTAGCTTTAGTCTTTCAAACAGACAACAACCCCCAGCCGTGAACAGCCGTGAACCACCCCAATTTACACTCCCGCATATCAACATCAACAAGTCCCCTTTAGATATGTGTAATTAGATTAACAGATACCACCTGAACACCCTTTTGAGCCCTTGGAATACCTACATTCCTGCATATCAACAAGCCCCCCTGATAAATTAGCCCCACAGGAGGGAGCCTCCGCTAGGCCAACCCAAAACACTCCTTGATCCCATTGTTACCCCCTCAAGTCTAATTACCATCAATAAATATTTCTTCTATGGTCCTTTAAACAACGTACCCTTTGAAATGTTCAATTAGGTTAACAGCCCATACCTCACACCCCTAGGTAGACTTGCATGAGACTAACACATCAAAGGGTTTTCAGCTGTTATATTAAAATTGAGTTGGCTTGGACAAATAGACCATCGTCAACTCAATTCTGGCCTGGTTAATATTGACTGTATGTGTATATACATATAATAATGTCCCACATAAATCGGTGAACATTACAACATATTACAACATATACCCCCACTTGGATCGGTTCGAATCAGAATCGATTCACAACCAAACTGCTCAGACATCCCTGGCTCTTAAGATTGAAGCCATCTCTATGCTTTCCTTCTTCCTCTGGATTGTTCTTAGTTGTCTTCTACCACAACAATATAAACCAAACAAAAAACATATTAATATGAATTCTCAATAGCGGGTGAGTAAAAGTGTTATTGGGTATGCTCCACCGAGGCTCCTGAAATTCTTTAGCAATTTTATTAGAACTAATGAGGTTTTCCTTTACCAGTTCTTGTAATTCTATAATTTTCCTACTATCCCTCTTAAATAATGTATCCAATTCAACTGTAAGTGGTGGTATTTTCTTAAATAAAGGAAAAATCATAGAGTCCCAATTGCCAAGATCAGTTTGCTCAATGTCCATAGATACTTGATTCATCTGGATATTGGCTCGAATGTCTTCCTCTCCAATTGTTAGCAGTCCATCGGTGAGATTCACACACCATCCTGTGATAGGGGTCCGGCACTGAACTTGTTTCTGCCAAGTGAATGAGGGAACCCCCAATGCACAGACCCTTGGGCCTTCTCCATGAATTATTCTCTTCCAGGCTGGTTCAAATTTCTGTAATCGAACCAGGCAGTTTCCAGAGTGTGCAGCAGCACAGCCCTCTATGTGCTCCAATCGCTCAAAAGAACAGGAACAAAGCCAAGTCTGGGCACGCCTGGTACAGCAGTTGGGGTCCATGGTTTTCCACACTTGGTTGTCCTTGACGACGAGTTTGCTTTCTGGTAGCAGTTGTTTTAGTATATTAGTGCCATTTCTCACCTCCACCTCACCAAGAACGATCATCTTGTATACGGGTAAGGGTATTGTTGACCATGTAGGGATGTCGACAGTCAGAGGTATTTCCTGCTTTCCGATGCGATCTCTATTACAAAGAGTATCCAGGCTCCTTACATTAGCAAGGGCAAAGTTCCTACAAGTAACACCACTGTCTTTGATAAGATTGAATAATAAAGTTGAGTTCATTATCCTTGGCCATTCTCCTTGTTTGATTTCTTGAAGCCCTAGGCTCAGGTGTTCACTCAGCAAGTTTCCTATAATACCACAGACTATAGACTTGGATACATTATTGGTTTGAAGGGTTTTATTCAGTGCACTCACCGACATTTGAATGTTCTGCAAATCTGCAGCAATGGTGTGAATGTTCTGAATATCTATTTTCATTTCAGCTAGAGTGTTTAAATCCACTCTTCCCCCTTTAAGCAGTATCTGCTGTAATCCACCCACAAAATTCTGTTCTCTTATATTTAAACTCTCTATATCAACCCTATTCCAAATCGAACTACCCAAACTGAGGCCTGATATGATATCAGTACCCAGATCCCTCTTTGAAACTTTCTTAAAATTAAGCCCTTGTGTAGCATCCCAAAATAAGTTTACATGTTTTTGAAAAACCGTTTTAAACCATAATCCCATTGATTTTGGGCAACTCTCTGGAATGTTAAATGATGTAAAATTCAACAATAATGGTAATGATAAATATGAAACATCGCTATATACTAAATTTTGAGTCCGTTCAAGGAAAAGTCCATGTTCTGGCCACTGTAAAATTGTAGGACAGTCTCTAGAATTTGTGACCATTATATGTAAGATTTTTGTATAGACTCCATCCTCCACGTCATGAGGACTACAAGATATAATACCCTCCTTAAATACTGTAAAATTCCTTTCTAAAGTCATTTGCATTTGTGGTCCATTCTTTGTCTCCACTAATATTATATCTGTACTCCTGTGACGATTGCTTCCTTCTGGGTAAGTCCAAACAGCAGATTCCACAAAGTAATCAGATTTTGGCATCATGATCTCACATCTAACGACTATCCACCCCCCGACTATGCCCTTTACCATATCCCCATGTATCTGGATGCCTTCTGATTCCTGTAAAACAGTAAGTTCTGTAGTATGATCCACTACACTTCTTTTACTTCGATCAGATTTCCCCACTGGTAAGCACTCCAATTCTTTAACTTGACACGTTTCCACTCTGATGTTTGTGATGCAAAGTAGTAGAGTGACTGACGCTGTTATCAACACACATGCTAATAGAGAAGGCTTGTATTTGTCCAGGGGGGATGTCTTCATGTTGATGTAGTCCTCTGGTATTCGCATTACTCCTGGGACCTGAAAGACAATCTCAGGAAGAGAGTTAGACAATGCTTTCATCCATCAAATCCATTTTTCCTTTAAATGCTTTGATCTGACATGCAAGAGTTGTTAAGAGTAAGAGTTATACAAGAGGATAGATAATGATATTGTTGATAAAAACCGTAGAAATTCTGAGGTGAAAATACATCCCCCCGGGAGCTGAGGTAACAAACAAGACCGATATGCAGGCTAGGTGGAGAAGTGAACGACCATGTTGGAAGGGGGTCACCTTACCATGACCGAGGTAATGGGGGTTGGCCCAGGAAACTAGTGAAGAACACAATAGAAGAGGTGGTGTTAATAGGGTAGAGCGTGGGGCAAAGCTAGAAGGTAAGGAGTAGGGGAAAGGAAAGGTGTGTGGACACTGGGATAAAAGCCAAGGTAAAAACCCCAAGGTGAGAGTGGAAAGGACTGCCAATGTGACACATGAGAGATAGCAAACCACCCTAGGTTGAAAAAAGAACCTAGAAAAAGAAATAACCAAAAGTGCCATAATAGAATAAGAGGTATAGGATTACCATGTGGAGTGAGCCTTGGTGAAAAATGAGGCAGGGAGCAATCTCCGGAAAGGGGTGTAGTGGTGAGGGGAGCCCGCAGCATCATCAAGTATGAATACCAACGTCACGCTGAGGATTGCGCAACTCATGGGAAGAGGGCAACCCCGTCCGAGCGACTCGCGCTCATAAGAAGGCGCCCGGCATCCCACGTGTTGTGCGCCGATGAGAAAAACAGACACGTAAGCGTATGGCGTCACTGATGACGCCGGACGTCAGGCGTGTGGGCGTGGCATCGACGCACAGCGGGAGCGAGCCAGCGATCCCATGACCAACTGGCCAGGAGATTGGAGGATAGCCGCGGTGTTCACCTCAGAATTTCTACGGTTTTTATCAACAATATCATTATCTATCCTCTTGTATACTATAGGTAAGAGTTGTTAGGACTACTGTTTTATGTTCCTTCTCTTCCTACTATAATCAATGACCATTGATTATTGATTCATTGTTTATCATAGGTACCCCCAATATATAGTTGCTCCTGATGAGTGGAAACGATCCACGAAACGCGTCGAGCTTTTTCACGATTGGATGCTATGCCACAATAACCATGATTCCAATATGGGTTTGATTTGTTTAAATCATCAAAAAAAATTATATTGGTTAATATTATATAGCTACTTTGGAGTGTACTGTTGGTTCATTATCAATTATATGTAACAATGCTATTGTATTATGAATTTTATTGTGCTATGATTGTATCATGCCTTTTAATTCTGCTAATTACATATTTATCTACTATTAATGTTATCCACTCTACTACCTCCTCTCATGTTGCCAATAAATTATTCTTACCATTTTGATTGATTTAATCTACCTCACTGTGTTGTCTCTGTACCTCGCCATCTTTTACACAAACACCAGCAAAACCTGAGATTCTACTTCCATCTTTATAATAAGAGGAACCATCAATGTACCAACATTCATTTTCAAGGTCAAAAGGTTTGGATACGGCAGTAAAAACTCTGTGCTGCAATCTCTTTCCTTGCATTTGACATTCGTGAGCTTCACCTTCAATCATCAATCCACCAATCAGGACACTAGGTTCTTTTAACATCAAACCCTCAATATTCTCTGACAATAAAGCTGTAGTCCACCTCGCCAGCCTTTTACAATTCACATCTGCTTCTTTCCATTTTCCATTTGCTAACATGACTATAGGAGTGTGATGACTAGCAATGATGACTCTTTGTGTACCTGTCAAGTACCTGAATTTGTTGATTGCCCAATAACAACACAGCACCATACGAGTACACAAAGGATACTTCTGTTCTACAGTTGATAGTAAACGTGAAGCATAGGCTACAGGTCTTTGTTTTCCAAAATAGTCTTGGGTGAGTGCAACAGACAAAGTACTAAAGCCTACATGTGGATAGAGTCTGTATTCTTTGTTGGGGTCTGGTGATGCTAATGAAGGGGCATTGCCTAAAGTTTCCTTTAATGCTTCAATAGCTTGTGTGTGCTCTGATTCCCTTTTCCATTCATCTTGCTTCAGCAGATCATACAAACACTCTGTTAATGATGCATAATGAGGCACAAACTCCCTGCAGAAACCTGTCATGCCTAAGAATTGTCTCAGACTTTTTTCATCAGTGGGCAAGGGTAGCTTACCTATCAGCTTGACCCTTTGTCCATTGATACTTCGCCCTGACTGTGCTACAGTAACACCCAGAAATTGGACTTCTTGCTTTCCCAATTGTATTTTCTTTGGATTAACTTTCAGACCTGCTTCTCTCAAAAGCAATAACATTTCACTCACATCGTTCACATGCTCCTCCATAGAGGCTGACCCAATCAAACTGTCATCAACATATGAAATTACTCTTTCAGGTTTTGAAAATTTATCAATCACTTCTTTCATATGTGAGTGAAATATTGCTGCACTGTCTTTGTAGCCTTGCGGAAGAACTGTCCAATAATATTGAAGGCCCGCCCAGCTGAAGGCTGTTTTGTATTGACATGTTGGGTCAAGGGGTAAATTCCAATAACTGTTACTGATATCAATGACCGTAAACCATTTCATTTCTGGCGTCAACTTGGCAATCATTTCAGGGTAAGCTGCTACTACAGGTGCCATACTTTTAGCATATTTGTTTAAGGCACGGTAATCTATCGTCAGCCTGAACGACCCATCAGGTTTGATGACTGGCCAGGCTGGCGAATTGCATATTGATGCACCCCTTTTTAATGTACCTTGCGCCTCCAATTGTTTTATAGCTTCTGTTATAGGTTTAATGGCCTTTTTTGGAACTGGGTATTGCTTGAGAGGTGCCGGATCAAATGCTTCCAATAAAATCATTGTATTCATCCTACCACAATCTTGTTTATGTTTAGCCATTATGTCTTCAAATTCACCCATTAGACTATCCCAACAGGGGTCCCAATCTCCATGTAACACACCGACGGGCTTTACTGCTGCTGTTACCAATTCCATGGGAGGATGCCACACATGACCCAATCCGTCATTTTCAGGCATCATCCACAACTTCATGTTTGCAAGATCAACTACCAGACCCTGCTGTACACAGACATCAGCACCAATTATGTCCTGATTTTGACAAACAACATCACACTTCCACTTCTCTCCCCCTATTTGCATCTCAACACCACGCACAAAAGGAGCTTCAATGGAATGTCCAGTGACACCTGTTATTTTAATTTTCTCATTTCCAGGGACAACTGATTTACTAAAACTAATAGCTGCCCCACTAGCTAACAGCGCATTTACACGAGTTCCCCCTAATGTTACATCAACAGTGGGCCGCCCCCAGGAGTCTAATGTTAAATCAGTTAAGAATCGTCAGGAAGGGGCGTGGGGGGCTCGGAACCCCTAACAATGACTGGTAGAGGGAGACACAGCACTTTCCTTTTCTACTGTTGCTACTTTGACCCCTCCTGCTTTTATTTTTTTCATTTCTTCCTGTATCTTATATAGCTCCTCTTGCAAACGATCTCTCTCACTTCTTATTTCACTAAACGGCACCCAAGGCTGTTTACTAGGCTTTCCTCTGGATTCTGGCCTCCTATAACTACCTGAAGTGTTATAAGATCTTCCTCTCCAGGGTCCTGAATCATCTCTATTTTGCTGACCCTCGACTCTAAAAATTCTAGCTGCATCAACCGCAAGACTGTCCTCTCTGCACTTTCTCCTCTACACATTATCCGCTCTTAACAAAATATCACTATAATCGCTAGGATCAGGTGTAACAGATAAAATGCCTTCCCTGACATCACCATCCAATGCTTCTAATAACATTGCCCTATGAACCAAACCACCACGCTCAAAACCGGGATTCCCAGTCATCACATATCCCATCACAATGCTAATTCTATTTGCAAGTTCATATGGGCATTCATCCTTCATTTGCCTAATTTTTCCTGACAAGGACACATTTGTCGTCACACCATACAATGCTTTCAATAGTTCCTTTAAAACATCCTTAGTTTTATGACGCTGGCCACAATTTTGCAAAATCCGTGCCCACAATCCGTTACCTACACTTTTCTGCAAAATTCTAGTTAGGTCCTCCACATTCAAGTTGTATGTGTCTCTGACTCTCTGCAAATCACAGAACCATTTCATGAACCTGTTTACATCATAGCGGGGTACCTGACCTATCTCCCTTATAATAGCTTCCATCTCCTGTGGCTTTAGTTGTTTTGTAATCAATTTAATTTCACTTGAATCGTCAGTGTTCAATACAGTTGTTGTAGTGGTAGGAGCTGCTGGTATGCATGGGGCTGCATGTAACTCATCCCAGGGATATATTGGCTTATAATCTTTGGCATCAGGCTTTATTTTAGAGGTATCATTTTGATGCGTGTAAGTTGATTTTTCTGCCAATTTATCAAAAGCAATGTTAGCAGCATGTTTACACTCCTCCAACTGTTTCTCAACAATTTGTATTTTTACTGACAATTCCTCATATAATTTTGCCTTTTCAATCAATGCCTCCCCAGTAGTGATAGCGTGCAACCTGAGATCTGATATCCTCTCATTCAACCCTTTCACCATTTCCTCATATCTCTGAGTCTGTTCTAGAATTTTCTGCTTTTTTTCCTTAATCTCCTCTATTAATTCTGTACAACAAGACAGTAGTCCCTGAATAATGATACCCTTACGTTTCTTTTCTTTAGTTTTCTTATCAAAGACATTATCGGATAAAAAGCATTTAATTAAATCCCATGACTGTCTATATTCTTGGGGAATCTCATAAGGCCCCCCATGACTTTTTATATAATTTAGCAGCCATATATTCACATCCTCTCCCTTAGTGCTATTGTCACCGCCAGACACAGCCAAAGCCATTGTGAAGAATATAATGACAAAAAAAACTATTTAAAAAAACAATGAACAAGGCACACTTACCAATTGTTAGGTTTCCTAGAACTTCCTTCCTGGGTCCTCACGGTCTTCTGTCACCTCACAGGATTGTTGTCACCACCGACTTCTGCTGCTAAGTCCGAAAATGCTCTTCTGGTCACTTGAACGGCACCAATGTAGTGATCGAATATGTATATTGGGTATAGTGGTATCGTGTCGTGGGTATGATAATTAATTAGTAAGTACTCTTCTGCAGCAACCCAATTCTTCCAGAGAGATGCACTTTATTGACTTCCAACACAGAACAAAGTCCAAAGTCCACAGATGACAGAAGAATCCGACAGAGTAGATATAATTCAGAACCCCATGTTCATAGGTCTGTGTGCATACACAGACAAACCTCTCCCAAAACCCTATAGACTGAATGCCGTGTTATATTCACTAAATATTGAATGGCTGAGCAATTTGATTGGCCATTTCAATTTAGGACTTTGATTAGCTTTAGTCTTTCAAACAGACAACAACCCCCAGCCGTGAACCACCCCAATTTGCACTCCCGCATATCAACATCAACAAGTCCCCTTTAGCTATGTGTAATTAGATTAACAGATACCACCTGAACACCCTTTTGAGCCCTTGGAATACCTACATTCCTGCATATCAACAAGCCCCCCTGATAAATTAGCCCCACAGGAGGGAGCCTCCGCTAGGCCAACCCAAAACACTCTTTGATCCCATTGTTACCCGCTCAATTGTCTAATTACCATCAATAAATATTTCTTCTATGGTCCTTTAAACAATGTACCCTTTGAAATGTTGAATTAGGTTAACAGCCCATACCTCACACCCCTAGGTAGACTTGCATGAGACTAACACATCAAAGGGTTTTCAGCTGTTATATTAAAATTGAGTTGGCTTGGACAAATAGACCATCGTCAACTCAATTCTGGCCTGGGTAATATTGACTGTATGTGTATATACATATAATAATGTCCCACATAAATCGGTGAACATTACAACATATTACAACAGTTGTCAGTCCAGTCGCCGTAATGTTAGCAAGTTTGGCCTAAATGAAGAACGGTAATAGTGTATAATAACCATTTAACAGACAATGAGTCACGTCCCGGGCAAATTGGTGTGAAGATCATGTTTGGGTATTTTATGATCAGCCAATATTCTTATGACCAGTCAGTGTTCACAGGCATTATGAGCCTAAGCCCCATTGTTCTTTCCCTAGACCACCCATGGTTGGTAAGTCAGGGTAAGAGAGTGTTACTAGCATGGCTCTTTGTGAGTTTAAAGTAAAACTCATGAGAAAGTGTTTCTGTGAGATGATGATGTCAGCTGGAGTGGACCGCAGCAAAGGAGGATGTTCATACGAGTCCTTTACCTGTATGTCTGAGGGTGTGACGTAGTGTGGAACGGAGAATTGAAATAGGAGAGTCATATGATGATATTTTAGTCGTCTTCTTGGTCTCTAGAAGTACCAGCTTGCCTTCTCGAAGTGCCTGTTGTAGAGCTGCCGCCTCGGTTCTGTTTATCTTTTTTCAACTCTCTTGTCTGGAGACGAGAAGGGCGAAGAGGGTGGGCTTCTCATCACTGGGGGTTGTAGGAATTCAGCGTACCATTCCGGAAGATCCAGTTGACCTATATCCAGCATCTCGCAGAACTCTGGAAGGTCGGCTGGAGTGTGCAGTATGCATTGATGCCCATTATGTGATACTGTGAGGGCGAACGGGAATCGCCAGGTGTACTTTAAGCCTCTAGCTCTCAATTTCTCCAATAGGGGGCGTAAAGCGCGGCGGTTCCTCAGAGTGATCTGTGATAGATCCTGGAATAGCATAATTGTAGCGCCATTAAAGATGATCTGGTCATTTCGCCTGGCTTTGCGCATAATGTCTTCCTTTATACCGAAGTTTTGTAAGCAGCATATTATGTCTCGGGGTGGTGCTGTTTCAGACCCTCTGGGTCTTAAGGCTCTATGGGCTCTCACAAAGTCAATCTCTGTGTCTTCTTGTCTCTCCAATAGTGTATTAAAGACTCTCTTAAGGGCTGGGACGATTTGTTCTTGTTCCACCGATTCAGGGATCCCTCTCACCCTAATGTTGCAACTTCTGCCTCTGTTGTCAAGGTCTTCTATATGTCGATTCATATCTATGAGGTGCTGCACATGTGCTGATGTAGTCATCTCTAGCTTGTGGATCGCCTTGTCTCTGTGTCTGCCAGCATTTTCAGCAGCAGCCATCTTCTCGTTAATCACCAGCATGCTTGTTTTTAAGTCTGTGATGGCCACTGAAAAGGTCGCTTTGATGTCTGCAGTAAACACTGACATGTCAGAAAATGTCAGGGGATGGTCCGGTCTGGACTTACCGCTGCCTGTGTCTTCCGCAGCTGAGAGAGAGTCCTCCCTGCCCTCTTCCTCATGAGATGGTGGCGCCATCTTGGGCCTCGTTGTTCCGCCGCGGGCCGCCGACTTGTTTCTGAAGATGTCAGCGATTTTACTATTAGCTGACGATACCGAATTGCGGCGCGGTCTTGTGCGGGGGGGTCAGATGGAGCTTTCTGCCCGGCATCTGGAAGCGGCGGGTCGGGTTAGAAGCTGTGAACTGCCGTGTGTGTCGAGGAGCTCCTTCAATGTGCTGCCATCCCTGTTGCTCGCCAAGCCACGCCCCTGAAACCAGGTGAAGATCAAACAAGGCCTGATGCATACCACCTAATCCCACTGCTGACATCAGATGTTAAACTTTTGGCAAAGATAATGGCAATTAGACTCTCAAAGTATATTGGTAAATGAATACACCGTGACCAATCAGGTTTTATCCCTAACAGATCAGTAGCCAATAATGTTAGACGCTTATTTTTAAACCTACAATTACCTATAGACAACACTGGAAATAGAGCCATTATATCGTTGGACACAACCAAAGCATTTGATAGTATTGAGTGGGATTACCTATGGACCTCCCTAAAATATTTTGGAATAGGACCGAAATTTATAAAGTGGATACAACTGCTATATAGTTCTCCAAGTGCCAGAGTACAGATTAAGGGATCAATCTAACCACCTTTTTTTTTTTAAGAGAGGAACAAGGCAGGGCTGTCCCTTGCCTCCCCTTTTTTTTGCACTGGCCGTGGAACCCCTGGCAGAGGCTATTCGTGAATGCTCAGACATTGTGTGATTTCCGAGATGTGCAGGCGAGGAAAAAATAGCACTCTTTGCCGATGATGCCCTAGTTTTTCTAGGGGATACATATAATTCTTTGTCTAAAGTTATCTCACTTATTGACTATTTTGGTACATTCTCAGTATTCAATATTAACTGGGATGAATCCATAATAATGCCTATTGACCCGATGGATCCAATACAATTGGGGCTTCCACACCAGGATCACCAGATGTATGTGTTCATGAGATGAACACATGGAGACAGCTCCTGGGCCTGGGGAGCAGACAAGTCGTGTCTGTGAGACCTGCAAGGGTATGGATTAATCTATGGTGGTCATTGCTGGAGTATCTGGAGAAGGAAGGCTGAGACCGGGGTTGTTACATCTGTGTTCCTGTTTGCTGGTCCTGATTGAGACGCATGGAGATTGGAGAGGTCTCCCTATTTATTATCCAATGCTTATGTGACCTTTGTGATGAGGGTTCATTAAGGAGGAATCTCCTCATAGTCAACATTAAGGACAGTGTTTTTCCCACATTGCTACACAGTGGCATATAGTGTGGAAGTGTATAACCCCAGGAGGGGGTGAAGGATCTGGTGAGTGCAATCATAATAAGAGCACGAATAAGGCACGCACAGAGTGTTGTTTCACCGAAAAGCACACCAGAGGAGTCCTTCACTGGCACAAGAGCACTTTAGAATTTTATTTTGTCATACAGTAATTGTTTGTATACACCAGGACTATTATATGAACATTATATTTTTGTTTTATATTATGGTTATCAATTTGGTATTTTTAGCACGTTAGAGGCACTATTTATTGTTTGCACATTATAGCATTTAAATTTTGTTTGTTGGTTATGACACGTTGCATTTAATATTGGGTTAGATTCACGGACCACCAGCTTACCCACATTCAAATTCAAAGGTTTATTCACACTGTAGACACTTATCAGTGAGCACACACTCAGTTTTTTATTAAACTTTTTAACCAACTGTGCACATACATTTGAGTTAGATTCATCTAACGCTGAGACTTTTTTAAAAAAGGCTAGTGTATACAGAGAGACTAGTGTATACAGAGAGGCTGGGTATACAGATAGGCTAGGTATACAGAGAGGCTGAGTATATACAGAGAGGCTAGGTATACAGAGAGGCTGGGTATATACAGAGATGCTGGGTATATACAGAGAGGCTGGGTATACAGAGAGGCTGGGTATATACAGAGAGGCTGGGCATACAGAGATGCTGGGTATATACAGAGAGGCTGGGTATACAGAGAGGCTATGTATACAGAGAGGCTGGGTATATACAGAGATGCTGAGTATATACAGAGAGGCTGGGTATATACAGAGAGGCTGGGTATACAGAGATGCTGGGTATATACAGAGAGGCTTGGTATATACAGAGAGGGTAGGTATACAGAGAGGCTGGGTATATACAGAGAGGCTGGGCATTTACAGAGAGGCTGGGTATATAGAAAACAGACTAGTTAATACAGAGAGGCTAGGTATACAGAGAGGTTAGGTATACAGAGATGCTGGGTATACAGAGAGGCTGTGTATATACAGAGAGGCTGGGTATATACAGAGAGGCTGGGTATACAGAGAAAATATATAATCTAAATATATAAACTCTCGCTGATGGTGTGAAAAAATATTTTAAAAAATGTTAATAATAGGTGGTAAAAAAATGGGTGGTAAAAAATGATTGAATGAAGCTGCTATACACAAAGTGCTAGACACTTGAACATAATGGTAAAATATATAATTACAATGCTCACAAACAAAAACCCATAATAAGTGATAACAAAAAACATAAAGTCCATACAAAACTATGAAGGTGCTTCACAGATAGTGTGTAAAAATGCAGGGAATGCTTCACAGCTGCTGTGCGGAAAGTGCAGAGAAAATGTTGCACAAAAAATTTCAGGTGTACCAAGACCAGGTCCTTTGATTACGCCCTGTGGGAGGGCAAAATGCATTGACGTGACACACTTCCGGTTCTGACGTCATTTCCGGTCTCGTGGGAACGCTGTTAATGGTGTTTGCTGCATCCTCTGATTATTTCAATGCCTGATTTTAACTTACTTTTGTAAGTATAACCTTTTATGTGCAATACATTTTCAATCTTAGCATACTTCACTATTGGTCCCCCCTTTTTCTTTCTTTTTGTGTTCTTGTTTTTTGTATGGCTGAGTATTAACATTGAAGGATCATTTATTATCTCATCAGTGAACCTGCCATCCTGCAACATTCTTTGGATATCGTTACAAGCCTATACCGACTCCCAGACTGAAAAGCTGGGTGTCATTGTGATTTGGTGAGTGGGGACACATGTGGGGGTGTCTTGGTACACTTGAAATTTTTTTTTACACACTATTTGTGAAGCACCTTCATAGTTTTGTATGGACTATATGTTTTTTGTTATCACTTATTATGGGTTTTTGTTTGTGAGATGCTGGGCATATACAAAGAGGCTTGTTATATACAGAGTGGCTGGGTATACAGAGAGGCTGGGGGTATACAGAGAGGCTAGTGTAAACTGAGAGGCTAGTGTATACAGAGAGGCTGGGTATATACAGAAAGGCTGGGCATACAGAGAGGCTGGGTATATACAGAGATGCTGGGCATATACAGAGATGCTTGGTAT
Source organism: Aquarana catesbeiana (assembly GCF_042186555.1). Taxonomy (NCBI): domain Eukaryota; kingdom Metazoa; phylum Chordata; class Amphibia; order Anura; family Ranidae; genus Aquarana; species Aquarana catesbeiana. Next base: position 280,571,963 of record NC_133332.1, on the reverse strand, counting down.
ATCCAGAGTGGCTGGGTATACAAAGAGGCTGGGTTTATACAGAGAAGCTGGGTATATACAGAGAGGCTGGGAAAAAGGAGTAGCTAGTGTAAACTGAGAGGCTAGTGTATACAGAGAGGCTGTGTATATACAGAGAGGCTGGGTATACAGAAAGGCTGGGTATATACAGAGAGGCTAGGTATATACAGAGATGCTGGGTATACAAAGAGATGCTGGGTATATACAGAGCGGCTGGGTATATAGAAAAAAGACTAGTGAATACAGAAAGGCTAGTGTATACAGATAGGCTAGGTATATACAGAGAGGCTGGGTATACAGAGTAGCTAGTGTATACAGACAGGCTGTTGTATAGAGAGGCTGGGGTATATACAGAGAGGCTGAGTATACAGAGAGGCTAGTGTATACAAAGAGGCTGGGTATACAGAGAGGCTGGGTATACAGAGAGGTTGGGTATATACAGAGAGGCTGGGTATACAGAGAGGCTAGTTATTCAGAGGGGATGGATACAGAGAGGCTGGGTATACAGGGAGGGTAGTGTATACAGAGAGGCTGGTTATACAGAGAGGGTGGGTATATACAGAGAGGCTGGGTATACAGAGATGCTGGGTATGTACAGAGAGGCTGGGTTTATACAGAGATGCTGGGTATATACAGAGAGACTGGGTATAGAGATGCTGGGTATGCACAGAGATGCTGGGTATATACAGAGAGGCTGGGTATATACAGAGAGGCTGGGTATACAGAGAGGCTAGTGTATACAGAGAGGCTAGTTATTGAGAGGGGATGGATATAGAGAGGCTGGGTATACAAAGAGGTTAGTGTATACAGAGAAGCTGGGTATATACAGAGATGCTGGGTATACAGAGAGGGTGGGTATATATAGAGAGGCTGGGTATATACAGAGAAATTGGGTTTATACAGAGATGCTGGGTATGCACAGAGATGCTGGGTATATACAGAGAGGCTGGGTATACAGAGAGGTTGGGTATATACAGAGAGGCTGGGTATACAGAGAGGCTAGTGTATACAGAGAGGCTAGTTTTTCAGAGGGGATGGATACAGAGAGGCTGGGTATACAGGGAGGCTAGTGTATACAGAGAGGCTGGTTATACAGAGAGGGTGGGTATATACAGAGAGGCTAGTGTATACAGAGAGGCTAGTGTATACAGAGAGGCTGGTTATACAGAGAGGGTGGGTATATACAGAGAGGCTAGTGTATACAGAGAGGCTGGGTATACAGAGATGCTGGGTATGTACAGAGAGGCTGGGTTTATACAGAGATGCTGGGTATATACAGAGAGACTGGGTATAGAGATGCTGGGTATGCACAGAGATGCTGGGTATATACAGAGAGGCTGGGTATATACAGAGAGGCTGGGTATACAGAGAGGCTAGTGTATACAGAGAGGCTAGTTATACAGAGAGGATGGATACAGAGAGGCTAGTTTATATAAAGAGGCTAGTGTATACAGAGAGGCTGGGTATACAGAGATGCTGGGTATGTACAGAGAGGCTGGGTTTATACAGAGATGCTGGGTATATACAGAGAGACTGGGTATAGAGATGCTGGGTATGCACAGAGATGCTGGGTATATACAGAGAGGCTGGGTATATACAGAGAGGCTGGGTATACAGAGAGGCTAGTGTATACAGAGAGGCTAGTTATTGAGAGGGGATGGATATAGAGAGGCTGGGTATACAAAGATGTTAGTGTATACAGAGAAGCTGGGTATATACAGAGATGCTGGGTATACAGAGAGGGTGGGTATATATAGAGAGGCTGGGTATATACAGAGAGGCTAGGTATATACAGAGAAATTGGGTTTATACAGAGATGCTGGGTATGCACAGAGATGCTGGGTATATACAGAGAGGCTGGGTATATAGAAAAAGACTAGTGTATACAGAGAGGCTAAATATACAGAGAGGCTGGGTATACAGAGTGGCTAGTGTATACAGACAGGCTGGTGTATACAGAGGCTGGGTATATACAGAGAGGCTGGGTATATACAGAGAAACTGGGTATGCACAGAGATGCTGGGTATGCACAGAGATGCTGGGTATATACAGAGAGGCTGGGTATATAGAAAAAGACTAGTGTATACAGAGAGGCTAAATATACAGAGAGGCTGGGTATACAGAGTGGCTAGTGTATACAGACAGGCTGGTGTATACAGAGGCTGGGTATATACAGAGAGGCTGGGTATACAGAGAGGCTAGTGTATACAGAGAGGCAGGGTATACAGAGAGGCTAGTTATACAGAGAGGATGCATACAGAGAGGCTGGGTATACAGAGAGGCTAGATATATACAGAGAGGCTTAGTATATACAGAGATGCTGGGTATATACAGAGATGCCGGGTATATAGAAAAAGAACTAGTGTATACAGAGAGGCTAGTGTTTACAGAGAGGCTATATATACAGAGAGGCTGGGTATACAGAGTGGCTAGTGTATACATAGAAGCTGGGTATATACAGAGAGGCTGGGTCTACAGAGAGGCTAGTGTATACAGAGAGGCTGGGTATACAGACAGACTGGGTATACAGAGAGGCTAGTTATACAGAGTGGATGGATACAGAGAGGCTGGGTATACAGAGAGGCTAGTTATACAGAGGGGATGGATACAGAGAGGCTGGGTATACAGAGAGGCTAGTGTATAAAGAGAGGCTGAGTATATACGGAGAGGCTGTGCATATACAGAGATGCTGGGTATATACCGAGATGCTGGGTATATACCGAGATGCTGGGTATATACAGAGAGACTGGGTATATACAGAGAGACTGGGTATATACAGAGATGCTGGGTATGCACAGAGATGCTGGGTATATACAGAGAGGCTGGGTATATAGAAAAAGACTAGTGTATACAGAGAGGCTAAATATACAGAGAGGCTGGGTATACAGAGTGGCTAGTGTATACAGACAGGCTGGTGTATACAGAGGCTGGGTATATACAGAGAGGCTGGGTATATACAGAGAAACTGGGTATGCACAGAGATGCTGGGTATGCACAGAGATGCTGGGTATATACAGAGAGGCTGGGTATATAGAAAAAGACTAGTGTATACAGAGAGGCTAAATATACAGAGAGGCTGGGTATACAGAGTGGCTAGTGTATACAGACAGGCTGGTGTATACAGAGGCTGGGTATATACAGAGAGGCTGGGTATACAGAGAGGCTAGTGTATACAGAGAGGCAGGGTATACAGAGAGGCTAGTTATACAGAGAGGATGCATACAGAGAGGCTGGGTATACAGAGAGGCTAGATATATACAGAGAGGCTTAGTATATACAGAGATGCTGGGTATATACAGAGATGCCGGGTATATAGAAAAAGAACTAGTGTATACAGAGAGGCTAGTGTTTACAGAGAGGCTATATATACAGAGAGGCTGGGTATACAGAGTGGCTAGTGTATACATAGAAGCTGGGTATATACAGAGAGGCTGGGTCTACAGAGAGGCTAGTGTATACAGAGAGGCTGGGTATACAGACAGACTGGGTATACAGAGAGGCTAGTTATACAGAGTGGATGGATACAGAGAGGCTGGGTATACAGAGAGGCTAGTTATACAGAGGGGATGGATACAGAGAGGCTGGGTATACAGAGAGGCTAGTGTATAAAGAGAGGCTGAGTATATACGGAGAGGCTGTGCATATACAGAGATGCTGGGTATATACCGAGATGCTGGGTATATACAGAGAGACTGGGTATATACAGAGAGACTGGGTATATACAGAGAGGCTGGGTATATACAGAGAGGCTGGGTATATACAGAGAGGCTGGGTATATACAGCGATGCTGGTTATATACAGAGAGGCTGGGTATACAGGGAGGCTGGGTATACAGAGAGAGTAGTTATACAGAGAGGATGGATACAGAGAGGCTGGGTATACAGAGAGGCTGAGTATATACAGAGAGGCTGAGTATATACAGAGAGGCTTGGTATACAGAGAGGCTGGGTATATACAGATAGGCTGGGTATACAGAGAGGTTTGGTATATACAGAGAAGCTGGGTACATACAGAGAGGCTGGGTATGCAGAGATGCTGGGTATATACAGAGAGGCCGGGTATATAGAAAAAAGACTAGTGTATACAGAGAGGTTAGGGTTTACAGAGAGGCTAGATATACAGAGAGGCTGGGTATACGGAGTGGCTAGTGTATACAGAGAGGCTGGTGTATACAGAGAGGCTTTGTATATACAGAAAGACTGGGTATACAGAGAGGCTAGTGTATATAAAGAGGCTAGTGTATACAGAGAGGCTGGGTATACAGAGTGGCTAGTGTATACAGAGAGGCTGGTTTATACAGAGAGGCTGGGTATACAGAGAGGCTAGTGTATACAGAGAGGCTGGGTATACAGAGAGGCAAGGTATATACAGAGAGGCTGGGTATACAGAGAGGTGGATATAGAGAGGCTGGGTATACAGAGAGGCTAGTATATACAAAGAGGCTGGGTATATACAGAGAGGCTCGGTATATAGAGAGGCTGGGTATATTCAGAGAGGCTGGGTATATACAGAGATGCTGGGTATACACAGAGATGCTGGGTATATACAGAGAGGCTGGATATATAGAAAAAAGACTGGTGTATACAGAGAGGCTAGTGTATACAGAGAGGCTAGATATACAGAGAGGCTGGGTATACAGAGTGGCTAGTGTATACAGAGAGGCTGGTGTATATACAGAGAGGCTAGGTATACAGAGAGGCTGGTGTATATAGAGAGGCTAGTGTATACAGAGAGGCTGGGTATACAGAGCGGCTGGTGTATAGAGAGAGGCTGGGTATACAGCGAGGCTGGGTGTATACAGAGAGGCTAGGCTAGGTATATACAGAGAGGCTGGGTATAGAGAGAGTCTGGGTATATACAGAGAGGCTGGGTATTTACAGAGAGGCTGGGTATATACAGAAAAGGTGGGTATACAGTGAGGCTGGGTATACACAGAGAGGCTAGGTATACAGAGAGGCTGGATATATACTGAGAGGCTGGGTATACAGAGAGGCTAGTGTATACAGAGAGGCTGGGTATACAGAGAGGCTAGTTATACAGAGAGGGTGGATACAGAGAGGCTAGTGTATACAGAGAGGCTGAGTATATACAGAGTGGCTGGGTATACAGAGAGGCTGGGTATATACAGAGAGGCTGGGTATACAGAAAGGCTGGTGTATATAGAGAAGCTAGTGTATACAGAGAGGCCGGGTACACAGAGAGGCTGGGTATACAGAGTGACTGGTGTATACAGAGAGGCTGGGTATACAGCGAGGCTGGGTGTATACAGAGGGGCAAGGCTGGGAATATACAGAGAGGCTGGGTGTACAGAGATGCTAGGTATGTACAGAGAGGCTGGGTATATTCAGCGAGGCTGGGTTTACAGAGAGGCTGGGTATATACAGAAAGGGTGGGTATACAGAGAACCTGCGCATATACAGAGAGGTTGGGTATATACAGAGAAACTGTGTATATACAGAGATGCTGGGTATGCACAGAGATGCTGGGTATATACAGAGAGGCTGGGTTTATAGAAAAAAACTAGTGTATACAGATAGGCTAAATATACAGAGAGGCTGGGTATACAGAGTGGCTAGTGTATACAGACAGGCTGGTGTATACAGAGGCTGGGTATATACAGAGAGGCCTGGTATACAGAGAGGCTAGTGTATACAGAGAGGCTGGGTATACAGAGAGGTTGGGTATATACAGAGAGGCTGGTTATACAGAGAGGCTAGTGTATACAGAGAGGCTAGATATACAGACAGGCTGGGTATACAGAGTGGCTAGTGTATACAGAGAGGCTGGTGTATATACAGAGAGGCTGGGTATACAGAGAGGCTGGTGTATATAGAGAGGCTAGTGTATACAGAGAGGCTGGGTATATACAGAGAGGCTGGGTATACAGAGCGGCTGGTGTATACAGAGAGGCCGGGTATACAGCGAGGCTGGGTGTATACAGAGAGACTAGGTTAGGTATATACAGAGAGGCTGGGTATAAAGAGAGTCTGGGTATATACAGAGAGGCTGGTGTATATAGAGAGGCTAGTGTATACAGAGAGGCTGGGTATATACAGAGAGGCTGGGTATACAGAGCGGCTGGTGTATACAGCGAGGCTGGGTGTATACAGAGAGACTAGGTTAGGTATATACAGAGAGTCTGGGTATATACAGAGAGGCTGGTATATACAGAGGCTGGGTATATACAGAGAGGCTGGGTATATACAGAGAGGCTAGGTATACAGAGAGGCTGGATATATACTTAGAGGCTGGGTATACAGAGAGGCTAGTGTATACAGAGAGGCTGGGTATACAGAGAGGCTAGTTATACAGAGAGGGTGGATACAGAGAGGCTAGTGTATACAGAGAGGCTGAGTATATACAGAGAGGCTGGGTATATACAGAGTGGCTGGGTATACAGAGATGCTGGGTATATACAGAGAGACTGGGTATATACAGAGATGCTGGGTATATACAGAGAGACTGGGTCTATACAGAAAGGCTGGGTCTATACAGAGAGGCTGGGTATATACAGCGATGCTGGTTATATACAGAGAGGCTGGGTATACAGGGAGGCTGATGTATACAGAGATGCTGGGTATAAACAGAGATGCTGGGTATACACAGAGATTCTGGGTATATACAGAGAGGCTGGGTATATAGAAAAAAGACTAGTGTATACAGAGAGGCTAGTGTTTACAGAGAGGCTAGATATACAGAGATGCTGGGTATACAGAGTGGCTAGTGTATACAGAGAGGCTGGTGTATATAGAGAGGCTGGGTATACAGAGAGGCTTGTGTTTACAGAGAGGCTAGCTATACAGAGAGGCTGGGTATACAGAGTGGCTAGTGTATACAGACAGGCTGGTGTATACAGAGGCTGGGTATATACAGAGAGGCTGGGTATACAGAGAGGCTAGTGTATACAGAGAGGCTGGGTATACAGAGAGGTTGGGTATATACAGAGAGGCTGGTTATACAGAGATGCTAGTGTATACAGAGAGGCTAGATATACAGAGAGGCTGGGTATACAGAGTGGCTAGTGTATACAGAGAGGCTGGTGTATATACAGAGAGGCTGGGTATATAGAGAGGCTGGTGTATATAGAGAGGCTAGTGTATACAGAGAGGCTGGGTATATACAGAGAGGCTGGGTATATACAGAGAGGCTGGGTATACAGAGCGGCTGGTGTATACAAAGAGGCTGGGTATACAGTGAGGCTGGGTGTATACAGAGAGACTAGGCTAGGTATATACAGAGACGCTGGGTATATACAGAGAGGCTGGGTATATACAGAGGCTGGGTATATACGGAGAGGCTGGGTATATACAGAAAAGGTGGGTATACAGAGAGGCTGGGTATATACAGAGAGGCTAGGTATACAGAGAGGCTGGATATATACTGAGAGGCTGGGTATACAGAGAGGCTAGTGTATACAGAGAGGCTGGATATATAGAGAGGCTAGTTATACAGAGAGGGTGGATACAGAGAGGCTACTGTATACAGAGAGGCTGAGTATATACAGAGAGGCTGAGTATATACAGAGTGGCTGGGTATACAGAGAGGCTGGGTATATACAGAGAGGCTGGTGTATATAGAGAAGCTAGTGTATACAGAGAGGCTGGGTATACAGCGATGCTGGGTGTATACAGAGGGGCGAGGCTGGGTATATACAGAGAGGCTGGGTATACAGAGATGCTAGGTATATACAGAGAGGCTGGGTATTTACAGAGATGCTGGGTATATTCAGCGGGGCTGAGTTTACAGAGAGGCTGGGTATATACAGAAAGGGTGGGTATACAGAGAGGCTGGGTATATATAGATAGGCTGGGTATATACAGAGAAACTGGGTATATACAGAGATGCTGGGTATGCACAGAGATGCTGGGTATATACAGGGAGGCTGTGTATATAGAAAAAGACTAGTGTATACAGAGAGGCTAAATATACAGAGAGGCTTGGTTATACAGAGTGGCTAGTGTATACAGACAGGCTGGTGTATACAGAGGCTGGGTATATATACAGAGAGGCTGGGTATACAGAGAGGCTAGTGTATACAGAGAGGCTGGGTATAGAGAGAGGTTGGGTATATACAGAGAGGCTGGTTATACAGAGAGGCTAGTTATACAGAGAGGATGGATACAGAGAGGCTGGGTATACAGAAAGGCTAGTGTATACAGAGAGGCTGAGTATATACAGAGAGGCTGGGTATATACAGAGAGGCTTGGTATATACAGAGATGCCGGGTATATAGAAAAAAGACTAGTGTATACCGAGAGGCTAGCATTTACAGAGAGGCTAGATATACAGAGAGGCTGGGTATACAGAGTGGCTAGTGTATACAGAGAAGCTGGTGTATACAGAGGCTGGGTATATACCGAGAGGCTGGGTATACAGAGAGGCTAGTGTATACAGAGAGGCTGGGTATACAGAGAGACTGGGTATACAGAGAGGCTGGGTATACAGAGAGGCTGGGTATATACAGAAAGGCTTGGTATACAGAGAGGCTAGTTATACAGAGTGGATGGATACAGATAGGCTGGGTATACAGAGAGGCTAGTGTATACAGAAAGGCTAGTTATACAGAGGGGATGAATACAGAGAAGCTGGGTATACAGAGAGGCTAGTGTATACAGAAAGGCTGAGTATATACAGAGAGGCTGTGTATACATAGAGGCTGGGTATATACAGAGATGCTGGGTATATACAGAGAGGCTGGGTATATACAGAGATGCTGGGTATATACAGAGAGATTGGGTATTTACAGTGAAGCTGGGTATATACAGAGAGGCTGAGTCTATACAGAGAGGCTGAGTATATACAGAGATGCTGGTTATATACAGAGAGGCTGGGTATACAGGGAGGCTGATGTATACAGAGATGCTGGGTATAAACAGAGATGCTGGGTATACACAGAGATGCTGGATATATACAGAGAGGCCAGGTATATAGAAAAAAGACTAGTGTATACAGAGAGGCTAGTGTTTACAGAGAGGCTAGATATACAGAGAGGCTGGGTATACAGAGAGGCTGGTGTATATAGAGTGGCTGGGTATACAGAGAGGCTTGGTATACAGAGAGGCTGAGTATATACAGAGAGGCTGGGTATATACAGAGAGGCTTGGTATATACAGAGATGCTGGGTATATAGAAAAAAGACTAGTGTATACCGAGAGGCTAGCATTTACAGAGAGGCTAGATATACAGAGAGGCTGGGTATACAGAGTGGCTAGTGTATACAGAGAGGCTGGTGTATACAGAGGCTGGGTATATACAGAGAGGCTGGGTATACAGAGAGGCTAGTGTATACAGAGAGGCTGTGTAAACAGAGAGACTGGGTATATAGAGAGGCTGGGTATACAGAGAGGCTGGGTATATTCAGAAAGGCTGGGTATATACAGAAAGGCTGGGTATACAGTCAGAGAGGCTAGTTATACAGTGGGTATGGATACAGAGAGGCTGGGTATACAGAGAGGCTAGTGTATACCATCGAGGCTGAGTATATACAGAGAGGCTGTGTATACATAGAGGCTGGGTATATACAGAGATGTTGGGTATATACAGAGAGGCTGGGTATATACAGAGATGCTGGGTATATACAGATATGCTGGGTATATACAGAGATGCTGGGTATATACAGAGAGGCTGGGTAGGGTATATACAGAGATGCTGGGTATATACAGAGAGACTGGGTATTTACAGCGAAGCTGGGTATATACAGAGAGGCTGGGTCTATATAGAGAGGCTGGGTATATACAGAGATGCTGGTTATATACAGAGAGGCTGGGTATACAGGGAGGCTGATGTATACAGAGATGCTGGGTATAAACAGAGATGCTGGGTATACACAGAGATGCTGGGTATATACAGAGAGGCCGGGTATATAGAAAAAAGATTAGTGTATACAGAGAGGCTAGTGTTTACAGAGAGGCTAGATATACAGAGAGGCTGGGTATACAGAGAGGCTGGTGTATATAGAGAGGCTGGGTATACAGAGAGGCTTGGTATACAGAGAGGCTAGTTATACAGAGAGGATGGCTACACAGAGGCTAGTGTATATAAAGAGGCTAGTGTATACAGAGAGGCTGGGTATACAGAGAGGCTAGGTATACAGAGAGGCTAGTTATACATAGAGGATGGATACAGAGAGGCTGGGTATACAGAGAGGCTAGTGTATACAGAAAGGCTGAGTATATACAGAGGTGCTGGGTATACAGAGAGGCTGGGTATACAGAGTGGCTAGTGTATACAGAGAGGCTGGGTAATACAGAGATGCTAGGTATATACAGAGAGGCTGGGTATAGAGAGAGCCTGGGTATATACAGAGAGGCTGGGTATTTACAGAGATGCTGGTTATATACAGAGAGGCTGGCTATACAGAGAGGCTGGGTATCAGGGGCGGAACTACCACCATAGCGATCCATGCTGGCGCTATGGGGCCCGCAGCCGAGTGGGGCCCGGGGAGGATGAGAGCACCGCCGGCACAGTCTCCCAGCCAGGGGAAGAGAGAGGAGAGGAAGAGGCGAGCTGTTCGTATCAGCAGAGAGTGGAATTGCCTGCTGTAATAGCTTTCATTAGAACTTCCAGTGTTCACGGGGCTCACGTCACCTAGCTCCACTTCTTGGCCCGGCACCTGTGATAGACAGAACGCCGATCCAATGCGGGACGTGTAATGTCATCAAAGGCATCGGGCCAAGAGGTGGGGCTATGTGAAGATGAGCCCCGGGAAGACTGGAAATTCAAATGAATGCTGTTACAGTGGGCAATCCCACTCTCTGCTGATACGGGCGGCTTGCCTCTTCCTCTGCACAGGTGAGGCTGTATGGGGCACAGGCAGGCCAGGCTGTATTGGGCACAGGCAACTTTGTATTGGGCACAGGTCACGCTGTATGGGGCACAGGTCACGCTGTATTGGGCACAGGTTAAGTTGTATGGGGCACAGGTCATGCTGTATGGGGCACAGGTCATGCTGTATGGGGCACAGGTCATGCTGTATGGGGCACAGGTCACGCTGTATGGGGCACAGGTCACGCTGTATGGGGCACAGGTCACGCTGCATTGGGCACAGGTCACACTGTATGGGGCACAGGTCACGCTGCATTGACAATAGGGCAGCTGTGGGGGGGGAGGCTGTTTGCAGGGAGCCCCCATACAACATTTTGCTATGGGGCCCTGCTATTTCTAGTTACGCCCCTGCTGGGTATATACAGCAAGGGTGGGTATACAGAGAGGCTGGATATTCACAGAGAGGCTAGGTATACAGAGAGGCTGGATATATACTGAGAGGCTGGGTATACAGAGAGGCAAGGTATATACAGAGAGGCTGGGTATACAGAGAGGCTAGTTATACAGAGAGGGTGGATACAGAGAGGCTAGTGTATACAGAGAGGCTGAGTATATACAGAGAGGCTGGGTATATACAGAGTGGCTGGGTATACAAAACGGCTGGGTATATACAGAGAGGCTGGGTATACAGAAAGGCTGGTGTATATAGAGAGGCTAGTGTATACAGAGAGGCTGGGTACACAGAGAGGCTGGGTATACAGAGCGGGTGGTGTATACAGAGAGGCTGGGTATACAGCGAGGCTGGGTGTATACAGAGGGGCGAGGCTGGGTATATACAGAGAGGCTGGGTATACATAGATGCTAGGTATATACAGAGAGGCTGGGTATAGAGAGAGCCTGGGTATATACAGAGGGGCTCGGTATTTACAGAGATGCTGGGTATATTCAGCGAGGCTGGGTTTACAGAGAGGCTGGGTATATACAGAAAGGGTGGGTATACAGAGAGGCTGGATATATACAGAAAGGCTAGGTATACAGAGAGGCTGGATGTATACTGAGAGGCTGGGTATACATAGAGGCTAGTGTATACAGAGAGGCTTGGTATATACAGAGAGGCTGGATATACAGAGAGACTGGGTATATACAGAGAGGCTGGATATACAGAGAGGCTGGATATTTACAGCGATGCTGGGTATATACAGAGATGCTGGTTATATACAGAGAGGCTGGGTATATACAGAGAGGCCGGGTATATACAGAGAGGCTGGGTATACAGAAATTAGGCTAGGGTAGTATTGGAGTTTTCCCCCTCCCCCTCCTCCTTGATCTGCACTCACTTGCTCAGGAGCTCTGTGTGAGAAACTTCCTGCCGACACTATGATATGGGTGGAGCAAGGAGGAGACTTGTTCTCACACTGATCTCCCTTCTCTGGCTGTCACGGAAGCATGGACGGAGTGCAGACTCAGAGAGAGTGAGGCTGTGCGGGAAGCACTGTGTCAGGCAGCCCAGGACACTCTCATGGTAGGGCCAGCCATGGACTCAGGTCTTTGGGCCCCAGATTCAGGGCTCTAGCCTTAATAGCCACTGCTAGTGATGCCACTGTTGATGGGGACAAGGTCCTCACTCCCACAACCCTGGCCTTTGATTGTGGGGGTCTGCAGGCAGGGGGCTTATCGGAATCTGGAAGTTCCCTTTAACAAGGGGGCCCCCAGATCCTGGCCTCCCCCATATGTGAATGGGTAGGGGTACCCCTACCCATTCACCAAAAAAAGTGTCAAAAAGTAAAAAACCACAATCCACAATACACTGTTTTTGACAATTCCTTTTTTTTTTTTTTTTTTTAAAGTGTCCCACGATGTCAACAAAACAAAAATACTCTGCCTCCATGGCAGGTGCCCCGCCGACTGATGTGTTTTTGCGGTGACAGCTGTTATAGAGGCAAGCGCAGGGCTACCTGCTGACTTAACCCCGTCCCCTCTGAATGAACATGACACCAGAAGGGGCGGGGTCACTCGGTTACATCGTCGGGTGGCCCCGCCCTTGCCTATATAACAGCTGCGACTTATTTTTAAGGTCCATCGGCACCGTGATTGAAGATGGATGGACATAGCAGGACACTTTTTTTTTCTTTTTTTAATAAAGGAATTGTCAAAAACTGTGTATTGTGGTTTTTACTTTTTGACACTTTTTTGGTGAATGTATAGGGACATATCCATTCACAGGGGGGGAGCCAGGATCTGGGGGCAAGGGTTGTGAGGATGAGGCCCTTGTCCCCATCAACATGGGGGTAAGGTGCTTTGGGGGGGACCCTAAAGCACCCTCCCCATGTTGAGAGCAAGAGGCCTGGTATGGTTCAGGAGGGGGGGTGCTCGTTCGTCCCCCATCCTGGCCTGCCAGGCTGCTTGCTCAGATAAGGGTCTGCTGTGGATTTTGGGGGGACCCCACAACAATTTTTTTAGTTTAATTTGACGTGGAGTTCCCCTTAAAATCTATGCTAGACCCAAAGGGCCTGGTATGGATATTGGGGGGACCCCACGCCGTTTTTGTTTTAAATAATGGCTTGCAGTTCCCCTTAAAATCTATACCAGACCCAAAGGGCCTGGTATAGACTGGGGGGAGGGGGAACCCAATGCCGTTTTTTTCTTAATTCTGTCATAGGGTTTCCCTTAACCACTTCAATACACTGTACCAGTGCGATCTGGTCATCCCACTGACCAAAATATAAGAAAAAGTCCAGAAGATCGCTGCACTTAAAATTTCTTTATTGAACCGCATTGAACTGTACTTCTGTCTTGACCTGATTTCATGGTTTCTGACAGTTAAATCACACTTGTTTAATAATAAAAGTAAAAAGAACAAACATAGTCAAAACATAGCCAAAGTTCAGTAACCAGAACAGAAAGTCAGCCAAGCCAGATGTCAGGGATCAATGTAGTGGAACAGCAAGCAGGATCTGGAGCCAGAAGGAAAGTTAGCACAGCAAGTCTTGAACAGGATCACAGGTGATAGTTTCTGTGATATTGACCAAGGTGAAGGCAGAGCTCCTCTGGACTGGATGGCTTAAGTAGGCAGGACTGACAAGCAGGATATCATCAACAGCTGAGTAACTGTGGAGAGATAGAAGTTGGCAATTAGGGGACAGCTGAGCAGCCAGCTCAGTGAAGGGAGGGCTGAGCCCAGCCCTGACAATATCATCTACACTACACTGACTACACTGTATATACTGTATAAATATATATATATATATATATATATATATATACTAAACTGCCTGCATACCACTAACCTGCCTCTAGCTAACTTCTCTCATTCATAAATACTATATACGATTGCCTTGTAAGCAGCCTTATAAAGTCTGGGGCATGGACTTAGCCCCTTGAGCCATGATTGGCTAAAGGCACCCTGGCTTTGGCCAATCATGGCTCTCACAGCAGAGCGCGCTGTGATTGGCCAAAGCATGTAGGTCAGGTGCATGCTTTAGCCAATCATCAAACATCAATGTACTGCGATCTTGCAGTGCATTATGGGGCATTCTGCAGCACTTGAATTTTCTGCGAATGCCCCATAATGTTACATTCAACTCAAACATCGGGCTTATCCCTATCAGCCAGTAAGAGATGCTGTCATTATAGGGGCGGGACAGCCAATGAATTAGGTGGATGTGGGAATCCACTGACAAAGAAAGAGGAGCCTGAATGAGCTCTGCCCACCCAACAGTCTGTCTGATGTAACTTTACAGTACTACGCTGTGTGGGACTCATCCTATTTTCAAGCTGAACCTGGCACCCTTGCTGACCTGGTCAGGCCCAGTATAGGAGGGTTGGCTGTACACACCCCCCTTCCCATCTGGATTCAAGAGAAGATGTGCATATAAACCAATATGCAGAACAAGAATCTTTGCCAGCAGGTTACATTGGTATACTTGTTTGCACAGAAATGTGCACGAGCATGCCTGATTCCTGACTTGGCAACAGTGGCCTATTTAAAGGAAAGTGATTAAACAAGTTTTCTAGATGATCTTTAGCTGTTCCCTTTGTTCTGAACCATTTATTCCTGATTTCCTTTTGCTGACTTGGCTTGTTTCTGGATTCCTCTCTGCTCTCACATCCTGTTGAGATCCAGCTTGATTCTGACCTATCTATTGCTGATCTCCTTTTGCATCCTAAATATGATCCTGCTGTCTGT